>NC_139622.1:1777654-2270298 GCF_964270895.1 Podarcis filfolensis
TGTTTACTTGGGGGTGGCAGTTACTTTAATATGGGTATAACTGCAAACTGTTGTTGTTGATGATGATGTTGGTTTTAATGATTTATTGGTTTGTTTGTTGCTTGTATAGGATATCTTGTTTTTTAATGTTTGATGTTTTGTTGTGTCTTATATGTTGTAAGCTGCGCAGAGTGGCTGGGGGAAGCCAGCCAGATGGGTGGGATAATTTTTTAAAAAAATTATTATTATTATTATTATTTGTAAAAGCAACCAAAATGTTGAAGAAATGAAAAGACACCAGACATTTAATCCCTGAAATTCATACACCAAAACCACAGGCGCTGTCTGCCCCAGAGGCGACACTTTTATGTCCGCCCCACTGGGCCAGTGATCTTGGGACAGGCAAGGTGAAGAGGGCAAAAAGGGGCTGCCCTGCTATTATGGGATGCTCCGGAGGCACCCAGCAGAGAGCGAGGGAGCCTTTTTCCTCCCCTCTCCCTGGCACCGGGATAAATATTTGATAGCCAGCCCTGCTGTTCAGAGAGCAAAGAACATCTGTCCCTCTGATCTGTGCATGAACACGATGAAGCACTCATTGCTTGGGGCCTCCATGTGTGAGCGCATGGGCTCGGCGTGCGCCAAGAGGGAGCGCACCAGCCTGGCTCTTCATGTGTGTGGCGTTGGTTGATTCTGAAGAGGCCACCCTTTCTCTTAAGATCCATGTTCTTTAAATGCTTTTTGATGCTTGCTTTTTAAATCTATGAGCCTGAGAGCCAGCGCAGTGCAGTGGTTAGAGGGAGGACCTGGGAGAGGCCAGGGTACAAATCTCCACTTGGCCACGACGCTGGCCAGGCAACTTTGGGGGCCAGTTGCTGTTTTCTCTCAAGGGTCGTTGTGGAGATTAAATGAGGCACCTGACCTTGAGCTCCTTGGAGGAAGAGGAAGGGATAAACAAATGCAAAAATAGTAAGTAAACAAGAAGGTTGAAATCTCGGCACATCCCTAAAGCTGGGCTTCATTTTGGACAGACCCAGGACCCTGCTCAGCCCTTCTGCCAGGCTTCCCACCCCCTTTCTCTGTCGTGATTATGCAGCGTCTTAATCCATCAGGATTTATCCCTTGCCTACAACGGAAGGGAAAGAGGAAAAGCAAAGTGACAGATGAGTTATAATCTGCGGCAGAAAGTCAGAGCTTGGCTTTCTAGGCTTCCCCGACCCCCTTCTCCTCCCGAGTCCTTTGGCGCTTTGATCACACCCAGCCATGTCAACTGCGCTGGACGCGGCCTTTCATCTCCTTCCCTGCTCTGTCAAACCCCTAACATTAAAACGGCCTCTCTCCCTCCAGCACCAATTCCCTCCCCACCTCATGATCTGTGGACGGCTTGCTGCAGAAATGTCATTCGCTGTGTTCCTGAAATTCAGACTCTTGCAGTCTGCTCTTTTCCACCAGC
The DNA here is from genome assembly GCF_964270895.1 of Podarcis filfolensis. Taxonomy (NCBI): domain Eukaryota; kingdom Metazoa; phylum Chordata; class Lepidosauria; order Squamata; family Lacertidae; genus Podarcis; species Podarcis filfolensis. Next base: position 1,779,084 of record NC_139622.1, read on the forward strand.
ACCCTCTGCCTTCTGTTAGGGAACATTCACGTCCTCCAATTTTGTCTTTTGCGGCCCAAGACTTGAGACCTGGGGTCTCCTTTATGGGGAAGTCTGTTGAGCAGGTGCTTTTTATGTAAAGGAGTTCGGTCCTGACATCTTAGTAGGGCAGGATAAAATCCCAGCGAGCCTTTGCCTGTCAGTGCCCACCCTCCAATATTTCTCAGATGAAAATAGGGACAATCCTATTCTACACCAGGAAGCTTCTCCGGTGTTTCATCTCGCCACGCGCAGAGATGTCATATGCACACATACACCTTGAGCCAAGGGCAACCTCTCTGCTGAACCAACCTTGCAGGGAAAGGAAAAATGTGCGAGGGAAGGAATTGTGCTTCTACAGATAAATGGAATTAAATAAATTTTTAGTGGTAAGCTGATTTGAGTCCCTGTCAGGGAAAAAGTTAGGATAAGAATAGAATAGAATAGGAGAGTGCGAATGAGTAAAAATACTTTGGTCCGCAGTGTACGGCTGCCCAGTCTTGACCCTGTTACCTTGGAGTAAGCTCCATTGAATGCAGTGGGACTTACCTCTGATAGACAATTTATAATAAACGGATAAACACTCCACATGTTTCCCAATAAATGGTTGGTTGCTGAGGCATTTAAGAATTTAAAGTGGATTGGTGACATTTTCCTTCAGAATTATAGGAAAGGCCTTGTGTTCCAACTTCGCCATTTCTTTCATTTGGTGTAGATGCCTTATTTTCCTTGTAAACAGGACTCTTGTTTTTGCGCGCAGACACAGACACACCACTTTTAATTGTTCTCCAAGATGTGGAGGTGAGGAAAAAGGAAAAGCGGGACATTCTGGGATCAAATCAGAAACTCGGATGGCTCCTGTAGTTCCAGGACTGTCTCTGGAAAATCAGGACCCCTGGAGGGTATTTTCAGTTAGACATGGGGGGGGGAGTGGTCTAGCAAAGCAGCTTCCTATGGGAATGAAAGCAGGACTTAGCTTCCAAAGCCATGAGGACCAGCACCTCCTCCAACACCCCCTGTGAAATTAAACCCAAGATCCTCAGCTGCTGGGCGCTGTGAGCACAGACTGTGGGATGCAGACTCTGACTTCTCTCTCTCTCTCTCTCTCTCTCTCTCTGGCAGGAGCAGCCAAGGCTTCATGCACATGAAATTCACCCGGACGAAGGAGAACAAGTATGTCTTGGGCCAGAACAGCGCCCCCTTCGACAGCGTCCCCGAAGTCATCCATTTCTACACGGCTCAAGAGCTGCCCGTCAAAGGTGCTGAGCACCTCTCCTTGCTGTATCCAGTTGCCGTTCAGACTCTGTGAAAAGGACTCTGGCCGCTGGCTGCTGTGGGAGCAAAGGGGCTGCTCTTTTATTCTTTATTTTTCATTTGATCCAAAGAGAATTGGCATGTTGAATGTCTGGAGTGCAGAACATCGGGAGGAGAGGCACCCCTTCGAGTCCTCCTGCTCCTAAGTAAGAACAATGGACAGTCTACCGCCTGGCCGCCTGCCCTCGCTCCACAACCGTCTCCAGCAGTGGGGAAGGGTGTCCCAGGGTGACCTGCCCTTCCCCACACTCCCCTGACACCTCTGGACTTGCTTATCTCTGTCTCAATTTGTTGGGTTCTGAGCCTTCGCCAGGAGACCCCGTTTTGAGGCTGCCCCCAGAGCCTGCTCTCCGTTTTGTTTCCCATTTCAGCCTCACAGCAAAGTCCACCCTGCTGATCCTGCCTTCATGGGGAGGGGAGAATGAGCCTTCTGAGATCTCAGAATGTATCTTGCTTTCCAGAGGCTCCCCGCTGTAGACTCACACAATTGTAGAGTTGGACCCCTGCAACACAGGAATCGCAGCTCATGTTTTTCTGAATTACTCAAAGCAGCCAGAATTGGCAGGGGGGGGGCGTTCCTGCACCCAGGGCTTGTTATTTGCCTCCACCCGGCAGCAGGCTCAGACTCCAATATTTCCAATTTGCAATATTTCCAATTTGTACGATTGTCCCACCCAAAAAGCAATATTTCCAATTTGTACGATTGTCCCACCCAAAAAGCAATGCCCTCTTATCCTGTAACGTTTAGTGTGGCCAGTTGTTGTTGGCACTACCAGTGCATCACATGGATTGATTGATTTGGGAAGGACATCAGAAGCTGTCTCATTTAGCCCCCAGCAAGGCAGGAAATGGGTGGCTGCAGCAGCCCTGGCAGGTCGGCCTCTGCTTCAAAACCTTTTTGAGAAGGAGCCTCTTTCTGTCCTGTTGGTTCAGGATCTCCCTCAAGGACCAGAGTCGCTCCATCCTCTCTGCAACAAGCTCTTTCAGCAAAAGCAAAACACAGAGTCTGGTGGCACCTTAGGCGGCTGACAAATTTATCATGGCACAAAGCTTTCTCTTTGTCAGATGCATTAAGGGGAATCTTACTTGGCAGGCAGATCAAGGCGGAAATTCAATTCAATTCAATATAAGTTTATTGTTCTTGCCAAAGGCCATGACAAACCCACAGCAAGAGTACCAATAAAAGAATACGGATCATGCACCCATAATATAAGCCAGCACCCATAATTTAAGAGACAGGTTACCAGAGATACGAACAAACTCAAATCCAGCTTGTGTTCAAATTAAACCTCTGAATCACCATAATTTATGGCCTTTACATCTCCTTTTCCTGACCCAACCCCCCACAGTCTGTACATAGAGGGGTGCTCCCTGTGTTATGAGGCTAGTATTGTCACTCAAAAGAAACCAGACCATGTCTGCCTGGGTGTGTCCGCTTGCTTTTGTGAAGAAAGCTTTCAGAAAGTCATGAACATCATCAGACCTTTTATTGGCATCACATCCAAACATCCAAAACGAATCAATACAGAATTACCACTTCCCCAGTGGCACAAAACATTTGCTAAAAGAAAGGAGGCAGAGCAGTCTGTCGTCACATCTCCAGGTCTCCAGGGAGATCAGGCGTCTGCTGAGTATTTCAACAACAAAAAAACAAATAGAGATATTTAGCCACTAAATTTGGTGAGCTCCTGATCATTCCCCAGTAATAGAAAATGTATGACCTCCAACTCTGGTTTCCATTTGGGGATGCAGAGTTGATCTAGAAATTGCTGACGGAGATCAGCATATAGTTTACAATTGAGAACCATGTGTGTGGGGGTTTCCACCAGGTGGTCTTCACATGGGCAAGTTCTTTCTCCTTCCACCCTGCCTGAGAAACTTCCCCAAAGGAGGTTGGATGGATTTGAATTAAACCTGGCCAGCAAAAATGCCCTTCTTTCTTGAAAATGCCCTTTTTTCTTTCTCTGCAGAAAGTGATCTCTTGGGTCTCTATATAAGGGGCAGGCTAGCAGATGGGGAGTGATGCCTTCCACATGAGGCTGACTGCAAACACAGGGTCTGTCTGTTTATGGGACCTGTTGTAGCAGCCATCCCAGACTGCAGTGGTCATCATTTGGAAATTTTCAAGGAAGCTGGCAAGAGTTTGATCACATAACCAGCTCTAAAATGCTCTGTTCTCAAGGGGTGTGTGTGTGTGTGTTTCTAATTCCTTGTGAGTTGGGCAAGGAAACATCCCCAAGAAACAGTCACTGATAGCACAGGTAGTGTGGCATTGGTAAGATAATGGACACCATTTGCTAATTAACACAAAATGCTAATCAACATTTTTATTTAACTCAAAGTCATGGCATGCTATATGGTTCCTTTGATGTTCCTTTGTTCTATGTAATGGGCAACCTTAAGGGCAGTTTCAGAGTCCTCTCTGCTTGATGGATCTTGCCAGTTGTTTTTGTGCTGGCAGTACCAACTTTTCCCCTAGAGTAAAAGCACTGGCTGTTGCCATTCCTGCTGCCAGATCCCGGGTCATTTGCTCTTTTGCATAGGGACTGACCCGTCTTGCCCATGAGAAGGCAGAAGGGCATCTGACAAAGTGGGCTTGACTCCACGAAAGCTTCTGCCATGATGCATTTGTTAGCCGTCCAGGTGCCACAAGACCCTTTGATCGCTTTTGCTTCAAATAGAGCTACTCCAGGATAATGGAGCAGGAAAGAGAAGGAAGATTTCAATGACGCCTTTCCTCTTTCTTATGGTGTAGGGGAGATGTGGGGGCTGCTGCTTTGGATGTTGGGCATGCAGACAGCACAACAACTATTTGTGGCCCAGGACTGAGGCTTCTCCCGTCCCAGGCTGGGGTGTTTGTCGTCTCCCTCCCAAGCTATTTTTGCCACCTTTGTTCCATGTTTTCTCGGGCATCTCGTGGGGGGGGGGTCTGTTCCCTCTGTTTGTCCTGTGTTCTGGTGCAATATATTTCCTCCCTTCCTCTTCACCACGATGGTGTTGCCTTTGCATTAAACTCCTCCACCCGCACGGCCCTGTCTGTCCCTTCTTCACTGAGAGGGCCTCTTTCCCTGTGAGGAGGGGAATGGAGCCCAGGGTGGGGGGGGGTCCCCAGGTGAGCCTCTGGTCTTTCCAGCTAACAAGGATCAGTTGGCAGGGGGGTGGAAGCCCTCCTCTCTGCTTGAGATCCTGGGGAGCTGCTGCCAGTCAGAGCAGGCAGGACTGAGGGGGTGCACAAATAGTTGCCCTGGGGTGAGGCATAGATAGCTCAGCAGTTTGTGCATTCAGACTGTACATCTGCACTGTGCATTGAAAGCACTTTAAACAGTCCTGGCTTCGCTCAAAGAATCCTGGGAACCACAGTTTGCTAAGAGTGTTGAGAATGGTTAGGAGGCGTCTTCCCAGAGCTACAGTTCCCAGAGCTCCCTGGGAAGAGAGAATGACTGTTAAACCACCCTGGGAATTGTAGTAGTGCCTTTAACAAACTGCAGTTCAAAGCAACTAGCAGTTGTAAAATTAAAGCAAGCAAGCAAACAAACAAACAAACAAACCCGGAGACGTACTGTACATTCATGCTCCATGCAGCGTTGATATCTGGTGCTTCAGTGACACTGGGCAGACCCAGTGCACATTTAAAACACATGACGTCCCCCAAAGCATCCCAGGAGCTATAGTTTAGACCTCACAGAGCTGTAATTCTCAGAGCCTGTAACAAAACCAGAGTTCCCCAGATTATTTGGGAGAGATGACAAGTGCATTGGAAATGCTTTAAATGTGTGGTGAGTTTTTTTAGAGTCAATCCTCTGCCTGCCTACCAGATGCTGGGGATTTTAGAGTGAGGTGGGGATATTCCCATCATGCCTTGGTCCTTCTGGGTAAGTTCTATTCAGAGCTAAGTGGACCAATATTCTGAGCCAATTCTTAAAAAGAAACAGTCATTTTGATGTCTCTGGCTCTGGTTTTTTATGTTTAGAAAACCTCTTTCTGTCAGCTTTTTAAGGAGGAACCAGGTTGGTTGGTTGGTTGGTTGATTTTACTTATATTCTGCTTTCCCAGAATGAGCTGAGCCCAAAGAGGCTCACAGCAAACATTCAAAACATCCAAGTTGGGAGCTCTGGAAATAGAAATGTACAAAATGAAGAGCCTGCCAGCAAATCTACAAACAACAAAAAACAACTATTTAGCAAATGCAGAATAAATTCAGTATTATAAAAATAAAAGGTACACCACTATTATAAAAATAAAAGGTACACCACTATTATAACAATAAAAGGTACACCAATGCAAAGCAAAAACGACAATATAGGCAGTTCATCCCAGCTTCAGGAACCACAGATTTAACTGCAGTTGGTGCAGCGGGGGGGGGGGGGGAGTGAATGCATGTACAATAATTTCTACGCAGTCTGCAGCTCCCTTTTGGCATCTGAAACAGGTGCTGCGTTACTGGAACAAATCCCTGACTGCAGTTGGCAAAACAAAAAGGAGGATAATGTGCCAGCTGTGCCAAGCGCACCCCACTTTGACCCAAGACCAGCTGTTTGCCTCACCACGTCTCTCTCCCCCCCCCCTGCAATTCAGCCGGGCTCCATCCCATCGCCTGGAGGACCCTCGTCTCCATAGAAACCAGAGCATTGCGCCAAGAAGGCTTCCTGTCACTTCAAGGTGAAAAGAGGCAGAGATCAGAATTATGGCCCCCTGGATGGCCCTTCGGTGGCTGCAACTGCAAAAGCGGCTTCTTGCTTATATGGGGAGTCGGGGGGGGCTGCCTGGGCACCCAGCCTTTTATTTCACCTCACCCCACCCTTCACCCCAAAACCCGTTTTGCAAAATGTGGTGTGTCCCCCCCCCCCGGCAAGCAACAAAATTCTGCCACTTCCTACTAGCCTCTAGGCTGGGAGAAAGACGCTGTCACTGGACAGATCCAAGGCCTAGTCTTAGTTATTGCATTTAGAGAATCACAGAATTGTGAGTTGAAAGAGTTCCCCAAGGGTCATCTAGCCCAACCCGCAGACAGGCGGCCAGCAGACCTGTTTAAAGATCTCTGCCTCATCCTTTTCTCCGAGGAGCTCAAGGCAACATGGGGCGCTGTTCTCCCCTTATTTCATCCCCAAAGCAAAGGTGGTCAGAAAGGCATCCCAGCGACATCGCTATAACGTTTTGGACTCCACGTGGGTTCCAGCACTCACAACTGACAATAGTGCAGTATTGTTTATTTTATTATTTTATTTACTGCATTTATTCCCCATCTTTGTCTCAAGGTGGGATACGCTGGTTCTCATTTAACCCTCACAACAACCCTGCGAGGGAGGGGAGGCTGAGAGGCAGGGGTCAGTCCCACACTGGCTCTGTATTAGGACTGTATTTTATATATCTTTATATCCCAATTTTTTCTCCCCGAAGCTCAAGGTGGTGTTCAGGGTTCTCTCCCTCCTCACCAGATATCAGAGCCCCTCTCATGACGCCACTGAGAGGACGGAGGAATAGCGTTTAAGTGACCTCCTGTCTGACTGGAATCCCCAGGTCACCAGAAATGTCAAAGAAAGAAAAGGTGACCCTGCTCCACAAATAGTCATACTCTGACACAGCTCACAGTCAAATTCTTCTATTTTTAAAAAACTTTTAATGGACTTTATATTTCCTTGGATACATATTTTAAATTTATAGTTAGTATATTGATTGTTAAATTTCACCGTTTTAATGTTTTTGTAAAAATTATGCTGAATTTTACTATGCTGGCTGTTTAGCCGTCATAATAAACATGCATTCATTCTCCCTCCTCACTGAATCCCCACAACAACCCTGTGAGCTGGGCAGGATTTGAACCCTGGTCCCTCCCAGGTCCTATTCCGTCCCTCTCTGCACACTGGCAAGAGTGCCATTAGGCATGTGCAGAGTGCATCCTGCCCACCCCCAGCACTAAACACAGCTCTCTGCAATAGAACGGAGGGTAAGAAGAAATGCCTCTTAAAATATGAAATAAACTGTAACCAGCTGCAGGCACCAGACGGAGACGGGGAGAGTCAGCAGAAGAAAAGGCCAGGCCAAGTTACGTCTCTCCCGAGACTCGGCTAAGTGAGGGGCAGCGAGGGAGAAGCGCCAGAGGCAGCCCCATTGATCTGCTAGGGCAAGAAATACGCTTTCCATAAGTCCAGGCAGCCTGACTCAGGCCTTTTCCTGGTCTGGATGCCTGGACTGTAAGGGAGAACTGGGGGTGGGTGGGCAGGTCGGGGCTGCGGGGGGAGGAAACCCAGGCGAGAGGCAGCGTGGTGCAGTGGTTGGAGCGCTGGACTGGGACCTGGGAGACCGAGGTTCAGAGTCCCACTCAAGCTCGTGGGTGAAGCTCAGCCAAACCTACACCAGAGGGCTGTTGTTACTTTCGTTGTTACTACTGTTGCTGTTGCTATTATTATTATTATTATTATTATTATTATTATTATTAAATTAGTACACTGCCCTACACCTGTAGATCTCAGGGTGCTGCACAACATAAAATTGCGGTTGTTGGTACTGTGAGGATTACGAGAGAGCAAGAACCTTTGAGCTCCCTGGAGAAAAAGTTGAGCTGCAAACGCAATAAATACGCAATAATAAACCAAAGAGGGAAAGCCCAAAATTCTAGCTGGAGGAAGAGGGATGTGCTCGGTTGTATTGTATCTCTCACATAAAAATAATAGTATCAACAAGAACACCAAACAGTAATCATAACAGTAATGATTAATTGAATAATTACTTCCGTAGCAGGTCCCAGGGCAGGTTGTGATGATTCAAAATTCAGAATTAAAAACAGTTAAGACAAAGAACACTCACAGGAATTGGGTGAGACCTGAAGACACACAGACCTACTTTTACCCATTGTGCCAGGTTTCGTGCAGAGAGCTAAACCCCACGTGATCAAATACTCTCCTCCATGATATGGCTGATCGATCAATCAATCAATCATATTGATTTTCCGGCCTTTTCCTCCCCAAGGAGCTCCTGGGCGGGGAGGGGGCAGGGTTTGCCCCCACCCGCCTCATTTATTCCCCACAACACCCTACAAGGCAGGTGAAGGCCGAGAGGCAAGCAGCAGGGGTGCAAAAGCCATTTTTATTTACTTTAAGTCTTGGTGAGAGCAAAAGGAAGATGGTCCTTGCCCTCCGATTTAAATCTTTAAAAAGACATGGCACAAAAGGAGGATAGAATAGGAGGGAGGAGAAAATAATCAAACTTGGGCAGCAGGTTTTTGACTCGGGGGGCAGACTTTGGTAATATGGTGCCCTGAGTGAGGGCAAAATTTGGTGCCCCTGCCCCTCAATATTTATTATTTTCATATTAATTCCTTTTGGTGCAGTCACTGTTTTTCTGACCAGGACCTAACTTTGAGTAGGTACCCGTATAAATATAGGTGGTGGTGTTATTTTGCACCCCCTCAGCTCGGCGCCCTGTGCAGAAGACCCCCCCCCCTGCCCTAAATCCAGTGCTGCTTGACTCCCAAGTTCCTCTCCCTGCTGGCCCCTTGCAGCACTCTGAGCTAAGAACCGGCCCCCGAGTTTGCTTCTTTCCTCCTCCCTCCTGCTCCGTTTTCCTTTAGCGCTGTGCCTTTTCGGTTCTAAGCCTGAGGACAGGGGCGCAGCGAGTGCCCCGCATCCTTTCCCTTCCCTCATTATGGTGGGCTTTGGGGTGAAGGGCTTCCCCCAAAGATTTCCCCCCTGCCCAATTCAGGAGGCAGGGAAGTGGGGGCTGCAGAGCGACCACCACCTCTTCCTCCTCCTCCTGCTGCCATCAAGGAGGCGTCTGTTAGCCCCCTGCGCCCCCCACACCTGCTCACCTCCCTCAGCCACCCCAAGGTGCCCCCCGTGACCCCCCTCCGGTCGCCTCGGGTCGGCTAATTGGAGCTGAAAAGGCACCCACAGTGCCCAGCGCCAGGACAGAGGGCTCAGGCCCAGCGCCCTGCCTGCGAGGAGGCGGCCGAGGGCCCCAGCTGCCTGATCCATTATTAATCCAACATGCTCCAGCACTTCTCTGGGCTGAATTATTGATAGGCTGGGGGGGCTCATCTGTCTGTAACAATTAGCCTTTTTCGGCTCACAAGTCTTGCAGGGGGGTCTCCTAGGGCTCTTCCCCTCCCCTCCCTTTCCTCCCATCCTTCGCAGAATCCTCTCCAATCACCACCTACATTCTCTGCTCTCTCTCTCTCTCTTATTCTGGTACCTAGAATTTCTTCTCATCTTTGCAAATTTATTTATTTGCTTATTTCACCCAGCAATCACATACGGAGCAGAGGGAACAATTATAATAAGCGATGAAAACGGAAAGGTGGAAAACAATGGCGCCTAAATTTCTGATCCAAAAAGCAAGTTAACCAACAAGCAACCCAAGAACACCATCTGGCCTTTTTAAAATCCCTTTGCACGTGGGGCCAGATCTCTGTGTCACTTGTTTGTTTTTTTTAAATAGCAATTATGGTCAGATGTAGATTTACCGTTCAAACCAATCGCTGTGTTGCAACGAGGCCAGCTCTGAGATTTATCTTTTTTTTTCGCTGTGCATTTTCTTATTTTTAAATATCCTGCTTGATCGTTAAAAACCTCTCAGTGGTTTATGGGGTGGGGATAGAAAATGCAAACAATACTACAACCGGCGATAAAAGACAAAGTTAAAAAGAGGTTTGTTTGGGGGGGGTGTAATTTTTTTAAAAGCAAAATATGAATGGTCTTCTGGGGGACAAATGGGCAGGATCAGAAGCCAAAGGGGGCAGAAAAAGGACTGTGTGGTTTCATTTCTGCAGCAGCCTAGTTTCTGCACACACCCACAGCTCTGTCCACACCAAGGACACATTTCACCCAGGTGAAAATATTTGGGGTGTGATGCAGCCTGGAGAGTCCTGTGCTGCTAGTGAAAGGTGCCTCTGAGCATGTAAGAACAGAAAGAGAGGCTGGATGTCAGCAGCGGGACAGGAATAAATCACACAGAGTAAGTTAAGTTAATTATTTACTAGAAGAAATGGTATGCACAGAAGTGTGAGGCCTAGTGAGCACAGGAACTCGTTTTGGCAGTTGTGGAGTCCAAAGGTCCCAGCCTCCTCACAACGGACCAAATAATTTGCTGACCAAATAATTTGCCCGTCTGTGTACACAGAAAATAGTAGATCAAATCAAAAGGAAAAAAAACAGGGAGATCTACACTGCTTGTTGCAATGCACCCCTGATTATTATAGCTCTATAACAACAACAACAACAATTTATTTATACCCTGCCCTCCCCGGCGGCTAACACCAATAAAATCACAGTAAAAACATAATAGGGGGGGGGAAACCAATTTAAAATACAGGTTAAAATGCAATTTAAAATGCAGCCTCATTTGAAAAGTAGCCCATAGATCAAAACTGTAAGGGGAGGGAAACATAAGGGCCAAACTGAGTCCAGACCAAAGGCCAGGCGGAACAGCTCTGTCTTGCAGGCCCTGCGGAAAGAGGTCAAGTCCCGCAGGGCCCTAGTCTCTTGGGACAGAGCATTCCACCAAGTCGGGGCCAGTACTGAAAAGGCCCTGGCCCTAGTTGATACCAACCTTGAGACTTGGGACCTCCAGAGTGTTGTCATTTGTGGACCTTAAGGTCCTCCGCGGGGCATACCAGGAGATACTGATGGACTCCAACTCCCATCATCCCTCTGGGCGGTCCCGTAGGTGCAAGGGTCCTAGGATTCTTAGCATCATAGGATCGTAGAATCAAAGAGTTGGAAGGGACCCCAACCCCCTGCAATGCAGGAATCTCAACTGAAGCATCCATGGCAGACAGCCATCCAAACTCTGCTTAAAAACCTCAACATCCTTTTATTGCGGCACCCAAAACTGGACTCAGTATAATCTTAGAAGTTTAGTACTTTGAATACCTAAGCTGAGAAGGGGGTGTGCCTGTGAGGGCATGAAGGAACTCTGCACTCCTGTTCAGAAGCACTCTTGCCTCTGACAGTGTGCAAACCTCAGCAATCCCAAGTTGAATTCTTCATAACGTGTTCGGGAGTTCAGTGCAAAGGGCCCCTGGAATGGAAGCGGAGACCCCCCCAACACTTCTTTGTTGCTTTTCAAAAGAGAAAAGGATGTGATGTGAGCCGACTGGGCTGGTGAGAGCCTGCTCTCGGCTTGCCAATTCCCATCGCGGAGGGTTCTGTTCAGGCACGCCTTACAACTGCCACCTCCTTTGGTGGAGAAGATGGTGCCAGAGCCCAGCAGGAGAGAGGATGGGATGGCAGAGAGATTTGTTGGAGAGAGAGAAGAGCGAAAAGAATTAATCATGCAAAAACTGGCATCTGTTTGGGGCCTCTGGGGGAGACTGTGAGGAAATGTCTCTGCAGGGGGCCTTTGAAAGCAATTCATTAACTGGGAAGCCAAAGTCCCCTTTTGCTCAGACTTCATTTTTTAAGGGAAGGGGGGGGAGAAGGGACCCCTCCTCCACCGCCCCAACTTTTCCATTCCGATCTGTTAGCAAATCAAAGGGATGGGACTGTAATCATCTGATGTCGGAACTGCAACGAAGGATAAAGGGGTGGGGAGAGAGAGGGGGGGTTGGCATTGTCAGAAACACAAAACGCCATCCGACCCCTCCTGGGACTCAATCTGCTATTGAGCAGCTGGTCTAATCAAAATTGTCCTGAAAGTGGCGTTTGAAGCTGATATATACGTTTCGTTCTGAAGGAAACGGCCCTTCAGAGTCTTTGATGGCTGGTCGGGTCTGGAAACAATTTTTGCAACTGACTGTGTGCTGCTTCATTTGTTCCAAACCTCATCAAGCCTCTGAGAGGGAACCCTTTACAGAATCCAGGCGGGGAGTGGGTGCATTTGTGCAGATTTGTGGGAGAGCGAGATTCTCCGCAAAGGTGCAGAAGGAGACTGACCACCTTCTCTCAGGGCAGCTGTAGAAAAGGCAAATTCCATACAATTAGGAAAGGAATGGGAAATAAAGCTGTCGGTTCCATTAATGCTGTTATACAAATCTCCAGTGAGACTGCATTTGGAATGCTGCCTGCAGTTCTGGTGGCCTCACCTCAAAAGGGATATTTTTGTGCTGGAAAGGGGTCAGAAAAGGGTGACCAGGAAGGTCCATGGGATGGAGCCACTCCCTTAGGAGGAAAGGTTGCAGCAGTTGGGACTTTATGGAAATGGTGTGAAAGAGGTGTGATAGGAATTTTATGGTCTTAGATATATGGTAATATTCATAACCGCACGTACAGGAAGGCCAACCTGGAACCATTTTGATTCCTAAACTGAGCAAATGTTTTCTCTGCAAGGTCAAACTGGAAAAGCCTCCCCATTGTCTTTTCCTTCACAAATCCTGTCTTAAGGGTATGTCTGTGTTTGAATAAGTATTTATCACTACAAAAGACTGGCCAGGCTCCCCAAGAAATCCAATCAAGGAACCTGCCAGACAGGAGATAAACAAGGAGAGGAGAAAAACAACATTCAAATTTCTGTTTTAAGACCGCCTTTTTGTGATGTTTCAGATAGGTAGCCGTGTTGGTCTGCCATAGTCAAAACAAAAAAATATTTTTTTCCTTCCAGTAGCACCTTAAAGACCAACTAAGTTAGTTCTTGGTATGAGCTTTCGTGTGCATGCACACTTCTTCAGATGCCAACATTTAATACCTGAAGGAGCGTCTCCACCCCCATCGTTCTGCCCGGACACTGAGGTCCAGCTCCAAGGGCCTTCTGGCGGTTCCCTCACTGCGAGAAGCAAAGCTACAGGGAACCAAGCAGAGGGCCTTCTCTGTGGTGGCTCCCGCCCTGTGGAACACCCTCCCACCAGATGTCAAAGAGAACAACAGCTACCAGACTTTTAGAAGACATCTGAAGGCAGCCCTGTTCAGGGAAGCTTTTAATGTTTAACAGACTATTGTATTTTAATGTTTTGTTGGAAGCCGCCCAGAGTGGCTAAGGAAACCCAGCCAGATGGGTGGGATATAAATAAATTAATAATAATAATAATAATAATAATAATAAATAGGAAGTTGCCATATATCCCATCAGATATATTGTTCCATCTAGCTCAGTACTGTCTACACGGACTGGCAGCAGCTCTCCAGGGTTTCAGAAGAGGGCTCATGCTGGGGATTGAACCTGTGACCTTCTGCACATAAACAGATGCTCTGATCCCTATCACTTCTCAGTCCTTTTCTGGGTTTGCCAACTTCACTTGGGCCAGGGCGGTGGGATCTCTGCAGCAAGACAGCACTGGATCTCTCTCTTTGACAGCAGAGAGGGTAAGCTGCTATCTCCCCCAAGGCCCTGAGACCCTCTCTCTGGAGTCGGAGTGTTGCAGCCCAGATGTAACAAATGGCATTTATGAAAAGCCAGAAGACCCCCAGTGCAGGGAACAGAAGAGTCCCCTGCATTCCCTGTTCATCAGAGATAACAGCAAAGTCTGCAAATCCCTTTGTCATTTGAGTTTCAGTTTCTCTCCTTGTCTGTCTCCCTGCCTGGAAACCTCCGCTCCTCTGACCTCACAGCCCTCCCCCCAAACCCTGAAGCTAGATGTCACGCAAGCTCATAATGAAGTTTCCCCATTAATTACCACCATTAAGCATCCAATTAGTGTTTTAGAACCACTGGCAGGCAAGAGAAATGGGGGGGAGTTGGCACAGAAAAGGGGAAGGGGGGGCACCACAGAAAAAAGCTTCTTTCATTCTGCAGCTCAATGCGCCAGCTTCTCATATCACTCATCCCACCAGCCCCCAAACGCAGCTGGCGAGTCTTCAGCACAAGGAATCAGAAATTGATTGACATAAAAGGAGACGGAAGCAGGACTGCTGTGGACCTGCCTGTGGCTGGCGCGAGAACTTTTCTTCCCAGGCTCTCCCTTGGAGCAGGTGCGGCAAATTAAAAGATATGCACCCTGAGCATGTGCAGAGTGCCGCTTCTTGCACATGGCCACTGGTGAATTGCCACAAACCTCTGACTCGTCTGGGTTTAGGAGACCCTTTCCAAGGGTCCGAAGACACCTTCAAGAGAGTGAGCCTGAAGACAAACTTGGAATTGTTCAAAGCTCAAACGGAAACCAACTTAATTCATGTTCAGTTAACTGGGCAACCCTGGGAGCTACATTCAGGTGTAGTTCAGAAGAGCCAGGCTGCTGGATCAGGCCTGGGGTCCCTCTAGCCCAGCCAACCAGATGCCCCAATGGGAAGCTCTAAAAGCAGGATCCGAGCCCCAGAGCAACACTCTCCTCTGGGGGCCTCAAGCAACTGGGATTCAGAAGCCATTGAGACATGAAGGCAATGCAGGAAAAGACGCCCAGTGACTTATTAGGCCCATGACTCTTTATCCCATTATGAGTCAGGGGGCCATGCATGACCTTAACAGGGCTTTTTAAAAAGCTGCTATTTTGTTAATGTAATGACTTTTGCTGTAATTGTGACATTCAGCTTAGTTTTGGTTGTCGTTTTTTTAATAGTGATTTATAGGTTGTGATAGTTTTATTGATGATTGGTTAATTATTTTATATGAGTTATGCTGCATTGCATTGTTCTGGTATGTTTTATGATGCTACTATTATTCACTGCTTGTAAGGCGCTTGAGGTTCCTCTGAATGAAAAGCAGCATAGAAATGGAATCAATCAATGTAGTCATAGAATCATAGAACTGGAAGGGACCCCAAGGGTCATCTAGTCCAGCCCCCTGCAATGCAGGGGTCTTTTGCTCAAACCCACAGTCCTGAGATTAAGAATCTCATGCTCTAACAACTGAGATACCCACCACCCCAGATGTCCCAGTGAGAAACCGACAAGCAGGTCCTAAAGAGCAACACTCTCCCCTCTTGTGGTTTCCAGCAACGGATATTCAGAATTCAGAAGCATCGCTGCCTCCAATTGTGGAGGCTGGGAGCCATTGACAGCCTTCTCTGAATTTGTCTAATCCTCTTTTAAAGCCATCTCTGCTTCTTGTAGGAGTGAGTTCCATAGTTTAACTATGCACTGCTTGAAGAAGTCCTTCCATTTTTCTGCCCTAAATCTTTTTTTTAATACATTTTTATTAGTTTTTTAAACATATCATTTCCAACAATCATATAACTACTTATCTTTTACAATATTTTAGACTTCCGTCAACACCTCTGATGATTTTCTGTTCTTTATCACTTATTCTGCATTTCTGTATCACTCTTAATTATCATTAACTAATAATTCTCCACATAGTCTTTCTTGCAGTATTTCAAATAGTCCTCCTTACAGAACTTCTTGCAGTCCTACTAGCATAATCTGTTGCCCTAAATCTTATTTTTGAAGCAATTCACTGAAAAACTGAACTGATTTGCTCCAAGCACTACACTCGGCCAACAGCTTTCTCTGCAGCTCAGATGCCGGTCCTCTTGCCAGCCCCTCAACCAGTTCTGCAATCGATTCGAGAGGTTTGAAAAATGAACGCCAAATGGTCCGCTAATCAAGATAAATGAAGCCTGAAGGCAGCCACTGTCTCTTCTGGTTACACAGAGAAGCAAGAGCCCCCCTCTGGCTTGCAGAAGGAGGCTTGGGCGACCTTGGCTTGGAACGTCCTTTGGCAGGAAAAACCCTGCACCACAGGCAATGGAAGCAGACAGGCACTGCGGAAATGGCATCTGAACCACAGAGACCTGGAGACCAGGTTTGCTTATTAATCATAGAATTGTAAGGGGGACCCCAGGGCCATCTAGTCCAACCCCCTGCAATGCAGGAATCTCAGCTAAAGCATCCCTGACAGACACCATCCAACCTCTGCGTAAAAAACTCCAAGGAAGGAGATTCTGCCACCTCTTGTGGGAGTCTGTTCCACAGTCTAACAGCTCTCCCTGCCAGAAAGTTTTTCCTGATGTTTAATCGGAATTTTCTTTAACTTGAAGCCATTGATTCAGGCCCTGCCCTCCGGAGCAGGAGAAAACAAGCTTGATTGTGGCAGCACTTTTGATATCTGAAGATGGCTATCATATTTCCCCTCAGCCTCCTCTTTTCCAGGCTAAACATACCCAACTCCTTCAACCATTCCTCATAAGGCTTGCTTTCCACACCCTTGACCGTCCTGGTCACCTTGTTCCAGTTTGTCAATATCCACCTTAAATTGTGGCACCCAGAACTGGACATGGTATTCCAGGTGTGGTCTGGCCAAGGCAGAACAGAGAAGTACTATTACAGCAGGAAACTAATTCTGTGGATGCAGCCTAGAATGGCATTGGCTTGTCTGCTGCTGCATCACACTGCTGGCTGATGGTTTGCCCATGATATTTATATGACACCCAGGAACCCCCAGGCTGACTTAGGAGGCATCAAAATCACCACGAAAGCCCTTTAAAAATAGTGCCATTTGAAAGAGCTTAAAAAATTCAGTTTTTGCAAATTCTGACCCAATTGGCACCTCCTGGCCTGACATAGGAGGCTGCTTTCTACTGAGCTAGACAACTGGCGACCATTGGCCCATCAAGTTCAGTGTTGTCAACACGGACTGGCAGCAGCTTTTCAGGATTTACAAACAGGATCCCGCCCTGCCCTATCCATGGATGTCAGGAATGGAACTGGGACCTCCTGCATGCAAGGCAGATGTTCTGCTGTTGAGCTATTGCCCTCCCCACTCCACACAGCTGCCTGCAGTCCAGCCCTGACACCCTCCCAGGAACTCCCTGTTTATTATATAATGCATTTATATCCCACCTTTTCCTCCAAGGAGCTCATGGCCCTCCCTGCTCCCAATTCAGTCCCCACAACAACCCTGTGAGGTAGGTCAGGCTGAGAGCTGGTGACTGGTCCAAGGTCACCCAGTGAGCTTCAGGGCTGAGTGGGAATTTGAACCTAGTCTTTCCCGGGTCCTAGTCCAACACTCTAACCACTGCACCACACTGCCTCCATGCCTCATCTGGGAATGGGACAGCCGTGTTAGCCATGATGACTCCTCCGCCTCAGCTGACTATAACCAGCCTGTTAGCTTGAGCCTGGCAGTTGCATTCATCAGTAGAGTGTGAGATTCGTGGGTTTGAGCCCCATGTGGGGCAAACAATCCCTGCATTGCAGGGGGTTGGGCTACATGACCCTGGTGGTCCCTTCCAGCTCCACAATTATTTAACTCTGTCTGCTCTGGTTTGTTTGGAAAGATGGATTTGCCTGCTTTGCAAGACAGACCCGGGAAGTGGGCAGCCAGCTCTCCCTGCAAACGAGAGAAGTGCCTTTTCTGTGCCTGGGTGATTCTGAGAATGAGCCAAGTGCGAGCTCAGGAGGCTTTCCTGCATGGGCGAGTTTAAAGCGCCCCCCTGTGGCCAAACGGGGGCTTGCAAGTAAGCAAAGATGCACACGGGCTGATTCCGTGCGAACATTTCCCTCGGAGTAAATACAGTGCCCTGGGTCGTACCGCAATCCATAGCAAATTCGTTCGCCAGATGTGGAGCCCCACACAAGAGGGTGTATTAATTTAAGGCAATCCAACTAGGAAGCTGATTTATACTGAGTCCACCTGGCTGAATATTGTCTGCTCTGAAGTGGTACAGAAATACCTTTAAACCATTTTAAAAATAAAAACATTTAGAATCATGTGTGCCTCTTTCCATGAGGGTGATCCCCAACAGCCAGCCACAAGCCTGCAAACAGCAGCTGTGGAGAAATTAGAGTAACGCTTGAGACTGAAGTAGACCCTGTGCGTGTGAGCTGCATCTGTAATGCAAAGGTTTTTCAAGGTTTGTTTTGACGCCACGTGGACGACTGCGCACAAGGCTTAGCATCTATACATGCATTTGTCTTGGAGGAGAATGCTTTTAGTTTGGTTATTGTTATTAAATTCTTCAGTAAAGTCTGTGAAGAAAGAGGCGAGAGCTTGGAAGCAGCCATTGCTAACCCTAGTGGGGGAGTCCATCATGCAAAATCTGTGGATAATTGCTGCAATGATATATGCCTGTTTGTGCTCATGTTTTGGAGAAAGCAATATCCTGTGACTGAACTTTAAAGGTTTGGGGACTTGTACTGTCAATGAAGCTCGCAGCCTGCTTTGGTGACAGGTTGTGATGGAGGAGAGAGAGAGAAAGGACCACTTTGAAATTTTATTAGGTGGGGCCTGGATCAGTTAAATTCAGTCTGATTGGTCTGGGTAGATGGACAGCAGGGGGGGCCACTAGGTGGCGCATCGGAAGATGGCTGACAATAACATCTCTCCGACCCACACGAGGTAATTTGGAGGCTATGATGGGGGTAATTAGCCTCCTTAACCCCCCCAGGATTATGGGGGGGACGGCCCTTGCCTGCTGTGCCCTATACCACCCCCGAATTTGTGGGGGTGGGGGCGCTAGGCACAAAGCCCTCCTGTGGGATTCCGGCACTCCTTGACGCCGTCTCTGATCCGCGCCTCTAGTTTGCAAGAATCTTCAAAAGAAACAATTTGGACGAGATAAATTGCACATACTTCAAGGAAAAAGGGGGAGTAAAGACTGCTGACAGAAGAGATCTCTGATAACAAGGCAAGAATAAAATATGAGAAGATACGACAAGATACGGTATTGCAAATGACTGAGGGGGGAGGGGGGAAAAACCTTCCATTCCTTTTTACGTGACTTAACAAGAATCCCCTCCCCTAATAAGTCAGAACTTTAAGGACTTAAGCTGTGATTTAAGGCTGTGTGGAGATAAACTTTCGAACCAAAGCAATGTTTCAAGACGAAGCTGGAAAGTTAAGAGTTTTGGAATGACGCAGTTAAAAATGCCGTCGCCATCTTGGGAGGCATTGTTGGAGCTCTTGGGTCTGGGAGGAGAAAGAGAGAAATAGTGCTGTTTACATATCGTGGATAAACTCCTCTGTGGGATTTAAGAGCGAAAAAAATGCCTGATTTATGATGGAAAGAGTGATGTTATCTACGAAGGAGATATATGGAAACCATCTGGACTTAGATTGGAAGAACGGGAAATTCACACAGGATTATTATATTTGCTTATCGGCTTAAGGAGACTAATAGAAGAGATCGTAAAAGAAAAAGAGAAATTTTATGAACAAGATATGATGTGGAAACACCAAGATAAGACTGGATAGAATTATGAACTTTGTCTGGACTGATTGAGACTGATTTGGACACTAACGCAGTAATAAGAAGATGATTTGAATCCCCCTTTGGATCTTGAAGTATGGGTTCCCCCAACAAAATTTAAAAATTTGGCTTTGTAATTTGGAATTTATGTGATGTGATTTAATTTGATGTGATTGGCCAGTTAATAAAAATTATTTAAAAAAAAAATAGATGGACAGCAGACTCTGATTGGCTGGAGGTTCCAGTCAGTCAGTTGGCAGTGAAGTGTCAGGGGGAATAGTTTGGATTTAAGAATCATAGAACTGTAAAGTTGGAAGGGACCCCAAGGGTCATCTAGTCCAACCCCATGTAGTGCCTACCTGGGATGTCTCACTGAACTATGATAATGCCTTTTGCTGGCCTGGATGGCAAGGGTTGTGTAAGTGTCATGTGGTTGAAACGTAGCCAACCACAGGAGCCAACCTCTGGGGACCAGGATCCCTTTGCCCCCCCTAAAATATTTGAGAGGGCCGCCCCCCCCAGTCGATTGGCATTGCCATTCAAATGGTGTGTATATGCCACATCTTGTGATCCATTATGTGGGACAGGGCTTACCTGGGTTGGCCCAATATTTTATTCAAATTGGCACCCCTGTAGCCAAACTTGCTGCCTCTGGGTCTCACCCAAAGCCCAAGCATGCACTCGCCCCCCCCCCCCCGGGGTTGTAATTGCTCCCTGTTCCTTCCTTACAGGGAGCCTGTCTCTATTTTCTGAGTCTTAAAGGAGAGCAGGGAGAAGTGAATTTTGTCAAACGCCCCCTTCCTCTTGCAGCTCCCCACTCATATCTGCTCCAGATATGAGGAACTCTAATGCCATGGACAGAGAGGAGTGGTAGGAGGTGCACCCACCCCCCCCCAGAAAACCCCAGAGGAAGGCTCAGAGCCAGAGGACTGGCGGTGGGACACCAAGGAGAGGTCAGAGGGGAGGAGCAACAGGGTTTAGTGAGCAGGAGGAGTCTGCGACAGGGAGCAGTTCAGACTCTGAGGCTGATGCAGAGGAGGGAGGGGTCAAGAGGCTGCTGAAGAAGCAAGGGAGTCTCCCCGTCTTGGTGCAACAAGCTCCCCTGTGCCCTGGTCTCCTAGAATGCTCAGAATAATGAGGAAGGTAGAACAGAGGCCAGAGATGCACAGACGCAGTTTGAGACTCCTTGGGAAACATCTGGGAGAAGAGAAGCCTTAGAGAGGGACCTTCACTCCTGGCAAATGGCTTCATGGGGCAAGAGTTGTGTGCTGTTTCCTTGAACTTCACTGGAAACTGAGCCTTGCATCTTTCCTGCTGACCTGTATCTGATTCCAGCCCTGACACTCCATTAAAAACAAAACAAAATTGGAATCCCTGTGACTGGTGCAGCAATAAAACTACTCACACATTTGCAAAGCTAAGCAGGTCTGGTATGGTTTCACATTGGACCGGGGACCACATGTGCATTGCAGGGGGCTGGACTAGATTGACCCTTCAGGGTCCTTCCAAGTCTGTGGGGACCTGTGAAAATTACCCCCCATCCGCTCGCAGAATCCAATTGAAAGGGAATTCAAAGGGAGGGATTCCTCCTTGCCTGCAGAAAAAGAATCGTGGATCGGAGCCCTCTTTGGGTGTGCTGCTGGTATGTGTGTAAATGCTACACGTGAGTAGGGACCATCATGCTAAGCTCCTGTGCTGCAATGCCTGTGGCCTTCCTTGAGTTGGAGAGCACAGCGTCACGTTGCACAGTTCGGGTGCTCCAGCCTCCATTAGATGTGAGCAGCATCGTGTTAGATCTTATAACAAACCCGGCCAGCGTGCTCTTTCTGGCTTCCTCCTCTCCCAGGTTTCAGGTGAGGGTCTTCCCCAGCCCTGGCCTGAGTAGCTCAGTCGGTTAGAGCTGGTGCTGAGAATGCCACGGTCTGGCACCTGTATAGGGCAGCTGCCTGTTCCTACATTGCAGGAGGTTGGGCTAGATGATGCTCAGGGTCCCTTCCAACTCTACCTGTCTGGGGTTGAACCTGGGATCTGTTTATTGGGAAAGAGGAACTTTGCCACGGAGCTACAGCCCTAAAATGTAATGTTAATCGTAATTCAGAACCCAAGAGATGGTTTAAGCATCCAAGCACACAGACAACCTTGCTGTTAAGGCTGCCTTTGTTCCCCCTTGTTCAGCCCCCCTGTCCTGAGGGTGAGGGGCCTCAGCAGCTGCAGCGTTGCTGACCACCATGGTTTGCCCATAGTGGGCACAATCGGTGGCTAACAGCCTCTGTTCAGAACCTCTGCATTCCAATGCAGCTCAGCAGTGCCCCCTAGAGGGTCTTGGGTTTCTTGCCCCTGCAGTTTAACTATCTTCTGTGTTGGCTAAGCTTTACTATAAAATGGCTCAGGGCTGAGAAATTCAGCTGGACAGTCCACTAAAGAGTGTCAGGAGGTTCATCCTGCTTGGTGGCCGATTGCAATAATATTCAAGGGGCCCTGTCAGTCCACCCCACAAACCCCATCACATCATAGGGTTTGTATGCCACCAAGGTATACTCAGAGTAGACCCATTAAAATTAAGTATAAGTAAGTAAAGTATGTTTGACCAAACTGCGGGAGGCAGTGGAAGACAGGAGTGCCTGGCGTGCTCTGGTCCAGGGGGTCACGAAGAGTCGGACACGACTAAACAACTAAACAACAACAAGCAAAGTATAAGTATACTACGTCCTTTAATTTCAATGGGTAGGGGTAAAATGGAAATAGCCCACCATTTCTGATTGGCTGATTGCAAAGAAGAATTAGCAATTCACACATCAATCCAATGGTGTTAAAAATTCCACCCTTGGTGGAAAAATCTGGATCAAATAGTTTTCTTGTTCAGACTTGCATATATGTATTTTTAAAAATATACAACAGTGAGACAAAATACACATCCAGGGGATACATTGCAGCAACAGGAATGGCGCTGTCGTTGTAGTGAAGTTGGGAAAGCTTGGTATGTTAAACACTGGTTTGTGCCGGAGTGAGGCATTGTGGGAGAGTTAAAACTGTGGCCTTGTGGGGAATGGATGTCTGGTCTTTTTAAGTATAAAACTCCCTGTTGAAAAATATGGAATATATGGAACTGGGGAATGATTTCTTTAATGGAATTAAGGCAATATATACTGAACAAAAGGCGAAATTGATAGTGAATAATGTGATAACAGAAGAAATCAAAATATCAAAAGGCACTAGACAGGGCTGTCCGCTCTCACCTTTGCTGTTCATAATGGTCTTGGAGGTTTTTCTGAGTTCAGTTAGGAAAAATGAAAGAATAAAGGGGGTGACAGTAGGCCAAAATGAATATAAAGTTAAGGCCTTTGCCGACGATTTGGTAATAATGGTGGAAGACCCGATGAATAGTGCATTTGAAGTGCTAGAGGAGATCGAAAAGTTTGGTGACGTGGCAGGCTTTAGATTAAATAGGAAAAAAACTAAAATTATAATCAAGAATATGGATCAAATAATGATTGAAGTGCTGCAGCAACAAATGGGTATTGAAATCGTCAAAAAGGTCAAATATTTGGGAATATGGCTAACCCCCAAAAATATTGATTTGTTCCAAAATAATTATGTCCCGGTGTGGAATCAAATTAAGAAAGACCTGGAGGGATGGGGAAGGCTAAAATTATCCTTTTGGGGTAGGATATCAATGATCAAGATGAACGTGCTCCCAAAGATGCTATTCTTATTTCAAATGATCCCAATATTAAAAGGAGTAAGGATATTTGAGGAATGGCAAAGAATGATCTCAAGATATATCTGGCAGGGCAAAAAGCCGAGAATCAAATATAAATTACTAACAGATGCAAAAGAAAGAGGAGGCTTTGCCCTGCCAGATTTAAAACTGTACTATGAGGCATCATGTCTTTGCTGGATAAAAGAATGGATAAAACTAAAAAACACTAAACTATTGGATTTAGAGGGCTTTGATGTTAGATTTGGGTGGCATGCTCACTTATGGCAAGGGAAGAAAATGGGTTATAAATCGTTTGAAAACCACATCTTCAGGAAACCGCTAATGGAAGTGTGGGACAGATATAAGAATATATTAGAAATGGGGGTTCCACATTGGTTATCCCCATTAGAGGTTATGGGAGTCAAAAAAATTAATATGAGAAGTAATTGGATTACTTACGGAGACTTAGTGGTAAAAGAAGATGGGAAATGGAGACTGAAACCATATGAGCAAGTAAAAGAACATGTATTTGATTGGTTACACTATTATCAGATAAGTGATATGTTTAAAAAGGAGGTGAAAGAAAGAGGGTATAAAGAAAAGGATTCGAAATTTCAAACAGAAATTATTAATAATGATCATAAGATAATCTCCAAAATGTATAAAATCTTACTGGAATGGCATACGTTGGACGAGGAAGTCAAAGCAGTAATGATTCACTGGGCCAAAGATTTAGGGTATAGTATAGATTTGGAAGATTGGCAAAAAATATGGAATGAAAACTTGAAGTTTACAGCATGTACCACGTTGAAAGAGAATACTATGAAGATGGTATATAGATGGCATATGACCCCAACTAAATTGGCAAAAATGTATAAAATTTGTAACAAATGCTGGAAATGTGGGGAAAAGGAAGGTACATTTATACATATGTGGTGGGAGTGCAAAAAAGTGAAGAGATTCTGGGAAATGATTTACAATGAGTTAAAGAAAATACTGAAATATAGCTTTGTAAAGAAACCAGAATCCTTCCTTTTGGGAATAACTAAAAATGACATAAATAAGAGGGACTGTAAACTCTTCCAATACGCAATAACAGCTGCGAGAACATTGATGGCCCAAAAGTGGAAGCAGGAAGAACTTCCAACCTTGGAAGAATGGAGAGTAAAACTAACAAATTTTGCAGAACTTGATAAACTAACTGGGAAAGTTAGATTTCAGAGAGATAATAAGTTTTTAGAGGACTGGGGAAAATTTAGAGAATATTTGAAAACTGTATGTGAAGAAAATATAACGCTAGTGTGTTTCAAAGAAGCTTTGTGAAAAAATAAGGAATATCGTAAAAATGTAAAAGAGGATGGAAAAATGTATTAAAAGGCGATACTATACTAAGGAATGTGTGGATAGGATGTAAGCATGAATGATTGTCAGAGGAGTCGAGGGAGGTCCACTAAGCTAAAATATGTGATGTTAAAAAATTGTATGATTGGAGATATTACGGAAAAACCTAATAAAATATTTTTTTTTAAAAAAAAAACAACTCCCTGTCTCTAGAAGTGTGAGTTAAATTGCATCCTGACTCTGGGCAGGTTGAGATGTTATCTGATTTGCAGATCCGGGCAGCTGGGGGCTTGAATGTGGATTGGGGGTGAAAAGGTGCAGGAGGCTGGCCAGTAATTTACAACTCAAGAGGCTGGCACTTGTCAGAGAAGGAAGGAGGGGAGAGCCTTTTGATCTCAAGGTCCCTGAGCATAAACAAAGTTCAGCTGTGCTGGACTCCCAACAATCAGGAGATATAGTCTCATCATACAGCCATTGGCAAATTGGTAATTAACCTAAAGAAATGATCCTCTTCGTGGGGTGTTCAAGGATAAAGGGTTTGGGGAATTCAGATGCAAATTGCAGAACATCTTGCCCTGGTGTTTTGCCTGAGAGCGTTTGACCAGTAAAGGGACTTTGACTATTTGCTGTGCTCTGAGCTGTTATTGCATGAGTATGGTTTTTAGTTAGCTATATTTTATAACGTTTTTATTTTCTGTTTATAAACTTTCAAGAACTGTGCCAACTTTTTGAGTGGCCTTTTCAATAAACTTGGAAAAGGACTTTTGCCCAGAGAAGCTAAACCGGTGCCTGGCCATTTAGGACACCTACCTGTTGAATTTCTGTCTGCGTCACGGTATAGTGACACAGGGCTGGGCAACCTGGTAAATATCGAAGGAGGGTTCTCCTCCTGGAGCCCCATCTGAGGGTGGCCCAGGAAAGGAGGTGGCGGCAGCTTTACCCTTTGGCTTGTGACTTGCAACACCTAGTGACCTCTCCCTCTTCCTGCCAGGTCCTGCCAGGGTTAGGAGGACTGGTCAGGGGGTGGGGTGGATAGTCCCCACTATTACTACAGTCGTCTTTGAGGCTTCTGGTCTTCCTCTGAACCACCTGAAGACATGCACAACAGAATCTTTTAGACAAGTTCTGAGGGTTCTCCTCCTCATGGTCTGGAAGAGTGGAGTTTCTAGTCCTGGGTGTGGTGCAGCCCTGAAGTGTCATTGCTCAGCACACTTGAATTGCTGGAGAGAGGTTCCCTGGTTCTCCTGCTGAAGGCTACTGGGCTACGGAAGCTGCCACGCCCTCTCAAGGAGCCTGTGGAAGAGCTGGCATGGATATCGCTGGCAACGAGGCAATTTCGGGGGCCGCGCACCCCAGCCCAGATGCAGCAGCAGCAGAGAAGCTCCACGACAGCCCTCCTCACCTCCTTGCTCCCCAAGGCGTAGATGATGGGATTGATGAATGAGTTGGTCACGGCCAAGGTCAAGATCCAGCCAAAGAGTTTAGGGGGAGCCCAGGCTGTGTTCCCCCAAAAGGTATCTATCAGGAGGAGGATGAAGAGAGGGGTCCAGCAGATGAGGAAGGTGCAGAGGATCACCAGCACCGTCTTCAGCAGCCGCAGAGACCTCTTCCGGCTGCCCCGAGAAAAGGTCTGCTGGGCGCTTTTCTGCACCCAGCAGTAGATGGAGGCGTAGAGGCCCACAACGCCCACCAGGATGATGCTGAAGACGATCACAGTGAACAGGATGTAGTTCTTGTCGTAGAGAGGCAGGAGCGTGGAGCAGCGGGAGACATGGCAGATGCAGTTCCAGCCCAGCAAGGGGAGGAGGCCAATGAGGATGGCCAGGCTCCAGCAGAAGGCGAAGAGGGCCCTCAGGCGGGTGGTCTTGCTGGACGCCTTCTCGGCGATGGGCTTCACCATGGCGCTGTAGCGCTCCACGGCTGTCACCAGCAGACTGAAGGTGGAGGCTGCCAGGGCAACAAAGAGGACCCCCTCGCGGAGGAACCACATGGTGGGCGACAGCTGGAAGGTCCGGCTCCCCGACAACCAGAGGTTGATCAAGTAGGCTGTGCCGGCTAAGAGGTCGCTGAGGGTGATGCTGGCCAGGCAAGAGTAGACCCACCGGCGGGTGCGCACTTTGCGGATGATGGCCAGCAGCACCACCAGGTTCTCCAGGATGATGAGGCAGCTGGCAGCAATAATGACCATCTTCAGGACACTCATCTGGTCTTCCTGGGGGCGGCGATTCTGCATCCTCCCTGTGAAGTTGTAATGGTACAGGATGATGTTGACGTGGTTTGTGTCCGTCGTTGGGTAACAGAGTTCTGGGCGATGGGCCGAAGCAAGTCGGGGGTCTGGGACAGACGTGGGGAGGGCTGTCCAAGAAGAGGGCGAGGAGGTGGAGTTGAAGAGCTCCATGTCAGTCATCTTCTAGATTGCTTGATGGATCAGTACGGAAACAAAACTGGGCCTATTCTTGGGAAGACTTGTTTGAGACAACACAGGAGCACTCTTGGCCTTTGATGGAGGCAAAGCGATGTCCACTGCTTAGGATCTCGCAATAATGGACACAAGGTGTGGTGCTGGTGAAAGTCAGAAGTCTGTGCGTCTTCTTGAGCTGATGGTTGTCAAACAAGGTCTCAAACATGAGAAGAACCAGCAGCTCACTCAGTCTCTGCACCCAGTTGGGAAGCAAGCAGGGGTGACCTCACTATGGCTGCCACAATTTCACCAGAGCCCCACCCGTGGTCCATGGCCGGTCCAGAGTTCCATCTTGGCCAAATTTCTGCAAAATTAAGAGAAGAAAGGAGAGTCAATGAGGAGAGGTTGTTGAAATGAGAAAGAGGTCACCTGAGGTCATGTTTCCTGTTTTTTAAGGATGTGCTCCCTCTTTTCAGCAGTTCCTGGTATTGCCTTTTTTGGGGGGGGTGTTCCGGTGGCATCATTTCAGAGCAGAGCACAACACGTTTTCTGTTCTTACTCATCCGTCAATCACTGCATGACGCTGGATGAAGAGGAATAAGTACTGAGGAACCGCAAGTTCCTTGGCTGCTGCGGAAGGGGTGTGGGAGAAAGGATATTGCTTTGCTGAAAGGAGTGCATACCAAAAAAACCAGCTGTGGGGAAGCAACAACGGCTCACCTGACCTTTCGTTCCCCATGCATTTTGATATTTTATTGATTTACGGAGCAAGATCTATCTATTAATCAAATAAATCTCAAAGTGGCTTACATAAAACGGTATACAATATTCATTTTTTTTACTTATTTCCTTGACGTAGGCTTACATGGCTTTTGTTGCTTTAAGTAGATCCGTTCAGCTAAGTCTTGCTCAGAGTATACCTATTGAAATGAATAGAACATGGTCATATTCATTAATGGGCAGACTAAGTGAAAGGCGGTCAAGTACCACCTGTGGTGTGTAAGCAGATGCCACGCGCTGCAACATTCAACATTTCTCTGCAGATGCCACTCGCATTATTGTTCCTGCCTTACATTGTTCTCTTGGTGCTGCAGTTATTTGCTAAATGCAGTTGCTTAAATGGTAAATTCAGACTGAAAGGCAGCCTGGTCTATTTTTTTATGTCCAAATTGTTTAATTAAAACAAAGCCCCACCCACGGAAAGAGAGTGTGTTTGAGTGTGCATGAGAGACCAGACGGAAGTGGGACCAGGCAGCTTCCTGCGTCCTTAATCTGCCCTCACAAACACCCAGAACTGTGGAGGCACGTGCCTCTTTCCGCTCCTGGGTTCCGGTCGCCACAGAGGAATGTCTAGGCACCATATTCTTCACAGTGAATATTATTATTCATTTCAGAATAATTGGAGGGGGCCATGGGCTCAACGCTTGCTGGGTGACCGTGGGCCAGCAGCACCCTTGGCCTGGCCTGCCCCACAGGGTTGTTGTGAAGATAAAAGCAAAGGGAAGGAATCACGGCACGTGCATGTTCTATACGCCGGCCTAAGCTCCTTGGAGAAATTGCAGGATTTTATTTGTTAAAAAAGAAGTCATGTCCTGTTTCTCAACATCTGCAGAGGCTTGCATTGCAATGTTCTTTTACGATTTGCGCATTGCAACTTTTGCAAGTCTTAATTGAGGCTCTAGGTGCCGGGAAGGAAAAAAACACCACAGCAGCAACCCCCGTGCGTCACCCCAGTTCTCGGATCAAAGTGTTGAAATGAAGAAGAAAAGGCATTAAGCAAAGTAACGCATTGCAGGTGGATGTGGAAAGCCTGGAACCCCAGCAGAGAGACAGAGAGACGTGGGCACGTGAAGAGGGAAATAGATCTGAATGGACCACAGAAGGAGGGAGATGAATGCAGGCGAGGAACCCTGGAATATAGGGAACTGCCTTGCAGTGGGTCAGACTGAGCGATGCTCCTTCTCCTGAAGAGCGGCTCTCAAACTTTTCCAGCCTCCTTGGTCCCATAAACTCACCCCCAGCGCCCACAACCCCTCCCTATAAAAGAGCAGTCAACACAACCCACGAAGGAGCATAATCTCATAGAATCGTAAGGTTGGAAGGGACCCTGAGGGTCATCTAGCCCAACCCCTGCAATGCAGGAATATGCAGCGGTCCCATTTGGGGATCAAACCGGCAACCTTGCCTTTACCCGCACCATGCTGTAGCCAACTGAGCTAACACAATGACATTCGGAACAGTTACAATTAAGTGCACATTGATTCAAAACCCAGTTTACTTGGTTTCATTAATTCGACAAAGCTGATTCAGAGACCAGCTTTTCAAAGTCGGATAGACATTTATTAAAACTTCCAACCCTCCATGCTGCTCCCCCCCCCCCCGGACAGTACCACCCTCCTTGGGCACCTCTGCCCTAAAGTGAGACTCTAATCCTTGTGATTCTAGAAGAAGGACGGTTTCAGACTGGGATACAGGAAGCTGCCCTGTTCTGAGTCCCTCATTGGACCATTTCACTCAGCGTTGTCTAGAGAATCTGCTGTGTCTCTGCAGAGCTTCAGGCAGGGGACATTCCCAGCCCTTCCTGGAGATGACCAGGATTGAACCTGGGACCTTCTGCATGCAAAGCAGGTGCTCTGCCACGGAGCCCAGTGCAAGAGCAGGTGTCCTGCATGCAGAAGGTCCCAGGTTCTCCCTTTATCAAAGAATCACTTAGCAGGAGATGGCAAAGAAGCAGTCAGTGGAGATAAGACAGAAGGATATTATCTGAGCCATTGTAAGGCAGATTTCTGCATTTCCTATTTTAATAGGACCATGAGGACTAGGAGCCCTATCAGGGAAAGGAATCATAGAACTGTAGAGTTGGGAGGGACCCCAAGGATAATCTCGTCCAACATCCTGCAACACAGGAACATTTCCCCCAGTGTGGGGCTCAAACCCAAACCTACTGAGCTGTAGCCCTTGCATAAATCCACCCCCCCCATCCCATCCCTGGCAACTCCAGGATCAAACAGCAAATAAATCTCCTCAACCAGAGGAGAGCCACTGCCAGTCTGAGTAAGCAATACTGGTCTAGATGCAGAATCTGTTGTGAAAGAAGGCATCCTCCGAAGTCACCAGGACTGCAAGAGAGGGACTGCAGAAACACCATGCATTCAAAGCACGCCCCCCTGGAAGAATCCTGGGAACTGTTGTTTGGTTAAGAGTGTTGGGAACAGTAACTCCGTGAAGGCGAGACTGCAGTTCTTGGCTGGACGGAATGTGCTTTAAATGCATGATGTGTGCAATTGTGAAAGCGGGAGCTTATGTAGACAGGTGGATAATTATGAATGGAAAGATGGACAGGAGGAAAGTTAAATAGCTGCCACTCCCCTCTCTTCCAGGCTCACCTGCTCTGATGGATTTGGCCCCTAAGCGCTGGTGGCTGCAGCATCCAGTTCTCTCCCGGCAAAAGTGAGGTGACCAAATTGTTGTGGTTGCTTTTTGTATTTTTGCTGAAAAAAACATGGTGGCATGTGCCCTACCCAGCAAAACAAGAGGAAGGGGATGTTGCTACACACCCAGAACCGAGAAACCACATTTTGGCTGCTGCAGGATGGACCCACCCTAGCGAAAAACAGGGCGGTGGTTGCTGGAACTGTCACAAAAACCTTTAGGTCTGATCAACCTCCCTTTGCTCAAGAACGTGTTGAGCTTGGAGACTGTTGATTCACAGGGATGGCTAAGCAATTACTCCTAAAGAACAATTTAAAAGCCCCAGAAGATTGGGGCCTTATAAGAGCTGAGGCTTACATAATTTAATGGAGGTTCCTTGGGGCAGGGAGCTGTCACCTGGCCTACTCTGTGCTTAGGAAGGTTGCCTGTCTGTTTGTCTGCTCTTCGTTTGGAGACCTCTTAAGGTATCAGATTTTGCATGGTGGTTCCTGAGATCAAGGAGAGGCTTCCGTCTACTTTTTGAATGTGATTGGATGCCATAATGCTCTTCTAAATAGCACTGATGTTTTTAGTTTAGCTAGGCATACATTGTGCAATAATCACAGATGACCCCCCTCCCAAACTCACTCTCCCCAGGAGGTGATGCGGGTCCTTTCCCCCTCTTGAACAGTACACAGAGCTAAAGAAGAATGTTGAAGGAGTGGTGCTCCTTCCCATTTTGGCTGCACACATCAGAAGACCCTTCTGGATCAGGCCAGTGGCCCCTCCAGCCCAGCATCCTGCTCCCACAGTGCCCAAACAGACGACCCCAATGGGAAGCCAGCAGGGAGGGGTCAAGCACAAGGCTCCCAGTACATTTCCAGCACAATTCAAAGTGTTGGTGCTGACCTTGAAAGCCCTAAACGACCTCGGCCTAGTATACCTGAAGGAGCGTCTCCACCTCCATAGTTCTGCCTGGACACTGAGGTCCAGCTCCAAGGGCCTTCTGGCAATTCCCTCACTGTGAGAAGCAAAGCAACAGGGAACCAGGCAGAGGGCCTTCTCGGTAGTGGCGCCCGCCCTGTGGAACGCCCTCCCATCAGATGTCAAAGAGACAAACAACTTGTTGTTGTTGTTTAGTCGTGTCCGACTCTTCGTGACCCCATGGACCAGAGCACGCCAGGCACTCCTGTCTTCGATAAACAACTACCTGACATTTAGAAAACATCTGAAGGCAGCCCTGTTTAGGGAAGCTTTCAATGTGTGACATTTTGATGTATTTTTAATCTTTGTTGTGGCTGGGGAAACCCAGCCAGATGGGTGGGGTACAAATAATAAATAAATAAATAAATAAATAAATAAATAAATAAATAAATAAATAAATAATAGCAGCCCTTCCTGCTCCTGTGGCTCCCAGCATTGCTGCCTCTGGCCGTGGAGGTGCAGCACAGCGACTGTGGCTACTAGCCTGTGGTAGCCTTATCCCTTATGGCATGTTTGCAGCCTCTCTCCTTCAACTCTGATTTTCAAGGATTGGATTAATTCCACTGGACCAAATTTCTACCTGAACCCCCTTGGAAAATCTCTCACTTTCTTTGTGGATTTGTGCTAGTGGGGGGGGGGTGCTCCAGGGGGGTGGGATGGGGGAAGAGAAGTGACCAGAGGGGGTGGCACCCAGGGCACTCACTTGAAAATCCAAAAGTGTCCGCAGTAAGCAAGATTCTAGCACTGCAAGAGCTTCAGGTTTCTGTTTACAAACACACACACACACACACACACACACACACACACACACACACTGCCCAAGCCAGCACAAGACATGGATGGAGATCAAGGACACCCATCAGCCAGGCAAAAGCTCTTGAGAAAGGCCATGTGATCTGCGGAGAGTCCTGAGGACAAGATGAAGATGTCTGGAGAGCTGCATTTGGCCCCCAAGTGTCATGGACTGGTTGGATGCAGAGGAAGGCGGGGAGGAACTATCTGGGGAACCCCCCAAGCGAAGAAGACTCAAAGCCAGGGGACTGACGGATGGCGGGACAATGATGAGTGATCAGAGGGAGAAGCGTCAGGAGCTGAAGAGGCAACAGTGAGCAGGGTGAGTCTGTGGCAGAGAGCAGTCCGGAATCAGAGGCAGAAGCTGACGCTGCCAGGAGGGAGATGAGTCTCGCTGGTGAAGTAGCCGGGGGGGGGGGGGTCTCCCCCTCCTGCTGTGACAATCTCCCCTCTCCCCTCTCATCTCGCAGAAGCAGGAAGAGCAAGTCTCCGCGTGCTTGTAAGAAGTCCTGGAGAGGAGGGAGCATAGATAAGGTTGTGGGGAGGTTGGGACTCTGTCTCGGAAACTTCATCGGGGCAGACTCACCATGCCAAGTCCACGGAGATTGTGTTTTTGCTAATAAATGTTAACGCCAAGTTTGAACAGTGTGATTTGCTGCCGGCTGGCTTTTTGGTGCGGAGGCTCCCTGTCTCCACTTCCCTATGCCCTCAGGCAGCCCCTCCTCCCCTAGAGGTGTGATGATGTCACAAAAGGCAGGTGAGGAAAGGGCCAGTTGGCTTCTCGTGTCAATCCTCCTGACTGACAGCTGAGATCAGTGGCTTCATCTCACTCTCTCTTTCTGCCTTGGCTTCTTTTCGAATCCTGGCAAGTGGAGTTGTTGCTGCAGAGATCTCTGGCTCGGCTTGGTGAGTTGGCATTCCCAAACAGGACAAACGGAGAGGAGGAGCACTTCAGAAGCTCTCCCTCTCTTCCTGTCACTGGGAAGTTTGTGTCTCCTCCCCCCCTTTCCACCTGGATGAGGCCTTTGGGGTGTTATCCTTCCCCTGTCAGAGGCAGCGGGGCGACTGGGATCCCAAGCGGGGACAGCTGCTGGTTCTGCTCAGGTCCTGCCTGTGAGGTTCCCAATGGTGGCATCAAGTTGACCACTGGGAGAACAGGAGGTTGGGCAGTTTTAAACTGTTTTTAATATTGTGTTTTAATAGTTACAGCCCACACTGGGACCTTTGAGTGAAGGGCAAGTAATGCATTTTAATCGCAGGAGTAGAATCATAGAATTGTAGAGTTGGAAGGGAACAGGGTGGTCATCTAGCCCAACCCCCTGCAATGCAGGAATCCTGTACATTTTAGCAAAGCAATTTCTCCTAGCACAGCACATTTTTCCACATTGTGTTCAGTATGATATGCCTCTGTAGGCACACTTTACCCCAGTCCATGCATTTTTGTTCACATTACTTAGGTGGAGAAAAAGACACCAAAGTTCAGAGAGGTGCAAATTTCAAAGGATAGCTTTGTTTCATTCTTTCCGAAAGTGCAAATTAGGTCAGGTTTACCATTCAATGCAAACCAAATCAGGTTGCTCCCCCACCCCCAGTCCCTAGTGACTGATGCCAGACGAAATAAATACAACTTTTGTGTGTGTGGCTCAGAAACACAGACACTTCTCAGCCTTCCTTCTCCTTTTGCAGGATCCCCAAGGTGTCTCTCTCATTGTGCTCTCGGGGGGGGGGGTGTTTGCAAAAGTCCCGTGCTTGGGCCAGGAGACAGGTGCTGCTGCTAACGCAACAGACCTATGCTGTTATTATACAAGGGGAAGGAGCAGAGGGGTGGTGGCACATGATCTCTAGCAGATAAAGATGCTTCTTTCTCAGAAGACCTGCAACTGATGACGCAGGCTTTGTCCCACAGGCTGAGAGCCTCAGATCTTTCTTCAGAAAAAGGAAGTCAACATGTGCCAGCAGTCAAACAGGTGTACGTTGCAGATATTGTGAGCCATATGTTTCGCCGAGCATCAGTGTGGTTCACTGGGCTTCAGTTTTATTTAGAAGGAACCAAGGACAGGGAGCAGGGATGAGAAAGTGAATTCAATGTGCATTTGAAGGCCAATCCATTAAACTGGCACTTTCCGTAACAATGCGGGAACCAAAACACAGTCCTCTGAAATTCACACTCATCTGAAATTTGCAATGCAGGTCTTCAACCAAACCATGTTTGCAAAAGTGCACCTATTATAATCAGAGAACTGTAAAGTTAGAAGGGACCTCCAGGGATCCTCTAGCTCAACCCCCTGCAGGAATCATGGCTAAAAAATATCTGAAAGATATCCAATGTCGTGTTAAAAAGTTCCAAGGAAGGAGAGTCCACCATCTTCCGAAGGAGTCTGTTCCACTCTTGAACGGCTCTTAACGCCAGGAACTTCTCCCTGATGTCAAGTCAGAATCCCAACGGAGAAGGCAAAAGGGAGGAACAACTTCTCTCAATACACTTTCTCCATGCCAAAGACCTCCATTGGCTCCCAGTACGTTTCCGAGCACAATTTAAAGTGTTTAAAGCCCTAAATGGCCTCAGCCCAGTAGACCTGAAGGAGTCTTTTTGTTTTGCCTGGACACGGAGGTCCAGCCCCGAGGGCCTTCTGGGGGTTCCCTCACTGCGAGAAGCAAAGCTACAGGGAACCAGGCAGAGGGCCTTCTCGGTAGTGGCGCCCGCCCTGTGGAACACCCTCCCATCAGATGTCAAAGGCATAAACAACTGCCTGAAATTTAGAAGACATCTAAACTTCAGGGAAGTTTTTAATGTGTGACATTTCAATGTATTTTTAATCTTTGTTGGAAGCTGCCCAGAGTGGCTGGGGAAACCCAGCCAGATGGGCGGGGTACAAATAAATTATTATTATTATTATTATTATTATTATTATTATTATTATTATTATTTTATGAACTTCTACCACGTCACCTTGGTGCTGCTAATGCAGCAACAACAACACAGGAAGCAGCAGTTATGAGTTACCGTCCTTGCAGCCAAGTGGTTTGTATGGACTGGACACAGAGGAATGGTGGGAGGAATAAGCTGGGGAACCACTAAGAAGAGCCTGGAGATGCCTCCAGAGGAAAAAGGGGAACAGACTTGGAAGAGGTGTCCGAAGCGCTTAGTGAGCAAGGGGAGTCTGTGGCAGAAGCTGAAGCAGGAAAGGAAGGACACTTCAGCCTGTGAAGAGGCCTGGGTGTCTCCCCCTCCTGCTGCGACCATCTCCCCTCCCCGCTTGTCTCCTAGAACCAGGAGAGGCATGAAGAGGGCGGAGGAGAGGTTGGCTGCATGCAGGCATTGACTCTGATTGCTTTGGGAAAGCCCTGGAGAGGAGGGGACTTAGATTGGCAGAAGGAGGTGGGGACTCTCAGTCTTGGCAACTGGTTTTCCTGGAGTGAGACCCCTGGGAATGAGCTGCTCTGTTCCTTAGGCCTGACAGGGAACCAAGTGTGTGAAGAGTGTGGTTTTGCTAATCAAGAGTTAACTCAGACTTCAAACTGTGTAGATACTGGCCGGCTTCTTCCTGTGACATAGTTTGACTTCACCCCCATTGTCTCTGGAGACATACAGATGCCGACTCAACCATGCCACCTCCCCTATCACGTATTTTTTGGGGGGGGGAGGTATTTCATTTCCTCCCGGGTGCCACATTCTCTGTCTTTTTCTTTTCCAGCATAGATTTGTGACGTCTCCTCTGCCGCTCCAGTTCCTAGGTCACATTTCGAATTTCGTTCCCTTTGGAAGAAAGGCCTCTTGTCTGCTGGCAGCCTTTCCGATGTGGATGGGGAATATTCATGGACCATTCAAAACCTCCGCCATCCCAGGGAGGCCTTGATCCAAATGCCTCCCAGCCCCAGCAACCGGGGGCGCACCCATCTTCTCAGTCATATGCCGGCTACCCGCCAGGGCCATACCCGTCTGCGTATTCCCCCTACCCGGCGTACACACCGCCGTACGGGTACCAGGGCTACCAGGCCTACCCTGCCCCTCTGCCTTCGGGACTAGCCTATGGGCCTGGGCCTGGACACCCCGTGTACATCATAGAAGAGCGGAAGGAGCCCTCCACCTTGGCCACCTGCCTGGCCGCTTGCTGGGCCACCCTCTGCTGCTGCTGCGTCTGGGACATCTTGACGGCCCCCCGGCTACCATGAAGGGCCTCTCAGGACCTCGGCTGTGGATTCCCATGCCTCCTCCTCCTCCTCCTCCTCCTCTCCAGCTTTGAGCACCGTAATAAAATATTTGATTTGCACAGCAATACAAGTCTGTGGTAGACTTGGCCTTAAGAACTTCGGCATAGGCCTGCTAGGCCAGGCCCACCGAACCCAGCGTCTTGTGGGGATGCCCCAAGGGGAAGCCCACAAGCCCACCCTGTGTGCAACAGCCCCCTCCCCTCCTGAGGCTTCTACATTCATCATCCTGTGGTCCATCAGGACATTCCTTATGGCAGCGGTTCTCCACCTGTGGGTCCCCAGATGTTGTTGGACTACAACTCCCATCATCCCTGAGCTCTGGCCTTGCTAGCTAGGGGTGATGGGAGTTGTAGTTCAACAACATCTGGGGACCCACAGGTTGAGAAAGGCTGCCTTATGGGCTCTTCTATGCTGCTTCCATAATGGACACTGGCCTGAAGGAGGACAGTCGTGTTGTGGGCACCCACCTTTTAAGAGGCACATGCATGGCCATAGAATCACAGAACCATAGAGGGGCTGGAAGGGACCCTGAGGGCCATCTAGTCCAACCCCCTGCGATGCAGGGATATGCCGCTGTCCCATGTGGGGATCAAACCTGCAATCTTGGCGTTGTCAGCACCATGTTTTAGCCAGCTGAGCTGTATGTACCACTGTACGTAAACCCGGCACTGTCTATGGCAAAGTGTAGCATAATGTTAGTGCCATACTATGACCTGGGAGACCAGGGTTCGAATCCCCTCTCGGCCATGTAGCTCACTGGGTGACGTTGGGCCAGTCACTCCCACTTAGGGTTGCTGTGAAGATAAACTGGGGAGGGAGAAACCATGTCCACCCCCTTGGGCTTCTTGATGAGGTAGGAAGGCGTCATGTGATAAAAACAGAAACAAATATTAGCAAGAAGGACATACAGAGGTGCGTCATATAAGGGGAAATCGCTTTGCAAAAATAAGTATTTTGAGGAAATTGCAAGTAAATACATGTATGGTAGGAGAAAAGGGCAGGAGAATGCTGAAGAATGCTGAAGAATGTCCATGAGGGGGTTATGTTTTTGTTTTTTGTATTAAAACAAAACTAGAAATGCAGAGAACCAAACGTAAGATTGGAAAAAATGAGAAACTGAGATGAGGAGATTCCTAATTACTTGCTACGATTTCGGTGCTGTACGACCTTCTTGTGTTTATAGCTATACAGTGGTACCTCGGGTTAAGAACTTAATTTGTTCTGGAGGTCCGTTCTTAACCTGAAACTGTTCTTAACCTGAAGCACCACTTTAGCTAATGGGGCCTCCTGCTGCCACCGCGCCGCCAGAGCACGATTTCTGTTCTCATCCTGAAGCAAAGTTCTTAACCCGAGGTACTATTTCTGGGTTAGCGGAGTCTGTAACCTGAAGCGTATGTAACCCGAGATACCACTGTATGCTGTATTTTGAATGGGGTGTGTGTGTGCTTCTTGCACTTATTTTCAGAATGGCTATTTCCGTCCAAGGGAAAGTTGTTTTTTGCCAAGTCCTTAATGGCAACGGCACCTGCTAGAATTTACACAGAAAGGAGAAGCTGCTGCCTCATGACTCACTAGGAAGCAGGTTTGTCAAGGGCATTGTTTACAGACGGTTGACCCGCAGGAGAATGTCAGCACTTTTGGCATAGCCTTACATATAACTGAAATAACCTTACAACAATCTAAATTCATTTACAGCTTTGTGTGTTCCTATTGGCAAGGGAACCCAATTTTTTCTCCAGTTCTCCAGTGCTTTGACTTCACTCCCGGAGGGGCAGTCCGTTGTCTCTTGAGACAGATGGAGGACAACAACAAAACAACTTGGAGCATACATGGTATTAATACAGTATGTGTTTAAATTACTGTTTAAATTACTTGTATGCTATTTACATTAATACAGTACAGATAACACATGTTAAGCACGTTTAACACGGGACGCAGGTGGTGCTGTGGTCTAAACCACTGAGCCTCTTGGGCTTGCCAGTCAGAAGGTCAGTGGTTCAAATCCCTGCAATGGAGTGAGCTCTCATTGTTCTGCCCCAGCTCCTGCCCACCTAGCAGTTTGAAAGCACGCCAGTGCAATTAGATAAATAGGTACCGCTCCAGCGGGAAGGTAAACGGTGTTTCCGTGCGCTCTGGTTTCCGTCACGGTGTCCCATTGCGCAAGAAGCGGTTTAGCCATACTAGCCACATGACCCAGAAAACGGTCTACAAACGCCGGCTCCCTCGGCCTGAAAGTGAGATGAGCGCCGCAACCCCATAGTCACCTTTGACTGGACTTAACCATCCAGGGGTCCTTTACCTTTCTTTTACCTTTTTATGCATGTTTAACACATGCAGTTTCAAATTTACGCAGTTGAAAGCCTACCAGCTGAAATCACACAAATTTAACGCAAGGAAGGTGGAAAGCTTAACAGCTCTCTTTCTGCAGGGTTTTCCTCACACAGAAACAGCCTCCCAAAGCCTGGTGAGCAAAACAGAGAGCTTAAAAGTGTGTGTGTGTGTGTGTGTGTGTGTGTGTGTGTGTGTGTGTGTGTAAAAGACTAATTCAGTGCGCTGGCTCTAGAAGATAGGACTGCTTGCACCAGGATGAGTCCAAGGAACTGGTTTTGACTATGCACATTTTTGTGTACCTGAGACATCCCCAGAATGGAACTCCTGCACAAGCTGTGAGTAGACGTTTAAAGCAGTTGAGGGGGGACCTGGGTATGTTTAGCCTGGAGAAGAGAAGACTGAGAGGTGACAGGAGAGCCATCATCAAATACCTGACAAAGGGCTGACATATGGAGCGATCTGAACCAATGGATTCAAATGACAAGAAGAGAGATTCTGACTCAACATTTGGAAGAAATTCCGGATGGTAAGAGCTGCTTGACAGTGGAAGGGACTCCCTTGGAGGCTGGTGGACTCTCCCTCATTGGAGGTTGGGTGGCCGCCTGCCAGGGACTCTTCAGCGGTGATTCCTGCATTGCAGGGGTTTGGACTACAGAAATGCTTATGTGATGGACAAGTAATTCCCACCCACCCCTGGTGTACTATATTTGGTCCCTGGTGTGTTCCAGTGTGATGAGAGCCAGTGTGGTGTAGTGGTTAAGAGCGGTAGACTCGTAATCTGGTGAAAGGGGTTCCCGTCTCCGCTCCTCCACCTGCAGCTGCTGGGTGACCTTGAGCTAGTCACACTTCTGGTCCTTGGGCTTGTCTCTCAGCCTCACAGAGTGTTTGTCGTGGGGGAGGAAGGGAAAGGAGAATGTTAGCCGCTTTGAGACTCCTTTGGGTAGTGATAAAGCGGGATATCAAATCCAAACTCTTCTTCTTCTTCTTCCATGCAACCTGGGATGTGGTGGAGATGTCAGGGTCTAGCAGCTGATGGTTTGCAGACTGCTACTGGTCCGCAGACCACCACTTTGAGTAGCATGGGACGAGGTGACCCATGGAGACCCTTCCAACTATTCTATTCTTCTGGGGTTCAGTTCTGCCCACAACCTCTGGACAGAACAGAGCATTTCAGGGGAGGGGAGGCTGTGGGGTGAGCAGCCAAATAGCCATGCAAATCAAGTCTGCGCTTGATCAGGGTCCTAACAGTAGGATGAAGAATTGGGAGCAGACCGGCACATCCTGGAGGAGCGCTTGCTTGCAATTCTGACATTCTCTCAAAGCGAGCGAGCCTCAGGAGTGAGAGTGTCACACCTCATCTTTCAAAGCTTGGCGGGCAGGGTGCAGAAACTGTTGGGACATCTTCGCTACTTCCCTCCAGTCTCGAATGTCTTGACTGATTCCTGAACTGTGGCTCCTGAACTCTGTGTTTGCTGCCAAACTTGTACTGTTACTCGCGGGAATATATATGTATTTAATTTTGCGTAAGAGCCTCAGGCCAAGGCAGAGGAACACGAGGCAGAAGAGCACCCAGAGAAGTGTGGATTTTAAAGGACAGCTGCGTTTCAGTCTATGCATTGGTGCAGGAAGTGTGGATTTGGTAGGCCTGCCTTGAACTGCAAACTGAATTGCATTTCCCCCGTCTCTACTGGCTGGGGCTAGTGGAACAGAGAGGAGCTTTGCAGTCAGAGACACCTGGAGGCTGTTCTACAAAGAGGTGGGTCAGGAAAGAAATGAAGGCTGCTGTCAGGAACTGGCTGGACACAGACAAGTGGTGGGAACCCCCCGAGGAGGAAGGCTCAGAGCCAGGCAATTGGTGGTGGGACACCTAGGAGAGGTCAGAGGGAGTGGATTGGGAGAAGATGCTGGATGCTGAAGGAGCAACAGGGTGTAGTGAGCAGGAAGAGCCTGCAACAGGAAGCAGTTCAGAGGCTGACGCACAGGAGGGGTCAAGAGGCTGCTGAAGAAGCAAGGGAGTCTCCCCTTCTTGGTGCTACAAGCACCCCTGTGCCCTGGTCTCCTAGAATGCTCAGAATAATGTGGAGGGCAAAACAGAGGCCAGAGGTGCGCAGACGCAGTTTGAGACTGCTTGGGAAACATCTGGGAGAGGAGAAGCCTTAGAGAGGGTGGAGAGCAGGGACCTTCAGTCCTGGCAACGGCTCCATGGGGCAAGGATTACTGGGGAGGGTTGCTGAGTTGTATGCCGTTTCCTTGAATAAAGAGTTAACTTCACCAACAACAAAGCCTGATGCTTTCCGTGCTGGCCTGCATCTGACTCCAGCCCTGACAGCTGCTTCCAGACCCAGAAGATTTAGCAGAACACAATCCACACCATTCTTTTTAAAACTCTGGGAGCTTTGGTGGCAAATGCTTTAAACAAAACAAAGGAAGAAACAAACCATGATGCCATCTCTGCGGCAGACTTGCCTCCCTGTTGCCTGCGCAGAGCACAGCATTTATTACAGTGCTTGGAAGCTGTGGAGGAGGCGGAGAGGAAGAAGAAGAAGAGACTACGCAGCAATCCATGCCAGAGGCATTGAGAGGGTCTTGGGGTGCTCAGCTGTAGTTGCAGTCGCAGTCGTAAGTTACCATGTCTATAACGCAGCAGCAGCAAAAGATGGCAGCACAAGCTTTCAGGCAGCAGGTGAAGCAGTCTTCACCCCTGTGCTGTGGGTACGCAGGCCCAGGTGGGTAGCCTCTGTAGCCATACGCATTGCACCTGGGGCAGGACGGGCAAGATCTCAAATACGGTCCTGGAGGGTAGCTGGGATACGGTGCTCGCGGGTGGTATGGGACACTCGGATGCTGGCAGTAGCATTGCGGAGGGTGTCTGTGAGCCATAGGTAACTCCCAAAATACTACTCCTGGGCACAGGACCAGGTGAACTCACAGGTAGGGTAGAGGCTGGAGCAGGTGGTGGAAGAACCAGCAGGGGAGGTCACATGTCTGGGCTGAAAAAGAAACAAAGGGAGAACGTGGTGACTGGGTCAACATACCCAAAGACCTGCACCGCATGGGGTTGGACTAGATGACCATCGGGGGTCTCCTCCAGCTCTGCAGCTTTATGATTCTAAGTCCTTCTTCACTTGGCATGGGGTTAACCTATGGAACTTGCTCCTGCAGGAGGCATGAGGCAGGGGTGGCCACCAGCTTGGGTAGCTTTGAAAGAGAAGTGGGCAAACTTGTTGAAGGGAGGGCTACTGGTGGCTATTAGCCAAGGGCCTTCTGGCGGTTCCCTCCCTGCGAGAAGCAAAGCTACAGGGAACCAGGCAGAGGGCCTTCTCGGTGGTGGCACCCGCCCTGTGGAATGCCCTCCCACCAGATTTCAAGGAAATAAACAACTACCAGACTTTTAGAAGACATCTGAAGGCAGCCCTGTTCAGGGAAGCTTTTAATGTGTGACATTTTGATGTATTTTAAATCTTTGTTGGAAGCCGCCCAGAGTGGCTGGGGAAACCCAGCCAGATGGGTGGGGTACAAATAATATATTATTATTATTATTATTATTATTATTATTATTATTATTATTATT
This sequence comes from Podarcis filfolensis, assembly GCF_964270895.1. Classification (NCBI taxonomy): domain Eukaryota; kingdom Metazoa; phylum Chordata; class Lepidosauria; order Squamata; family Lacertidae; genus Podarcis; species Podarcis filfolensis. The sequence continues at coordinate 1,821,148 of NC_139622.1, forward strand.
ATTATTATTGCTATACCTTTGCCTCCATAGTTGGAGGCAGCTATGCTGCTTCTTTTTTAAAAAAATATTTTATTAAGGGTTTTCTTGTTTTACAGTGTAGGTGTAATGCCTCATATTCCCCCCCCCCCCATGTAACATGGCAGCTATGCTTCTGAGTGCCAGTTGCTGGAAACGGCACAAGAGGAGAGTCGCTGCTGCCCTTGGGTGCTGCTTGCAGGAGCCGCCTGTTTGGGTCATTTGGGCCACAGTGAGAACAGGATGCTGGCCTCAATGGGCCACTGGCCTGACACAGAAAGCTCTTCCCTGGTCGTTGGATTTGGAAACACCACTCACCCTGGGAAGTACGAGATCCATCCAGCAAATTTGTCACCCAGCAGAGAGAGAGAGAAATGGTGGCGCCTCTTCCCCTCTCTCTGCTCCTCAGCTGTCAGTCAGGAGGATGGAGAAGGGAGGGGCTGGAGCCAATGGGCCCTTTCCTCACCTGCCTTTTTATGACATCATCACACCTCCAGGGGAGGGGGGCTGTCTGGAGACACAGGAGAGCAGTGGGGGAGAGCCAAGGGTCTCTCCCTCCCCCAATGCGGCCCCCAAGCCCTCTCTGCCTGGCCCCTGGGACTCACCTCAGAACATATTCAACAAATGGAGACCAAGTGGCTGAAAAGGATGCTTTCGATTTGAACCCCTTTCAGTAGCCATGACCCACAGCTTTCCCCACAAGTGCCACCTGCCATCCCTCCACCAAGGGAGCTTGTGTCAGGTCCTGCCCCTCAGGAGCCCTTTACTCACAGGGAGTCGCTTTATGAAAACCCAGCACTCTAGTCCTCGTGGTCTGAATAAGGGGCCTGCTTTCTGCCAAGTCACTGGTCCCTCTGCCTCTGTCCTGTTTGCATTGGCTAGTCATAGCTCTCCAAACATGATGGATCCTACCTGGAGAGGCCAGGGACTGACTTTGGGATTTTCTCCATGAAAAGATGGTCTGTCACTGGACTGCAGACCTTTGCCTAAAACAGGAACAACGAAATAGAGTGGAGTTTAGGTGCCAAACCAATATGCACATTTCCTTAGCTCAGGGCTTAGAGCGTTCAGAAGGCTTCAGGTTCAACCCACCACCATCTGCAGGCAGGGCTGGAAGAGTCTCTGAACTGCCACCTCCTGCCTTGTTTTTGCTGCATGAGCAGCACCCAAGGGCCACAAGCCCGGGCAGGGTGCCTGGGGGTCCTGGGCTGCCTAGACAACAAGACACACACACACACACGCCAGGAAGCAGAGCAGGACGTTTGGCACCAGCTTGGCTGCAGCAGGAGTTGCCAGAAGGAGGGGATATAGAAGTTTTGATATGAGATTCCCCAAAGGTTTATTTCCAATTAAAAAGTGCCTTGTCATTTATTCTCTTTCCACATTAGCTCAATCACTTGAAGTACAAAGCTCCACCCAACCGCCTTAGGGACTGCACTCTGGATTTGTGTCGGGTTTAACCCTTAGCCTTTACTTCTCCTGGAGATGTCCCTCCCGGAAGGCAGTGAGCGTGGGTTGTTCCTCGGGATTTACTCCACACACACACACACACACACACACACACATAAAATAAATTTAACAACCAGATTATCAATCAATATATCAAATTACATTTCCCTCCCTTCTTTATCCCCTCCCCTCCCTCCCTCTCCACCCCCCAGACTTCCCTCAGCTCCTCTCTCTGGTTTCTTTGCACATATTGTTCTCTGCATATTGTAAAATTGTACATATCATTGCCTTATCTATTATATATTCAACTAATAAATTTGTGGGTGTTTATTCAAAACCTGCCAAGAAGTCCAGATAATTTTGTTGTCTTTTTAAATAATTTGTAAAAAGTTCCCATTCTTCCTTGAAATCACGATTGTCCTTGTCACATAGTTTATATGTCAACTTGGCCAATTCTGCATAACTCATCAGTTTTTCTTGCCACTGTTTTTTTGTTGGGATTTCCTCATTCTTCCATCTTTGTGCTAACAAGACTCTTGCCACTGTTGTAGCAAACATAAATATGTTCTTTATTTGTCTTGGCAGGTCTTGTCCTACAATCCCTAACAAAAATGCTTCTGGTTTTTTTTACAAATGTCATTTTAAACATTTTTTTCAATTCATTATATAACATTTCCCTTTTTTTTAACTTTTCTACATTCCCACCACATATGATACAAAGTACCTTCTTTTTCTGTATATATGTCCTATATCTTGTGCCCATTTGATCATGACTGATTTGACCTCCTCATCTTTCCCCCCCACATTCTAGCAGAATACTATATGCTTTCTTCAGCAGCTTCACTTCTTCTGCTATAACTTCCTTTTGAAATCTAGAAATTGTATAGCTAAACCCTTTCTTATTATCTTCCTTATACATCTCATGTAATTGCAGTGCAACCAACTCTGAAAATGGTCTTTAATTTCCTCATAATCTTTTAATTTCCATTTTCTTTCTTGATCTCTCAGTAAATCTCTATATATTGGCCATTTCCCCTTTTTACCGAGTGGTTTGAGTAACGAAGCTTCAATTGGTGATAACCCCCAGGGTGTTTTTTGTTCTATTAAATCTTTATACCTCTCCTACACCCTCATTAATGATTGGGGTTTACTCCTGAAGCCCTTCTCACAAATGAGTGTAGCCGCAAGGCGGCAGAGGTTTAGGGCCTAGGTGGGCTCCCTTCCCAGGTGGACAAGCCCCACCTGCCGCTCGCTTCCCTCTATGGCACGTGCAGAAACCGCCTGCTTGGCCTTTGGACCTCCTCTTAGTCCCATCCGCTCCATCAGCCAGAGCCCGTCTTTGCATGCAGGCGACAGACAAGTTCCCAACTCAACTACCTGCCCCAAACCCCAGAGAGTAGACAATACTGAGCCAAATGGACCCAAGAGGCAGTTCCCCCATGTTCCTATTTAATTTGAGAATATTGAGGACTAGAATCTTGCTTTGTTTTCAGGGAAAGGAGCACAGCTCAGTGGCAGGGTACCTGCTTTGCTTGCAAGAGACTTCTGGTCCACTCCCTGCCAACATCTCCAGGTAGGGATGGGAGAGAAAGACCCCCTGTCCAAAACCCTGCTGAGCTGCTGCCAGTCAGTGTAGGCAATACTGAGCTAGGTAGACCAACAGACTTCCTAGGTAGGTAAGAAGTAAAAAGGTAAAAGACCCCTGACAGTTAAGTCCAGTTGCAAACAACTATGGGATTGCGGTGCTCATCTCGCTTTCTGGCCGAGGGAGCTGGCATTTGTCTGCAGACAGTTTTTCCGGGTCATGTGGCCAGCATGACCAAGCCGCTTCTGGTGAAACCAGAGCAGCGCACGGAAACCTGCCAGAGCAGTACCTGTTTATCTACTTGCACTCTTGACGCGCTTTTGGACTGCTAGGTTGGCAGGAGCTGGGATCGAGCAACGGGTTTGCAGCAGGTCATAGCAGCAAAAGGCTGCTCTACTAAGTCCTGAAGGCCCTTGCCATGAAGGGCCTGAATAACAGTGAGACTGGAGAAGCCAGAATAAGTTGCAGTTTCAGCTGAATTGGGGGGAACCACTTGTGTTGAGCTATTTCACTGCTTTTTTATTATTTGCTCATTGCAAACCGCTAAAAGCCTGCAGATGTTGAAAATAAACCTAATAATTTATATTGTAAGCGTATCTAAGCAAGGGCACGATGTTCACTGTTATCGGACGGGAAATGGCAGTTTTCTGACAGCCCCACCATGATTCCATCAAGCTGATAAAGGGAACCTCCAGATGCGGTGAGATTCTTGTGCCCCAGCTAACATGGCCAACGTTCAAAAGTGACAGGAGTCAGAACTGGAGCCTATCTGGAGGGTTGCAGGTTTCCTGGGCACGTCACATTATTCAACATGGAGAAATGAGAAACCAAGGGAACAGAAATGGACAGATCCTTCCACCCCTAGCCAAAGCGCAATGGTGAAGCACTGTCACAAACTGGCAGGATGCCAACAAGTGTGCGCCGGGGGGAGTGGGGAGTGGGGCTAGAGTCTGGCTCAGGAGAGGCAGGTAGTGGTTTGTGGGGCACTGTGGTTTGCCAGGGAGCAAGGCGGCAGAAGCTTGAAAGCTGGAGTGTGGAACAGAGGAAGAAGGTTGGAGGAAGAGGAGGAAGAGGCAGGTCAGGCGCGTGAAGGGCCAGGGGCTTCTCAACCCTCTCCTGTACCACTGTCTCCCTGAACCAGGAAGGGACTGAAGAGGGGAGAGCAGAGGCGGTTTCTGTGCAGGCGCAGTCTCTGTCTCTGGGGGAGGGAGAGTGGTCCGCTGTGTCTGCAGCTGCTCCTGGAGCGCAGACCCGGGAATAGGTGCCTAGACACTAGACTGGTGCGCACAGGTGCCTAGAGCTCTAGAAGCAACTGCATGCAGAACATCCCAGGTTCAACATGCAGTGGCATCTCCAGTTGGGACTGGGAAGGTCCCCTGTCAGTCAGGGTCAGCAACACAAGGCTCGGTGGGCCAGCGCTGTGACTCAGAACAAGGCCCCTTCCTAGGCAATCCCTCGTAACTGAGTAAGATTGTCTTCCATAAACACGGTTTTAACAATGAGTCCGTAAGTGACTGTGGAGGCCAATTCTGGATCCACATGTCCTTCCACAGTGGGGACATTGCCAAGCGTGCCTTCCTCTTAGCCTGTTTCTCCCTTTCGTCCTGAGTTTGAGTGTCTTCAAAGCCCATGATACCTTTGGGAAAGGCTATTCTCCAACTGGAGCGTTCACAGGCCAGTGTTTCTCAATTGTTGGTGTTTATACTACATTTTTAAAGATTTGCCTTGAGACAGTCTTTAAACCTCCTTTGTTGGCCACCAGCATTACACTTTCCATTTTTAATTTCGGAATAGAGTATTTGCTTTGGAAGACAATCATCAGGCATCCGCACAACATGAACAGTCCAATGAAGTTGATGTTGAAGAATCATTGCTTCAACACTGGTGATCTTTGCTTCTTCCAGTACACTGATATTAGTTCGCCTGTCTTCCCAAGTGATGTGTACAATTTTTCGGAGACACTGTTTATTGAATCTTTCAAAGAGTTGGAGATGGTGTTTGTTGTGACGTGGGGTTTGTGATTTCAGCTCTCTTGACATAATATGCTGGAGACAGTTCTGTAGTAACACTTCTTTATTTAAGCAAACAAGACTGAGAACTGAGGAGGGGAGAGCTACATTTATAGGGACAGGGAACTAGCTACAAAGGATACATTTTGGAGGGAACAATATCAGGCAATCACAGTCCTGCCTTTTGGAGGAAACCAATAAGACAGAGGATCCAAATACAGCAGCTTAAATGAACCAATAGTAGCTGTACCCTCTGGAACCAAAAGGCAGTTACTTTACCCTAATGCAAATACAGACAACAATAATACAGATATAAAATCCTTTGACTCAATACACAACACCCCTCCCCCCCTAGTGAGCACCGCAGACGTAATCTCTCAGGTACTGTGGGGGCCTACAACTTCTACTTGATCTCCTGACAACAGGTGTTGCCGGTTCTGGATTGGATGTTACCTGTGGTAGGGGGGGTGCTATAGGGGTTTCGTCAGGAACAGATGGAGTCCCAGACATCGCAGGGTCCCCTACCTGTACCTCATCATCCTGAGGACTAGCAGACCCTGGTTCATTTGTTGAAGCCCCTGGTGACTGCACCTCTGGGCCATTTTCACTCTGGTCTTGCAGCTCTGCGTCGTTAGCCAGGGATGAATTATCTGACCCCTCCCTGCTGAGCGCCCGGCGCCTCAGCTGATCTATATGTCTCTTCCAAACTTGCCCATTTTCCAAGGTCACATAGTAGGACACTGGTCCACTAGTCCGGGTGACCACACCAGCCACCCACCGCGAACCTCGTGAATAGTTCCTCACCCAGACCAGATCTTCAGGGGCGAGATACCTTGTTGTGTCAGCCTCAGCCTGGGGGGTTGCTCTTGAATTACGGTTTGGCATTTTATCGGGGTGGACATAATCCAGCACCGTTACCAGTCTTCTACCCAAGAGCAGCTCAGCTGGCGACTTGCCCGTCGCAGTACACGGTGTCGCATGCTGCAAAAATAACATTTGCGCGATGCGAGCTGACCAGTTACCCTCCATTAAGCGCGCAGTGGATTCTTTGGCTGTTCTTACCATGCGCTCAGCCTGCCCATTGGAGGATGGGTGAAAGGGCGCGGATGTGACCCCTCTTATGAAGTTATCAGCCAAGAATGCCCTGAATTCTTGGGATACAAAAGCTGCCCCATTATCTGATACAATGGTCTCAGGTAACCCGTGGGTTACAAACAGCTGCCTCAACACCTTGATTACTGCAGCTGATGCCATGCTACTTCTAACCATTTGGAATATGCATCGACGATAACCAAAAAGACCTTCCCCTGGAATGGCCCAGCAAAATCTAAGTGCAGCCGGCTCCAGGGAGATCTGGACTGCTCCCACCAGTGAACTGGTGCTCTGGCCACTTCTGGCCGCACCTCTTGGCATGCCTTGCATGTTCGTACCCATTGTTCTATGTTCTGGTCCATTCCAGGCCACCACACATAACATCGGGCTAGCGACTTCATCCTGACCATTCCCGGGTGTCCCATGTGAAGCGTCTCAAGAACCCTGTACCCTGTTTCTCAGTGGTGCTGGGATGATCACCCTATCTCCCCACAGGAGACAACCCTTATGCATGGACAACTCGTGCTGCCTTGTCGCATAAGGCCTGAATTTGTCTTCATGCGGACCACCTGGCCACCCCCTCCCCACCCAAGTGAGCACACGGGAGAGAACAGCATCTTTCCTCGTTTTCTCAGCTATATCAGTAGCCGTTACAGGAGCCCCCGGAAGTGTTTCCAGCATCATTATGTGCTCCGCTGGAGCAGGATCCACATTGCTCCCGCCAGGAAGAGGCAATCGACTCAGCGCATCAGCGTGGCACAACCGTTTCCCCGGCACATGGGTCAAGGTGTACTGGAACCCATTCAGGAATATAGACCAACGCAACATTCTGGGGGAGAGAATTTGTGGCGTTTGTTTGTTCGGGTTGAACAACCCTAACAGTGGTTTGTGGTCCGTTTCAATGGAGAAATGGCGACCATACACATAATCATGGAACTTTTTGATTCCTGCCACAATTGCAAGCGCCTCTTTGTCAATTTGAGCATAGTTGCGCTCCGTGGGCGACAACGTACAGGAATAGAAAGAGATGGGCTTTTCCGACCCATCCGGTTCCCTATGTCTCAGCACCGCCCCCAGGCCGTATTGAGAGGCATCACATGCCAGGACCAGCGGCTTCGACTCATCATAATGAGCAAGGACGCTCCTGCTACTCAGCATTCCTCGCAAGGAGTCAAAAGCCTTCTGCTGCCCCTGCCCCCATCGCCACACATTCTTTTTCTGCAACAGTCGATGTAATGGTTCAGCTACCGAAGCTTTCTGGGGTAAGAACGAATGATAAAAGTTAATAAGTCCCAGGAATGACTGCAACTGCGTCTTGTTCTGTGGTCATGGTGCCTCGATGATGGCCTTAATCTTAGCATCTGTGGGGTGGATGCCCGATGCATCAATTTTAAACCCCAAGAAATCCACAGTTGGCACCCCAAAACTGCATTTTTCCTTATTCAGTTGCAACCCCACCTCCTGGAACTTGAGCAACACTGCACGGACACGCGCAACCAGTTCCTGTGGGTCTTTTCCAGCAATCAAAACGTCATCAAAAAATGGCAAGACCCCCGGCAGATCTCTTAACAGGCATTCCATGAGCCCTTGAAAAATCCCTGGGGCCACACAAACTCCAAATTGTAATCTGTTAACTCTGAACGCCCCTTTATGTGTGACAATAGTCTGTGCTTCCGCTGATTGTGGGGTTACTGGCAGCTGTTGGTAAGCTTGTGCCAGGTCAATTTTGGCGAACACCTTGCCCCCAGCCAGTTTAGCCAACAGATGTGATACGACTGGAATGGGGTATGAGTTTCCCCTGAGTGCCTTATTGATAGTACATTTGTAATCTGCACAGATCCTGACTTCCCCATTTGCTTTAAGGGGCGTGACGATTGGAGTCTCCCACTTAGCAGAGTCCACGGGTGAGAGAACTCCCTGCTTGACCAATTTATCCAGCTCTGCTTCGATCTTGGGTTGCAGTGCAAATGGCACTCGCCTTGGTTTGAGTCGGATTGGGGCCACCCCAGGGTCCAATTCGAAGTCAACTGGGGGCCCTTTATAACAACCCAGTTTTCCATTAAAGAGACCAGCAAATTCTTTGCATAATGCCTCGCTCATCTCAGGGCAGGTTTGGATTGAATTAAGCCCTGATATACTCAGTCCCAGGGCGGGGAACCAGTCAGTGCCCAGGAGACTGGGGCGACTGCCCTTCGCAATCACCAGTTTGAGTACCGCCTGTTTGTCCCGGAACTGTACTCTCACGGCACACATTCCCATGACATGGATGCGGCCCGCTGAGTATGACTGCAAGGTTGCCGGGAAGGGCTCCAGAGGGGGCAACTTACCCCTGGGGAAGAATGTCCTCGCGGTCTGGTCCGACACGATAGTGAATCCAGATCCGGAGTCCACCTCCATGTCGCACAGCTGACCCTCAATCTTCACCTTGACGTGTGGCTTGCCTTGCGCTGGAAACTGCACGACCCTCCCGTTGATCTCCGTTACATAGTGGCAGTCCTTTGGAACATGGTTTGCTGTGGACGGTCTGCGATGCTCCAGTCTAGTTGCTCCTGTCGCTCCCAACGCCGCCGATCTACAGACCCTGGCGATGTGACCTGTCTTCCCGCACGTCCGGCACATAGCATCCCGGAAATGACAACTCTTCCGCTCATGGTTTCCGCCACAACCAGGGCACCTGCCTCGGTGATCTTTGAGCACTGTGCAGGCCTGACGCACTGACTCGACCCCACGGACTGGGCTTTGGCTCGGAGTAGCCTCTAGCTCGTCCATGGCATGCACAACTTCTATCTGTGGCTTAGGGGCCTTGCGACTGGCATCAAGCTCCTCTCTTTCATAATTCTCCGTGGCAGCGGCCTCCTTCAAGGCTGAAGCAAGGGTAACCTCTTCTTTAGCCACGATGCGTCTTCTGGCTTTCTTGCTGCTCAGACCACCGATAAACCGATCCAGGAGAGTCTCTTCCAGATCTTGGAAGTCGCAGTGCTGAGCGAGCTTCCGTAGTTCAGCTAGGAATGCAGATACAGACTCCCCAGCACGCTGCTCCCTCTTATGAAACTCCAACCGCCGGGCCATCTTGGTCTCAGTAGGCGCCAAATGGCTTGTCAGGCAGGCAAGAATATCTTTGAGAGGTGTCTCACTTAGCTTCGCTGGAGCAAGCAATGCCTTGGCCAGCTTGAAGGTCTCAGGCCCACAGTAGCTCAGGAATGTGGCCCTTCTTTTGCTGGCATCGGTGATCCCTTGAGCCACTGCGAAGAACTCAAAGCGTTCGACGTAGTCTTCCCACGTGTGGGGCTCTGATGGCTGGAAGGGCTCCAATACCCTTGGACTCTCCATTGTCCTGTGGGCAGGGTCGTCTTCTCAGCCGGCCAGTGAGTCTTGTTCTTAGCTACAATCCGGACTCTGAGGCAGGGCTGCGTTTAACCGCTCCTCAGCATTCCGGATCCCATCCTCGTCGCCAGTTGTTGTGACGTGGGGTTTGTGATTTCAGCTCTCTTGACATAATATGCTGGAGACAGTTCTGTAGTAACACTTCTTTATTAAAGCAAACAAGACTGAGAACTGAGGAGGGGAGAGCTACATTTATAGGGACAGGGAACTAGCTAGAAAGGATACATTTTGGAGGGAACAATATCAGGCAATCACAGTCCTGCCTTTTGGAGGAAACCAATAAGACAGAGGATCCAAATACAGCAGCTTAAATGAACCAATAGTAGCTGTACCCTCTGGAACCAAAAGGCAGTTACTTTACCCTAATGCAAATACAGACAATAGTAATACAGATATAAAATCCTTTGACTCAATACACAACAGTGTTTATAAGTGGTCCATGTTTCACAAGCGTACAGTAAGGTTGGTAGTGCAATAGCTTTGTAAACAAGCATTTTGGTTTCCCTGCGAATGTCCTGGCAGCCTTCCGAGGGCCACATCCCAGTGGTGGGCAGGCCCTGAGGCAAAAGTGGGCGGAGCAGCAAATGCAAATTCTACTTTTGCTCAGTAGGGTAGTTCCTAGACCAGGGGAAAACTTTGGGGGGAAATCCCAGTAAAAGCCCAAACACTTCAATCCTAAAAAAAGCTCTTTGGTCGGCCCTCATGCATGTTCACTTCATCCAATCTGGCCCTCTTTGAAAGAAGTTTCACCCGCTTCATCCTCCACCCAGGCAAGCAAGGGCCCATGTTTAGCCAAAAGGCATGGTCAGGGGAGAGTCACAAGGGCCACACGCGACCCCAGCCCAGCTCTATTATCTTGCTCAGCGCTTCCCTTCCAAGAAGTAAGCGTCTTGTACCAACGATTTTCGGATCCAGATCACAGATAAAGGAAGAGGAAGATTAGGTGGTCGTGCAAAACCGTTTCCAGCTGCCGGTAGCCAGTCTATAAAACATGATGTCACATGAAGAGAGCCAGTCCGGTCCCTTCCTTCAACTTCAGAGGCAGAACAATGGAGCAGCCGGGAAGATTCTGCTTCCTCCTCTTTGCCCTTCTGTCTGCCCACTTGGACACTGGCGGTGAGTAGCGACTTCATCCAATCTGATGGCCAGAGCCGTTTGACCATGGAACAGTCTCCCTCGGAAGGCGGTGGGCTCTCCTCCACGGGAGGTTTTTAAGCAGAGGGTGATCTGTCAGGGATGCCTCAGTAGAGATTCCTGCATTGCCCTGGGGGTCACTGCCCGCTCTAGGATTCTGCAATTCTATGATCACTGGGTTGAAGCAACTGCCCTATGGGGAAAGGTTGCAGCATTTTGGACTTCTTAGTTTACAGAAAAGGCAAGTGACTTGATGGAGGTGTTTAAAATGGCACATGGCAAGCAGAACGACAGTAGAGAAAGGTCCCCCCCCCCGCCCCTGGTGTCTCGTAACTCTAGAGATTGTGGACATCCAATAAAGGCAAATGCTGAGGAATTAACGGCAGATAAAAGAAAGTGCTTCTTCACTCAGCACATAGTTAAAACTATGGAACTCCCTCCCACTAGAGATGGTGAGGGTCACCAATTGGGATGGCTAAGATTCTTAAAAGATATGCTGGATAGACAAGCCGACAAGTCCACCTCACAAGACTCCTTCTCCCCCAAGTCCTACCTACCGGTTCCGAGATTGACGCCATTTCACGGTGTGGTGGAATCGGTGATTCTGGTCTCTCTCTTCCAGGCAGCCTCCGCAGCAAGATCGTCGGGGGTGGTGAATCGAAGCCACATACAAGGACATATGTGGCAGCTCTGAAAGGAGGCAGAGGTTTCATGTGCGGGGGATTCCTCGTGGCCCCTCAGTGGGTCCTGACTGCAGCCCACTGCAATGGGTGAGTCGTGGTAACGCAGAGTGGGTTTGAATTTTTAGACTTTCAGCTTCCAAAAATGAGGGGGGGCTAAAAAGTTGACTTTGGAATTGGAAAGGTTTTTAGACTGGGTAAGTAGAACGTGTGTAAAATTGCATAGAAATAATTAAAAATGTACTGTATGTGCTGTATAAAGGTAAAGGTAAAGGGACCCCTGACCATTAGGTCCAGTCGTGACTGACTCTGGGGTTGTGCGCTCATCTCGCTCTATAGGCTGAGGGAGCCGGCGTTTGTCCGCAGACAGCTTCCGGGTCATGTGACTAAGCCGTTTCTGGCGAACCAGAGCGCGCACGGAAACACCGTTATATGGACGGTATACAGTATATGAAAGCACATTGTAAAGATTTGAAAATGTTTGCAGCTTTGATTTAAAATATTTTGTAATGTTGATTTTTGATACCGGTTTACAAATACTAAAGTTAATTTCTCTAAGCATAAAAAGAAGGTAAATAGGGTGATGGAGAAATGCTAAGGTGAATGTGATTACATATGGAAGCCGGGGGGGGGGGGGAATCGGCTGTGGCTTTCTGTTGATTCTCTTCTTGTTCAAAGAGATATCTCCGTCATTCTGGGTGCTCACGACCTGAAGGCTGTCGAAAGCACCCAGCAGGTGTTTGGAGTCAAAAGTTACCATCAGCATCCGGATTATATGGTGGTTGCTGGAACCCCCTTCAACGACATCCTTCTGTTAAAGGTATGGAGAAAGATTGTCAACTGGTGCTTTCGCCCGAAATGCATATGTCATTATTTTTGGAACTATCAAATTTCAGGTTGCAAATAGCGTTCTGTATCCACATACAGAAAAGTAAGATGACAAGTCAAGTCAAATAGGTAGTAGGTTGATATTCTGTGCAGCCCACTACTTGCAAGGGGTGGGGAATAAATTCAATAAATTTAGTATTTACAGTGGTACCTCCAGTTGCAAACAGGATCCGTTCCAGAGGTCCGGCCATATCCCGAAGTTTTCACAACCGGAGAGACCACTTCTGCGCATGCGCGCGGGGAGTAGCACTTCCAGGTTTGCCGCTTTCGCAACCTGCAGTTTACGTTACCTGAGGGTAACGTAAGCTGAAGGTCCACTGTACAGGCACACATACCAATTGGCAATTTTGGAATAATACATAAACCCAAACACAGCCACCTTTTCAAAATCAGCACATCTCTGAAACCAGCAATGTATTTCTCCAGTCAAGTTGTGTCTACAGAAAGGCATATACTCAGGTAAAGTGTCTATCGGAGGACATTTCCACCAAAATTCCACCCCACCCCCCATTTTATCTGATCTGTGAAAACAAACAAAAACCTCCAAAATCACAACAAAGGCATGTTGCCAGCAGGGAGGCAATCTGTCCCTCTTAGTTCCTCCACATATCTTATTTTCCTATTCTCCACATTTCTATATCAACTTGCATCTTTTTAAAACACTCTCTTGAAAACTCACCAGCAGTTGTGTGCAAATGCAGTTTTCCTTAATATGCACATTTCCCTAACCCAATTTCCCCCTAATAGAATGCATTCTTGTTTTGCTGTTTTCATAGGATCATAGACTTGTAGAGCTGGGAGGCCTCACCCCAAAAGTCACCCAGTCCAGCCCCCTAAAAAGCAAGAGTCATAGCTAAAGAGTCTCTGCTATCCAAACTATGTTTAAGCTCCCCCACCGCACCACCCCGTGAAGGAGAGCGCAACACTTTCCCAGGTTCCCTTGTTGAACAGAGCCACTTCCGCCCTAAAAGGAGGTGGAGTTGTGGGCTTCACGGCCCCACCACGTGCGCGGCGGCTGGAGTGATTGGGGGGATTCCCAGCCGCGTCATCCCCTGGCCAGCCAATTGGCTGGTTTTGGGGGCGTGGCCTGACATACTTAAGCCAGGATGCGGCCGGGGATCTCCCTCTTTCCCCGCCTGCCAGCTATTCCTGTTTCCCACCCTCCCACCCTATAAGGTTTTCATTCCTTGACCTTGCTATGGACCTTGGTTGGTCGCCATTGAGGGGCCTGGTAGGAATTTTTGCACTTGGCAAATTGGCACCAGCCACTTGGTTTTTGCCTACCTCGTAGCAAACCGTCACAACTTTCTGGGTATTGGCTGTTAGGCATTGGTATTGTTCTGTAGAAGGAAGACGGGAGGAAGCGCCATCACCTGCCCCGCACATTGAAGGGTAGTCCGGTAAAGGATTCTGGGGGGCGTGGCCCTGTCCAAAGCCTAGGGAGGTGAGGGCCTAAGGCACGCCCCCAGTGGGTGACCCCGGGGCAGTTCCTAGTTGATGTGCATCAGCAGGACTCCCCCGACTGGTGGTTAACCTTTCCCGGACTTCAAGCAGACGGGCTGAAGTCAGATATAGTCTGTTAGGACCAATGCCTAAGCCAATACTGCTCATCACCTGTAACCAATAATTGTGCCACGTGTCATTATTTCACTGGGGGGGGGGCTGGGAACTCGCCACACAACTCTTACCTAGTCACACTTCTCTGAAGTCTCTCGGCCCCACTCACCTCACAAAGTGTTTGTTGTGGGAGAGGAAGGGAAAGGAGAATGTTAGCCGCTTTGAGACTCCTTTGGGTAGTGATAAAGCGGGATATCAAATCCAAACTCTTCTTCTTCTTCCTTGTCATTTGACTCTATCGGTTCGGGTTCTGCCCTCTGGAGCAGCAGAAAACAAGCTGGCTCCGTTTTGTGTGTGACAGTCCTTCAGCTCTTTAAAGTTGGCTCTCATATCTCCTCTCAGTCTTCTTTTCTCCAAGCTAAACATACCCAACTCCCTCAACCATTCCTCATAAGGCTTGTTTTTCATGATTATATGCACTTATATGCATACTTTACCCTGGTATATACATTTTTCCACTCTACGTGCACATTACTTGGCTGTGGAAATTTGCACTACAAAATTCAGAGAAGCATGAATTTCAAAGGAAGGCCATGTTTTGATGAATGACTTGGGTTGTATTCAACTTTAGACTTGGATTGGGCAGATTAAAATTAAAGGACATGACTTACTTAAATCTATCAATCTAGAACTTAGCTAGATACCACCCATTATTTCCAAAAGCACAGATTAAATTAACGTTAAACGTTAAGTGGATAAAGTTTCTCCCCCACCCTGAGCTATCAGTGCCCTCTCTGTGATGTCTCATGACTCTCTGGAAGCAGGCTGGTTTCAGACCATCCTCTTCTCCTCCTTCCTCCCCTGAAGCTCGACCGTGAAGCCAAGATCAACAAGTACGTCCAAGTCATCCCATTACCGGAAAACGAAAACGACCTCCTCAAAGACACAGAATGTTTTGTGGCTGGATGGGGCCGCATTGATGCGAGATACGAAGGCAGCTCCAAACTTTTTGAGACCAATGTCACCGCCCTTGGCCGCCGGAAGTGCCTCCAGTTCATTCCGGAACTCACTGACAGGATGGTGTGCGCCGGCAGCCGGGCCAAGCTCTGCGACGTCAGCAACGTAAGCCCACATGTCATTGTCAAAAACAAGGAGAATGCAGAACAAAAGCCCCTGCATTTTACAAAATTGCACATGCTAATTCATATGCAATTTTTAGAAATATTTACTAAAAGTTTTGGGGCTGCCAACATCTTTTTTTTAGGCCCATGGGCTGCTTTGGATCTTTGAGTGAGGGCTGTTGGTGCCGCCACCTCTGGTCCCTTCCGGTGGAGTTCATCTGAGCCTTGCAAAGTCCATAGAGTTGAAAGAGGAAGTGGGGAAGGAGCCCCCCTTGCCCCCTTTCAGCTCTGTATACTTTTCAAGGGAGGAAAAGGCACCACCAGCACTAGGGGGGGGAGAACCCAGAGACCCCAGGAAGACCGGAAGAGTACTACTGCACCCATGGGTGCCACTTGGGCGATCCCTGTGGTGATTTAAACGGAAACAGAGTGCAATTGCCTGTTGTGGGCAAGGCGAAGAGCAAGGATGAATCCATGTTAGTGGTTTTTCTGCTTCTTGCAATTCACACAAAAAATGCCCCAACTCTAAAAATGTCTCCACTTTGCATCCTTCTGTGATCTTTCAGAAGACTTTTACGCCAACGTTTTAAAACGGATTGTGTTGTTCTTGCATGACAGATTATCAGTCACATGCACACAACTTCCCCCACAGAAACCTGGGAACTGTAGTTTGTGGAGGGGGTTGGAAATCAGAGGTCTGAGAAGGGTGCACAACAGGTCCCAGGGTTCACTGGAAGAAGCCTGTGCATTCACTGAGCTCTAAATGTGAGTGGTTTCAGTCCTGCAGAAGCAGATCTATCTTTCTGCAGCTTTCTCCCCGCCCCCCCGCCCAGAACTGCTCAATCCACAACTGTTTGAATCCACCCCCATCAAACTTCCTTTTCTGCAGGGGGAGGCAGAATTGTGCTTGTGGTGGGGCCTACTGGCATTGATGGAGGTTAACTGGGAGAGGGGGAGAGGAATGGAGGAGGCCATGCCCTCCCAAGAGTCTATGACAGTGGTGGCCAAAATTGGCCCTCCAGCTGTTTGGGGACTACATTTCCCATCATCCGTGACCACTGGTCCTGTGAGCTAGGGATGATGGGAGTTGTAGTCCAAAAACAGCTGGGGGGCCAAGTTTGGCCACCACTAATTTGTAGGCGCTTCTGCCGGGATGAAGCTTGCAAGCCATCTATCTATCATCTATCTATCTATCTATCTATCTATCTATCTATCTATCTATCTATCATCTACCAGTGCTCTCGTCCACCCAGATGTTCAAGCCCTCACCTGAGTGGGATAGGCAGGCACACCTGGAGACTTCAGTTCAGACTGAGACCCAAGAGACCACGGCTCAAATCCCCACTTGCTGTCCGGGAGTGGGCAGAGGAGGAATGGTGGAGACCCCCTGCCCAGCTTGACCCTTCCAGGGAGGAGGAAGAGGAAGACTGTTTAGATTCACATCAGGGGTCACAGCTCAGAGGCGGATGAGGGGGAACGTTGAGAAATAATGGGAGAGGAGGAGGAGGAAGCACCGGGGGGGGGGTGACAGCTGATGGACACCGTGTCTTTAGAAAGCATTCCAGACCCCCCTCTCCCAGAACCCGGCAAGCCTTGAAAGCAGGAGAGCAAAGAGCTCAGACAGAGGGCCCTTTGCAGCACCCATGGGAGAGACGAATGAGGACGTGGGCGAGGGGGGGTGGAGATTCACTCGGGACAACGCCATTATCCAAGAGGCTGGGTTCTATAGCCCTCTCTGTAAATACTGGATAAAAACTGGTTGGTAAGAAACACTCACTTGTCTTTGTACTTCCCTGAGCAACCAGCCAGGAGTTGCTGGCAGCAGCCCATGAAACTCGCTGGGTGACTTTGGGACAGTCACTCCATCTCTCAGCCCAGCCTACCTCGCAGGGTGGTTGTGAGGGAAGTGTTGCGTCAGCTGCCTGGAACTCCTTGGAGGAAAGGCGGGATAGAAATACAATGGTGAATAATAATGGGAAATAAGTCAAGTTTCTCTCTCCCCTCTCCAACCCCATAATTCCTGCTCAGGGGGATTCCGGGAGTGCCCTGGTCTGCAATGGAGTTGCCCATGGAATCGTCTCCTATGGCTTCCAAATCCCGCCATCAATTTACACGCGTGTTGCCGCCTATCTCCCTTGGATCAAAGAGACAATGAAGGAAGAGTGAGGCCAGCAAGGAGAAAAGCAGCCAGCAGCTTCTTGTTCCCAGCTGGATTCTTCCTCCCTTGCTAGAGAGAGTCAGATACGAGAGACGCGCTTGGTCATTGTGAAGTCAGATGCACAGGCAACTCCTCCTGTGGATCGATCACGGCTTTCCCCAGAGAAACCTCTGCCTTCTTCTGTACTGCTAGTGCTTACTGTTGCTGTATTGTTTCCTGAAATAAACAAACTTCATTGCAAACTTCTGTCATCCTTCTGACGCCCTGCCTCCCCTTTGCTCATCCCACCGACCCAGCATTCCCAAAACCTTGGACACCCCGCAGCACAATCCTAGGCATGTCTACTCGAGAGCAGGCAAAAGTGAACCTGGCAGTGTCAGTTTCTCATTTCTTCCTATTTCAAGTCAGTTCTCCATATTTTGGGGTGCAGGGGTGGGGATAAATGTTTTCTTGTTTCCCCTTATTTACCCAAGAAACGAACCATCAATATTCACAGAAACCTCAAATGTCTATTTAATTACATTTACCTAAGTTGTTTTTAGGGACGCGGGTGGCGCTGTGGGTAAAACCTCAGTGCCTAGGACTTGCTGATCGTAAGGTCAGTGGTTCGAATCCCCGCGGCGGGGTGAGCTCCCGTTGTTCGGTCCCAGCTCCTGCCCACCTAGCAGTTCGAAGCACCCCTAAGTGCAAGTAGATAAATAGGGACCGCTTTATAGCGGGAAGGTAAACGGCGTTTCCGTGTGCTGCGCTGGTGCTGGCTCGCCAGATGCCGCTTCCTCACGCTGGCCACGTGACCCGGAAGTGTCTTCGGACAGCGCCAGCTCCCGGCCTCTTGAGCGAGATGAGCGCACAACCCTAGAGTTGGTCACGACTGGCCCGGACGGGCAGGGGTACCTTTACCTTTACCTTTAAGTTGTTTTACTTTTAAAACAGAGGTATCACTCCACAATTTTGCCTAATGCAATGGGTTTTGGTGCATTATTGTCACTGGTACAGGCATTCAGGTTTACAATTAACCCTAGCAGATGCTCTGCCACTGAGGTCTAGCCCTCTTCTTAAAAATAAGGATCCCAGTCCTCGTGGTTCTGGATGAAAGGGGCCTGATTTATACACAAACCTATTTAGTAAGAGCTTATGTGAATGGGAGTAGATGATGAGATAAAGGCAACTTCCTGTGTTCCTGGAACTTAGCTGGACTCAACGCTCACTGTTTTAAAACTTGGTTAGCTGCTTTGAGCAGGCCTCCAGCTGGAGAAGGAGGCAGGAAAGAATAAATCAATGTGATAAAGAAACGAAAGTGTCTGCTTTGAGTAAGAGCAAATGGCGGTTTTCCAGGGTGGGGAGTCGTTAGGCAGGGGCAAAACGGTCAGTTTCAATTTCTCTCACTTTCTCATTCCCTGCTGTCTGCAATGCTAAATTCAGTTCTCCGCATTTCCATGTCAGCTTGAATTTTTTAAACAAATGGTCCTCATTTTAGTGCAACTTTTTCCTAAAACACACATTTTTGTATGAAGTTTTGCCTGATATCCCCCCCCCCGAGCAATTTCCTCATCTATAAGGCACTTTTGTATGTCACTTTCATAAGTGCATGCATTTTATACCCTGGTGTGTACATTTGGGGACACATTACACGGCTAGAGAACTGCATTGCAAAATCTCCTCTGGCTTCCTCCTCTTCCTCCTCCTCTGTAACTGTCCTAGAACTCAGCTGGGCAAAGGAAGATCCGTCTTTCTCTGCCTCTCTCTGGGCTCTGGTGCCCCCTGCTGCTCTCCTCTCTGACTTCTCCAGCAGGCTCTTACGTTGCATCAAGCCTAGATGTGCCACTGGCCTGATGCAACACAAAAGCCTGCTGGATTGACAGGAGCAAGCCAGCAATAAATCACACTGAGCAAGTTGGAATTAACTCTTTATTAGCAGGAGGGGGAGCCTAAATGCCAAACACTTCCTAAAGGGGTTTCTTTAATGATGATGTTATGTGCCTCCAAGGTGACTGTAGAATTGCTGGAAACTGAGCATCAGTTAGTGTCAGAGTTCCCAGGAATCAATCCCCTCCCAGGCCCTGTGCAAAAGACACACACACACACACATATATATATATGTGATTTTTATTTGTTTTACAATCACATTACATAACATCATACCCTCTTGTTTTATCTTTTTGGCTCAACTGAGCCTAATGACTTCCCTTCCTGACGCGCAGCATAAATTAAGAATGCAGAGTTTTAGAGAATAAGAGCTTTACTGCGTTAAAATCAACTTCTTCCTAAACAACATGCTTCCAAACAGTCTGACTGAGATTCCATACCGCTCAGAACTGAGGCGACTGACTCTGACTGACTCTGACTGACATCTTACAGAGAGAAACTGGCCGCCAAGTCCCATGACAGGGTGACTCCCCAGTTGGCAGTCAGGCCTGGAGAGCTTGACTCGGCCCCAATGCCTGGGCAGGCCCAGCACTTCCCAGCCTGCCTTGCGGCTTCGGCTCTCAGGTGTCTTGGTCACATGACACTTCCTCCCATCTTATGGTTTAAAAAATTAAACTTGACATCTTTACATTTCACTTTGTTTCCAGTCCTTGTTATATCATTACCTAAAATATTATATTACTCAACCTGAACAGCTAGCAATTTCATCACATCAACCTTGTCTTAGCCCTAGACTGATTCAGGGCAGATTCCCCTCTTATCATATCACTGCTGTGGTCTGAAATCTGCTCAGAAAAATGCAGATAATATTACAAGCTATAAACTTGCATCACCACAAAGGGCCATAGTCTGCCACCATGTTACCTGCAGGGCTATGGTCTTCCTCTATTGTTCACCACCCCCACCCCCAAATCTGGCTTTCATCAGATATTCTGGCTCTGAAGGTGGAGGCTCCATTTCTCCTTCCCAAAGGAACCATTGATAGATCCCCATGAATTAATCTACTCTGTTCTGTTGGAAATCCAGTGGCTTGGAATAAACCAAGGAAGACCGAAAGGGAAATGAATGGGAATCCTGGTTAGCCAGTGAATTGAGTGGATTCACTGGAGACAAAGGGAATGACTCTGGATTGCATTTGTTACCTGTCAATGGCAGTTCACCTCAGTTCCCCCGGCTGCTTCCTGCCTCTGGTTCATGGGTGGCGCCATTTTGGCAGCATTAGCAAAGGTACATCCACCCACACCCTGAACATAGGAAACAGAAGGAATTATCCAGTGTCCTCATCATCATCAGTAGTAGCAACACTTCATGATTATTGACAGACCAACTCTGTGCTGCAAAGATGTCTGCTGGCAACATCATCCCCGCTGTGTGGGAATCTCTAGCAGACGACTGGAGACAAGACAGGTCGTGCATCCACAGCCGTGACCAGAGGAGGAATGGCGGCTGGGAGGAGAGCAGCGAGAAGAAATGCCCTGGTGCATCTGCAGCGGCACAATTGGATGCCTTCCTCTGGCCCTGCTGCAACAAAACATGTCTCTCCTGCGTGGGTCTCTACAGCCATAGCAAGCGCTGCAACCTTCCAAAAGCTTGACCTCAGCCCCAAAGGCGCACCCCTCCATTGTTTCCTGAGACAGATGGATGCCAAGCAGCCCGCCCTTCACCCAGCGCAAGTTACAACATTAAAACACAAGGTCTGCTTAACAATTTAACTTGGAAGGGACTGGTTCAATAAAGCTCAAAAGGAAGGTTTGGACAATTAATGATTGGGAGTTGCTGCGCCATTAAAACTTCAGATCAGACTTGGACAACATCCCGGACTGGAACAGAGTCAGAGGAAGCTGCGCTGATAAAAAGACAGTTGGAAAAATATATACTAAGCTGTATTCAATGGATGAAAGTATATGATGTTTGACATGATTGAGAATCATGGACTCAGGGACGGGAATTATAAAGCGTCAAAATCAAGATGTGAAAAATATGGAAACAACAAGGAGAGGCAGGAGTGAGATGTGGAGATATGCTTCAGATATCCAGACCGTGGGGAGCTCTGAAAAATTAATAATTATAATTTGGACTATAATTTGGTCTTTTTTATTTTAGTTTTTTATTTTAATTGGAGTATTATGATTGGCTATATTAATTGGATGTTTTTTATTGGAAAATCAATAAAAATGATTTAAAAACAAAACTAAACACAGTATTATGAATAGCTTAAAACAATCTACAATCAAAGATATAAGGTGGGTCCTAGAACTATGCACCTCAAGTGTCACAAACCACCAGAGTAAAGGTACGTCTTCAGCCTTCTCCACAAGTTGTATAATGAAGGTGCCAGACGCACCACTTTGGAGAGGGAGTTCATTGAGACTCACCTGGTTGGGCCAAGGAGAAGGACAGGAGAAGACAGGGGCAGCAGAAGAGGCTGGTGGAGTCTCCACATCCTGATACTTGCCAAGGAGGGAGGTGCCTGACATTTAGCTCTCCCACCTCTTGACCCCATAGCTTTTTTTTGCCACCACCCGATGGACTCTGCCTCCCGCAGGAAGCCACAGTCTAGACTTGAGATCTTGACAGGTGAATCTCAGCAGGCCATGTGACAGATCCCCCCACTAGAACAGCAATCAGATAGTGAGATGGTCCTGGCAGGGGCAGATAAGGAGACCGGGAAAATGAGGAACCGAGAGAACCTGAAATTGGCAGGGCTGCCCATCCCTTGCTGGGGCTGAAAGGAGCTGGAGTAGAATAATGTCTGGAGGGCCAAAGGTTCTTAACCTGTGGACAAATGGGATGACAGAGACCATAACAGCCTGAGCATTTGTTCCCTAACTATGCTTGTAGCTCTTGCCTTGCCCCTTCCAGAAGTCAGCCAGGTGGAGTAAGGAGGCAAAAGTAGAATGAGTTTGCCTGATATTGAATATACTGCCCCCTACTGTTTGCGCTCCCTGATTTCAGCCCCACCAGCCCCAATAAGCTGTATAGGGTGTTAGGGGAGGGGCAGTACCTCTATTGTATTCCTCCTTCTGGGGTATTCTGTCCACCTTTGGTCCCCACCCTACGCTCTGCTCTCACCTGTGGCTCCTAAGTGCTGTCAGCATGGGAACTGGGCAGCTAAACCAAGTGAGGGCAACCAATGGGTCTCAAACTCTTGGTGAGTTAGGGGCTTCCCCTGCATGCGAAGACAGGCTCCAGCAGACAGAGTGGACAAGACAAAGAGTTGGTGGGTCCAATGATTAAGAGTACATGACCCAGACTTGGATCTTGGCATCCCGGAATTCTTCATACATATCTGTCTGTCTGTCTGTCTGTCTGTCTGTCTGTCTGTCTGTCTGTCTATCTATCTATCTATCTATCTAATCTCCTTGCACCAACACTTAGCCCTCAGGCAGGTTTGTAGAGGAAGATATGATCTCTCAGGTCATCTGGCCCATGCAGGGCTTTATAGATCACAACCAGCCCTTTGAAGGGTGCCTGGAAACAGACTAGCAGCCAGGGAAGTTTTAACAAGGGAGCAACAAGTTCCCTGTCTCTGGATTCTGGACTGGCAGAAGCTCTAATTTTTGTGTTTTTATGAGAGAAGGAGGAAGTCTTTTCTCTGCCCACTGCCTTCACGCCATGCACGATTTCATGAACCTTTGTGTTGTTGTCTTCCCACCCAGCTGGCAGCAAAACTAACACAAAACAGATTTAAAGGTGTTGCTGGTGAGCCTCTTGAATTCAGCACAGATCCCCCCAACTCCCAGCACCAGGCATCTTTTAATCCGTTCCCAAATGGACTGGAAAGTCATTTTCAACCAAGAATCTCCAGAAACTGTTAGGAATTCAATGTCCAATTGGAAAACAAGGGAGGTGAAACCAGCTAAATGTAAAGACCAAATGATATTTGCAAAAGTTTAACTCTGATTTTTTTAAACAAAACAAAACAAAACAAAACAACCTCAGCCATTATCTTTATTGCTCAAATTTCATTTGCGTCAAAATCTTAAAAGTCTCTGCTGCCTCCCCAGTATATATATTGACCTGAACAGTTAAGGCCACCTCCTGTCTGGGTTTCACCAACTTATCAGAGAACCAGAGGATTTTGGAACTGAATGAGATCATGCCATCCAGCAGATCACAACTTCTCTTGAGCTCCTTTCATTTCACTGGAAACAAACTGCAAGTTCCAAAGTCACATGTACAAAATAGTAAATAATATCTGGCAGCTGGGTGATGTGGTGTTGCAGACGCAGTTCCTAATAATAATAATAATAATAATAATAATAATAATAATAATAAATAATTTTATTTATACCCCGCCCTCCCCAGCCAAGGCCAGGCTCAGAGCGGTTTACAAGCAATAATAAAAACAAGTTGATTGAATACAACTTAAAAACAAGATTAAAATACAACATTAAAACATCAAAACATTAAAATGCAGCCTCATCACAGGAGAAGAAAGGAAAAAAGAAAGAGGAGGAGGGAATCAAATTGGCTCCAAGCCAAAGGCCAGGCGGAACAACTCTGTCTTACAGGCCCTGCGGAAAGAAATCAGATCCTGCAGGGCCCTGGTCTCATGAGGCAGAGCGTTCCACCAGGCTGGAGCCAGAGTTGAAAAGGCCCTGGCTCTGGTTGAAGCTAATCTAACTTCCTTAGGGCCTGGGACCTCTAGGGTGTTGCTATTTATGGACCTTGAGGCTCTCCGTGGGGCAGACCGGGAGAGGCAGTCCCGTAGGTACGAGGGTCCTAGGCCGTGAAGGGCTTTAAAGGTCAAAAGCAGCACCTTAAATCTGACCCTGTACTCCACCGGGAGCCAGTGCAGCTTGAAAAGCACTGGGTGAATCTGCTCCCATGGCAGAGACCCCGTGAGGAGCCTCGCTGCAGCATTCTGCACCCGCTGGAGTTTCTGGGACAGCTTCAAGGGCAGCCCCGCGTAGAGCGAATTGCAGTAGTCAAGCCTGGAGATGACCGTCGCATGGATCACTGTGGCCAGGTCTCATAATAAGAGATTATGCTTCGCAGATATTGTGTCAGACCCTCATGGAGAACGCAAAGGCTGAAAACTGATTTGGCAGCTGCATGGTCAATTAGATTTTCTTGTATTATTATTATTATTATTATTATTATTATTATTATTATTATTATTGACCCTCCACGTCAGCCTGGTTTAATTTTTAAAAATGAGAAGTCACCTTCCTCCACTGGCAGAGCAGAGGTCCGCGGAGCAAGCCATTGGCTGCCTCTCTCTGTGTCTGCTCCAGTCACAAGGGCGGTAAGAAACACTCCTAGATAGCTTTGTCCACCCGGGAAGGGAGCCCACCGAGGGGCACAGTCTAGGAGGACAGCCGTTTGTGAAAACGGCTTTGGGAGTAAATCCCAAGGGAAAATCTACCCACTGCCTTGCAGGACATCTTCGGGATGTCGTAGGACCCCCCCCCCCCATCATTAAGTTTGTACAAACTCCACACACACACACACACACACACACACACTCACACACTCACACACTACATACGCTACACTTCTATTACAAATTCATAGAAAATCAACCATACATCGCATCTGCACCGTTCCACTTTTATTTTACTCCATGAAGGAAGGACTACAAAATGGGGAAGGTTTGATACAGGGCAGCCATAATCCCTTGAGCATACCAGCACATACACGGGAGCCCTGCCCAGTTGCTATGCCAACCCTGATGGTCCCAGACAGAAGACCATCAAGGTCACAAAGAACTTGCATATGGGAGTGGATTCAGCACGGACTGGAACAAAGGACAATAATCAGCTCTTCCCTCTGGGGGCAGGAAACTGCAAACTCCCCTTTGTCACCTGGAAAGTACTCATGGGGGGGGGGGGGAATGGGGAACCAGCCAGGTGACAGGACACTCAGGTTACCTCCACAACTCCTCCCTCAACCCCTCCTTTTTGTGATGTAGTTGTGATGTAGTCTTAGGGGTGTAGTTTGGGGGATTAGTAACTAATACAAGTTGGGGGTCTTCTTTTGTTCTGGGCTTCCATCTTGTTTCACCTGGTGGCAGGTGGGAGTCCTGTCGCGACAGTCTTCAATAAAGACCAAGCCTACAGGCTGCTGTTTTGCTCTGGTATTCCTGGCTGGTATCCTTGTTTTTTTGTCCAAGGGAGCCCTCAGATTTCTCCATTAACAGGGAGAAGAAAAGGCCAAAGAGGAAACCCTACATAAACCCGGATTGGAGGTTGGACGGCACCTTGTCTGCCTCCTTCTGGCAACTCCTCCAGCCAAGCTGGCGCCAAACATCTTTGAATGCTACTAACACCGCAGAAGTGGAGGCAGCAGTGGGGAGATTCCCGTCTCTGCAGCCACAGCGGCCCCTGTGCTGTTCCCTCTTCCAGTCACATAGGAAATGACCACATGTTTAGCAAGTTAAAAACAATTTAATGACAAAGGTCATAGGTTTGGCCTTCCCCACATCGTTGAACACCAACTCCCATCCGCAAAGTTCTGCCATTTTTCTTTTCTTTATTATATGCCATTATTCATGAAAAGATCTCAGGGTGGTTCACAAGATAAAAATACAAAATAAAACCACAAATAAGTAATTAAAACAAAAACAACAGCAAACCCCGCCTCTCCAAAGAACACATTTCAAAGGCTTTACAATATTAACCTCCCTTGGGGAGAGCATTCCACAAGTGGGGAGCCACTGCAGAAAAGGCCCTGTTCTCATGTTGCCATCCTCTGGACCTCTCATGGAGAGGCGTGTGAAGAAGGGCCTCAGAAGATGAACACAGAGTCCAGGACGGTTTATATGGGGTGAGGTAGTTCTTGAGGTATTGTGGTCCTGAGCAGTTTCTGGGTTCTCTCGGTTTCTTATTTTTCCAGTCTCCTTATCTGAACCCACCAGCACTATCAGATTGCCGTTTTGCCACATGGCCGCCATCTCAGCTGAGATCCATCTATCAGATCTCAGGTCTAGACTGTGGCTTCCTGCAGGTGGTGGAGTCCAGTGGATGGGGGGTGATAAAAGCTGGGGGACGGAGGGACTGGGCAGCTGAGTGCCAGGCAACCTCAAGCATCGAGATGATGTGGAGACTCCACCAGCCTCTTCTCCTGCTCCTGTCCTTCTCGTTGGCCCAAACAGGTGAGTGCAACCCCCACCCCACCCCCACTTATGAGCTCATTTTGAGCACCTTTGGGGCCAAGCCCACCTCATTCCGTCTGATGCTTAGGTCATCAAGGCAGCAGCACCAGAGGCAGGTGACAGCAGCGAGGGCAGAAACTGAGCTCACCTCTCTTGGCTCCTGGAGAAGTCTGACCCAGAGTCCTGCTCTTGGTCTCTGATGAATCCACCCTCTCACTTATCCAGGCTTTATCCCAAGCCCACTGGCTTTACAGCGCTTCCCCCCCCCCCACAAAAAGAGTAGACAAATGACCCTTGGTTCACCAGCTAACCAGGATTCCCACCCATCTCCCTGTCGGTCTTCCAGACTTTGTTCCAAGCTCCTGGCTTCACAGGGCATCCAAAACAAAAGGGACGGACAAATGAATAGAGATATGTCAATGGCTTGTTAAGAGGGGGAAATGGAGCCTCCCTCTTCAGGACCAGAATACCTGATGAAACCCAGACCCGGGGGTGAACAATAGAGGAAGACCGCAGGCTTCTCATGACTTTGGGATTAAGAGGCTGAGCCAGGAGGGTGAGGGAACAGAGAGGTGCAGTCAGTGCAGACAATACAGGCAGCTTCCCATGTTCCTATTTACGGTATTTCCCCTTCATCGACTTCCTCACTGGCAACACAGATTGTAATTGATTGTTAGCCTAGTGGGACGGTGGCCTTTTGCTGCCCCCCTGACTCTGCATATGTGGGTGATACCCTAGAACTTCCAGGAAGGAGCTGCAGGAGCTGATTTCTGCAATACGATTCTTGCAGATCCATTGCGGAGTCAGATTGTTGGGGGGCACGAAGCCAAGCCCCACTCCAGACCCTACATGGCTGCCTTGAAGGACAGCACAGGCAATTTCACCTGTGGCGGATTCCTCGTGACGCCCCAGTGGGTCATGACAGCTGCACACTGCAAAAAATACGGGTAAGTATCACAAATCCCTCCCTGGTTTTTAGGAGGGGTGATGAACATTATAGAATTGTAGAGCTGTAGCCCAACCCCCTGCAATGCAGGAATCTTCTGAAAACATGAGATCGAGAGTCTCATGCTCCACCGACTGAGCCATCCCAGCCCAGCTGAGTCCAGGGTGAAGCTGGAAGGGCCAAGGTGTGGAGTCTGGTCTTTTGCCCAGGGGCTGGGGGGGACTGATGCCTGAGGGATGCAACCCTAACTGACGCTTGGTTCCCAGTATTTCTAGAGTCGTCTTGGGTGCACATGATATCTACACTTCAGAGGACTCTCAGCAAGAGATCAGAGTTGCAGCTTCCCACCCACATCCAGAATATAATGAGGTCACGTACTCAAACGACATCCTTCTGCTTAAGGTAGCTTGGTCCAAGAAATCTCTCACTCTATCAGCTCCCGGAGGTCAGGGATCCTTAAGGCAGAAGCAGCCAAGTGGTTCCTTCCATCCCATACATGCACCATAATGAGCTAGAAAATGGGCAGTTTACTCAGGACAAATTCCTGTCCCCAGATACCCTGAAATTTATCTGCTTTTTAGAAGATTGTTTTTAATTGTTTTTAGGATTTTTAATTGTATTGTTTTAGTACTGACAAATTTGCTGCCCCAGGCTCCTCGGGAGAAAGGTGTAGGTTACAAATTGAATTAATTACCATTACATAATGGGGAACCTAACACCCAGCAGGAGCGATACCTCAATGCCTTCCTCATGCGCCAGAAAGATTTTGAGTGTCACATGGCAGGACAAAGAAAGATGTGCTCTCCCAAACACACATTCCCAGCATGTTTGCACTCCTCCTTCAGCGACATTTATGCTGGCTTGGTCATGTCCATGTGACATGAAGGCTGGCACCATCAACCCCGCCATGTGGAAATCCCTTGCAGATGGCCGCAGTGCCTGGAGAAAGACCATCAGGTGGTGCATCGGCAGCAGTGACCAGAGGAGGAATGACCGCTGGGAGGAGCACAGAGAGAAGAAACGCCCTGGCGCATCTGCAGCAGCAGAACTGGACGTCTTCATCTGCCCCGGCTGCAATGAAACATGTCTTTCCTGTATCGGTCTCTACAGCCACACCAGGGGCTGCAACCTCCCAACAAGGCTCACTCCATTGTCTTTCGAGACAGGCAGAGGCCAACAACTTGCTTACTTACTTAACCCAGCAGCAGGCGCTCTGACGATAAGCAGCTTCAAAATTTAGAGAGGATGGTTTCAGAGACTGATTTCATGGAGGGCAGCAGTGAAATCTTCCATTAGCAGCAACAGTGAAGGCTCTTTTGCTCTTGCTACTTATTAATGTTATTCAACATAGCATTCAGAGATTGCTCCATCAACGCAAGGTGTTCTGCTGGCCTGATGGAACAATCTCCCCTCTTTTCTACCCAGGCATTATTCTCAGGGTTTTTATGGCACCCCCAAAGCTAAATTACGGGTGCAGGGGGAGGGAGGACGGGGGCCTCCATTGCATTAACAGGACTCATTGCACTGACTCCTGCTAGGGCAACCATTTAGTTTTCTCCAAGCTGTTAATCACTAATATTATTATTAGAGTCATATTCTAGAGGCACAGGGCTTCCTGTCGCAATGCTAAGGTCCTCATCTCTTCCTCATCTCCCTCTCCTTTCCCCAGCTGGATTCCGAGGCTGCTCTGAATAAAGACGTCGCTCTCCTGCCCTTGCCAGAATCCAGCAGCGACATCCCCGGTGGGACACCCTGCAGCGTGGCAGGCTGGGGCAAGATTGAAGACGGCCAATACCCAGGGAAACTCTATGAGGCCACCGTCACCCTCTATGACCGTAAGAAGTGCCAGGAGCTCATGCCAGATACGGATGATGGAATGATCTGCGCAGGTGACAACAGGCAACCTCAGGATGCCTCCGAGGTGAGGATTGGCAGAAACAGCAGGTGATGGGATCAGAAGTGGGGAGCCTGGGCACCTGAGTCAGGTCATTGGGTCCATCCTGCTCAGGCTTTCCCAGATCTATCAGAAACTGGGATGGAAAGGACCCCGAGGGTCATCTAGTCCAACCCCCCACAGCACAAGGAACTCAACCAGATCCTACATGACAGATGGCCATCCAGCCGTCTAGGATTCTAGCCCTCATGGTTCTGGTTAAGGGGCTGACTTAAATAGAAACTGAAATCGCTCAGTATTGTCTACTGACTGGCAGGGTTTTCGACTGGAGTGTTTCCTAGTCATAGCTAGAGATTCTGGGGATGGGGCATGAGACGGGTGGAGAACCCTGTGCTGGAGCAGAGCAAGGAAAGGGGATAATTCTGCAGTCCAGCAAAGTGGACATGGGCAGACACTTAGACTTGGCCTGACCAGCCCAGTGGCTCTGGATCCTGTATGCCAGGCATGGCCAAACTTGGCTCTCCAGATGTTTTGGGACTACAATTCACATCACCCCTGAGCAATGGCCCTGTTAGCGAGGGATGAAGGGAGTTGTAGCCCCAAAACATCTGGAAGGCCAAGTTTGGCCATGCCTGCTGTACGCCAATCCACATATGAGGTTGTCAAAGGCTGCTCTAGGTCTGGTTCACATTTTAAACGTAAACTGAGCTTTATTTGCCCTTCCCAAACTCAAACCAGAACCGAAATTGAGCTACTCTTTGAAGCTTATTTGATAGTGGCCCAAAATACACTTTCAAAGAATGGTGGACATTCAGCAGAAACCACCCGTGGGAATGCATATACTTGTAAAATTAATGTACAAAAATGCATTACATTATAGGGAAATTGTCTACCAAAAAATTTATCTTAAGAGAAACATGCACAAGAATCCCCACTCAGCTCCCTGGGAAACCTTGGTGGCTTGTCACTAACTCAGCCTGGCCTCCCTCACAAGGGTGCGGGGTTTGTTTGTTTTTTGGTTAACAGGGAGAGGAAAGGAGAAGGCCACCTTGAGCTCCTTGGAGAAGGCGGCCAATAAATGCAATCAATATTTATTTTGGGTAGACTCAAAGAGACTGCAAAGTGATCCAGGAAAAGCGGCAAATCACATTTTATACTGGAATAATTAGAAAGCAAAGTTGACAGATCCAACTACCCTCAGCCAGGAAGCCTGCTAGGTCTCTGTCCTGGTTCAAGACCCAGATTCCCCACAGGGTGGATCCCGATCTTCCCTCAGCTGTAATCTCTGTTCTCTCTCCCTCCTGCAGGGGGATTCGGGTGGCCCCTTGGTGTGTGACGGCGTGGCACAAGGAATTGTCTCCTTTGGCGACTCTTCCTCTCCTCCAGGAATTTACACTCGTGTCACCCACTACCTTTCCTGGATCAAGGAAGTCATGGAATTGTGAAGAGAAGAAGCAACAGCAGTGGCATAATTACTTCCTCTTTTTCAAACGCTTCTGCTTCCTGTCTTAGCTGCTAGGCTTGCATTCTGCAAAGAGACCCCTCAAGGGCTGCAAAAAAATATGATACATCTATCAGATGTTTAGTACAGGATTGTGTTTTCACAAGTGCCTGCAGTGGCTCCCACCCCCTTCAAGAAAATCCTTCAACCTCCTCCCGTATTCTTCCCACCCTTATTTCCCATCATACCTCTTCCGGTGACCTTTGCTGTTCCACTTCTCCCATCCTCAGGTGCCCAGAGGTCTTTCCTCTCCCTTAAAACTATTCTGCCCCTTCTCCCTCCCTAATCTGGAAAAATGGGCCTTGTGATTCTGCTCCCTTCTCCTCCAGCAGTTTCCTGTAAGTGGCAATCTCCATATCAAGAGCCATCTTTGCATTCAGCAGGTCTTGGTACTTGGGCAGATGGGGAGCCATTTCTCCCTCTCAGAGCTCCATAGATCTCCAGCTCCCTCAAGTGCCTTGTCCCATTCTCCCTTGCTTTCCCTTGTGCATAGATGGGGACCTGTGGCCCACATAAGGCTGTTGAACTGGAACTCGCATCATCCCTGGCTTTTGGTCATGTTGGCTAGGGCTGATGGGAGGTGGAGTCCAGCAACATCTGGATGGCCAAAAGGTTGCCTATGCCTCACTTTAGATGATTCCACTCCCTCCCTACTTTCTCTTGCTTAAGCCTGGAGATCTGACCCAGAGCCCCATAAATCTGCCACTTGAGCCTTGCACTCCAGGACAGGTTCGTGTTAAGCCACTTAAGGTTGTGAACTGTGGGACTTTGTTGTCTCTTTCAGCTGAGGCGGTGGGGTGTGTCATTTTATTTCAGCCCTAGAAGATTTCCTTGATGCCCCCAAAAGACCTTCCTCACCTCTAGGATTCCTTGGCACCCAGAACATCTTAAAATGGGGGATCACAGTTACCATTTCACACACCAAGCCACTTAAGGGTACGTGTGATGGATTGTAGAAATTTAATTCAGCCAAGATGTAAATGTAAACTTCTCTGAATTTTGCCGCATAGGTCTCCAGCCAGGTAATTGTGCACAAGTAACGTGTGTCTGTTAATGCATGTAATAGTGAAAACAAACATACCAAACTGCATTATTTTAGGGGAAATTGCTTTGCCAATATGTGCATATTTTGCAAAATTGCATGTGGAATATATCATGAGCAACTTGAATTAAAATGCTGAACATTTGCCATGTCACATATTACTGCTTTATACTGTATGTGTTGCCTAGATGGGGCCTCGATCTGGATCCAACCCTATGCTTATTAACCTTCTTAGAGGTGATAGGACCCACTTAAACTCTCTGTAGGGAATGGGGGAAATTCAGTTTGCTAACCCCACCTACTTCAAGCTTCCCAGAACAAACAAGAATTAACAAAATTGTCCATCTCTACTGAGAATCTGCTGGCACCCAAACATGAGATAGAAGGCATCCCCCAGAGGCATCTAGCAGTCCAACCCTCTGCAATGCAGGAATCTCAACGAAATCATCCATGACAGATGGCCGTCCAAGCTCTGCTTAGAAACTTCCAACGAAGGAGAGTCCACCACCTCTTGTGGGAGTCTGTAAAACACACAGATATCTATCTATCTATCTATCTATTTGAAGGCAACAGAGATATTTTCATGAGTTACTTGTCAAAATAGAGCAAGAAAGATAATGAGAACTTGCAGATAA
Organism: Podarcis filfolensis; assembly: GCF_964270895.1. Classification (NCBI taxonomy): domain Eukaryota; kingdom Metazoa; phylum Chordata; class Lepidosauria; order Squamata; family Lacertidae; genus Podarcis; species Podarcis filfolensis. The sequence goes on from NC_139622.1 coordinate 1,853,263, forward strand.
ATGCTTGCAAGTATCAAGTGCCCCAATCAGTACATTTCCACTGGTACAGCTCTCATTTTCTGAGCAGATTTCAAACCCATTAACTGCTGTGTGAAAGCCACTTTGGGTCTTTCTCTTCTGTGTGGCAAGAGATTATCAGTTGGGGGGGGTTAGGGGTAAGGGACCTGTGCCAAATTGATGCAGCCTTACAGTTAGGGCTTGACAGGACTCTGGAAGACTCGCTAACAAGATTCAACCGGCCCCATCAACTGCTTTGAGGGGTCAATTCTGTTGCTAGTTGCTTGGAAATGCAACAGTCAATTCTATGTACAGTATAATATCAGAAGCTACCTGCCCTGCCCTCCAGAAACTGACCTGGGACTCCTAGAGGTTTCCTCATTCACCTTTACTGAAATAAAGCTTTGGTACATTAGCCCCTCAAGGTGCTTCATCCGATACACATAGATAAGCCCGTTCTTTGCTACACAATGCAAGCTTTGGTCATCCCCTCTTTTAATGCCCCAGCAAAAATATAGTGTCCTGATCAAGGGAAGTCATAGTCTCGCTCTATTCTGCCTTGGTCAGACCACACCTGCAGTCCTGTGTCCAGTTCTGGGAAGACCTGTTTAAGAAGGATGTTGACAAGCTGGAAGGTGTGCAGAGGAGGGTGACCAAGATGATCAAGGGCCTGGAAACCAAGCCCTATGAGGAACAGTTGAAGGAGCTGGGTATGTTCAGCCTGGAAAAGGGGAGACTGAGATATGATAGACAGCTTCAAATGTCTAAAAGGCTGTCACATGGAAGATTTCATTTCACTTTTAATCTGTATACCGCAATTCTATATTACTTTTTATACACAAAGTGGTTTTTTTTAAAAATAAATTTTTATTAATTTACATCAAAAAGCAAACAAAGCAAACAAAGAACAGGAAAAAAAACCATATTAGTTTCACATCAAATTTTTCACAGCTTATTCCTTTTCTGGACTTCCTTCAGCTTTTCCGTAAATCATCCATAGTTATTGTTTATATTACGCATTTCTTAGTTTTATATTGACATTATTCATGTCTTACTTTCTATTCCCTTTAGACAATATTTCTTAATTTTTCACAGTGCTTCTTTAAATCCCATTAGCGTTATCTGTCCCTCACTTATATATTCCAGATATTCCACAAATTTCCCCCAGTCCTCGATGAACTTTTGGTCTCTTAAGTATCTAATCTTTCCTGTCAATTTATCCAACTCCGCCTAGTCTAACAGCTTTATTCTCCATTCCTCCACAGTCGGTATTTCCTGTTGTTTCCATTTCTGGGCCAGTAGCACTCTTGCTGCTGTTACTGCATACTGCACAAATTTGCAATCCTTTCTTTTCATCTCATTTCCTAATATTCCTAACAGAAAGACTTCTGGCTTCTTTATAAATGTGTATTTTAAAATCTTCTTCAATTCGTTGTATATCTTTTCCCAGAAGTCTTTCACTTTCTTACATTCCCACCACATGTGGTAAAAAGTGCCCTCTTTATCTTTACACTTCCAGCACTTATTACATGTCTTATACATTTTAGCTAATTTTACAGGTGTTATATACCACCTGTAAAACATTTTCATGACATTTTCTTTTATCGTCATACATGCGGTAAATTTTAGTCCCTCCTTCCATAGTTTTTCCCAATCCTCAAATTGTATGTTATAACCCACATCTCTGGCCCAGTGAATCATTACCGACTTAACTTCTTTGTCCTTTAAATTCCATTCTAATAACAACTTATACATTTTGGATAAAGTTTTTCCATCCTTATCTATAATTTCCATATAAAATTTAGAATCCTTGTCCGCATAACCATGTTCCTTGCTGTCTTTTCTAAACATTTCGTTAATTTGGAAATAATGCAACCAATCATATACATATTCTTTAACCTGCTCGTATGGTTTCATTTTCCATTTTCCTGCTTCTTTAAATAACAGTTGGCTATATGTTATCCACTTACTTCTCATATTAATTTTCTTTACACTCATGACTTCTAAGGGGGATAGCCAGTGTGGAATTCTAGGTTCTAATAGGTTTTTATACCTATCTCATATTTCAATTAAAGGACCTCGGAAGATGTGGTTTTCAAAACCTTTATGGACTTTCTTTTTCTCGTACCATAGATACGCATGCCATCCAAATCTGTTGTCAAACCCCTCTAAGTCAAGCAATTCCTTGTTTTCTAATTTAATCCAATCTTTCAACCAGCAAAGGCATGATGCCTCATAATACAATTTCAGATCCAGCAGGGCAAAGCCTCCCCTTTCTCTTACATCTGTTAACAACTTAAATTGAATTCTCGGCTTTTTGCCCTGCCAAACATATCTTGAAATCGCTCTTTGCCATTCTTTGAAAATTCTGTTTCCTTTGATTATGGGGATGGTCTGAAATAGAAACAGCATTTTTGGTAGCACATTCATCTTGATTGTAGAAATCCTTCCCCAAAATGACAGTTTCATTCTTCCCCACACCTCCAGATCTTTTCTTATTTCATTCCACACTGGCTCGTAGTTGTTTTTGTACAAATCTATATTTTTAGATTTGTTACCCATATTCCTAGATATTTAACCTTTTTAACCACCTCTATCTGTGTTTGTTGTTGCATTATTTCTATTGCACTTTGATCCATATTCTTTACCATCATTTTTGTTTTCTTCTTATTTAGTTTGAACCCTGCCACTTCTCCAAACTGTTCAATTTCCTCCAATACTTCTTTTACTGTAGTTATTGGCTCTTCAAGCGTTATTACCAAGTCATCTGCAAATGCTTTAATCTTGTATTCATTTTGGCCGATTGTCACTCCTTTTATTTTCTTACTTTGTCTAATTGAGTTCAATAGGACTTCTAACACCATTATAAATAATAGTGGTGAGAGTGGGCATCCCTGTCTTGTTCCTTTCTGTATCTTTATTTCTTCTGTAACTACATTATTTATAATCAATTTGGCTTTTTGTTCTGTATAGATTGCTCTTATTCCATTAAAAAACTCTTTTCCGACTTCCATGTATTCCAAATTTCTCAACATAAAATCCCATGCTATGTTGTCGAAAGCCTTCTCCGCGTCCACAAACATCATTATGGCTTGTTTATCATTCCTGGCAGACAAATATTCCATCATATTTATTATATTTCTTATATTGTCTTTCATTTGCCTGCCTGGAAGAAAACCTGCCTGGTCCTTATGAATAATTTCTAATAATATATTCTTCATTCTCCTTGCAAGAATTCCTGCAAATATTTTATAGTCTGTATTTAACAGTGAGATCGGCCTGTAATTTTTGACTTGGGTTAGATCTGAATCCTGTTTTGGAATAAATGTAATATATGCCTCCTTCCATGTTTCCGGGATTTCTCCTTCTCTTAAAATATTGTTCATCACTTCCTTCAATGGCGTCATCAAAATAGATTTCATTTCTTTGTAATAGCACGCGGTGAATCCATCTGGCCCTGGAGCCTTTCCCCTTTTTAAATCTTTTATTGCTTCTTTAATCTCCTCTATTTCAATTGGGGTATTCAGTTGTTCTTTTTTCTTTGTCGGGATCTTCTGTACCTCTTTATCTTTCAAGAATCTCTCTATTTTCCTCAAATTGTTTCTTTCTTTATTTTTATATAATCTTCTGTAGTAGTCCAAGAACCCCTTTCTAATATCCTTCGGGTTGGTTATTTCTTCTTCTTCTAATGTAATTTTATTTATTGTATTCTGTTCCTTTCTTTTTTTGATTTGCCATGCAAGCCATTTTCCTGATTTGTTCGAAAATTCGAAGTTTCTTTGTCTCAATTTTTTAATATTCCATTCCACTTCTCTGTTTATTATAGTTGCAAATTGAGCTTGTAAAGTTTTAATATTTTCTTTTATTTTCGAACTATTTGGTTTCTTAATTAGTTTTTGTTCATTGTCCATTATCTGTTTCAAGATTTCTTCTTTGCCTTTTTCTCTGTTTCTATTTTTAATTGTGTTCTGCTGTATGAAGAATCCTCTCATTACTGCCTTGCTTGCATCCCATACCACTTTTGTCTTTGTACCTTTATTACAGTTGTCCACGAAATATTCTGTTAGCCTCTTTTGCGCTTTTCCACAATTTTCTGGTCATCCAGGAGATAATCTTTCAATCTCCACCTAAAAGTTATTTCCTCAAAGCTTTTCAATTTGAATTCTATTGGGCTATGATCGGAAATTACTTTCGGTTGAATTTCTATTTGTTGGATTCTTGGGATCAGCTCGTTCGAGATCCAAATCTGGTCTATCCTTGACATTGACTGATTTGGATCGGAGTAGTAGGTGAATTGTTTGTCCAGCGGATGTCTAAGACGCCAAATGTCTATCAAATTACAATTTTTTATCATTGAAAAGAAAGATTTAGGTAGTTTCCCTTCTTTGCTTGCTCCTTCTCTAAGTCTGTCCATTTCCAACGAAACCACTCCGTTCATTTCGCCCATTAATATGATTTTCTGATCCATATATTCAAATAATTTTTCTTCTAGGGTTTTGTAAAATTCAGTCTTATTGCCATTTGGTGCATAGATCCCGACTATAATCAAATTTTCTCCTTGCCATTTGATTCGAACCGCAATTATCCTTCCTTCTTCATCTTTGAAAATTTGTTGAGCTTCAATTTTATTTTTAATATACATAACCACTCCTCTTTTTTTCTCTTTATCTGAAAATGCAAATTCGTTTCCCAATCTTTTATTGATTAACACTTTTTTGTGACTTCTTGCCACATGTGTCTCTTGTAAGCAAATGATGTCTAAATTTTTCTTTTTTAAAAACTGTTCAATTTTATTCCTCTTCTTTTTTTCATTCATGCCATTAATGTTCCAATTCCAAATTTTTAATGCCATGATGTCCATATTTTAAATTATAATTTGTCTAGCTCTTCTTCTTCCTCCTCTTCTTCTTCATCTGTCTGTTTTCCATTCTCTCCCTCTTCTTCCTCTGGTTTTAATTCTCCTGGTGTTCTTCCCTCTGCTCCTTTGGTTTCTTCCACCTCTGATCTTAATTCCTTATATTTTCTCAAAAATTTCCCAGTTTCTTCTGGGTTTGTCAGTCTGTGCCTCTTACTTCTATACATGAATGAGATTCCTTCCGGGAACTCCCATCTGAATTCAATGTTATTTTTCTTCAATGTCTGTACCAATGATTTATAGGGATCTCTTCGTTTAAGTAGTCTAATTGGTATGTCTTTAAAAATAATTATAAAGTTCCCATCTATATTCAGTCTTTTTTCTCTATTCTTCTGTAAAATCATATTTCTCATTTCTCTATCTTTGAATGTAATCAAACAGTCCCCTGTAAATCTTTTTGCTTTTGTTGTTTTTACTCGCATTCTAAATGCATTTTGGACAGTTTTTGCCATTTCTTCTACTGGTAGTTCCATCCATTGCGCTAATTCCGCTATCAGTTTCTCCTTGATATTTTCTCCTTGTATCTCTGGCACAGCTCTGAGTCTCAAATTCACCTCCCTCTGCCGCAGTTCATTCATAGCTATTACGTCCTTCATTTCCTCTTGTGCTTTGTTTAATTCCATCATCTCTACTTTTATCTTTTCTTCTTCCCGTTTGACATCTTTCATTTCCAGTCTTGTCTTCTTTAGTCCCTCCTCCACAGATTGGGTTCTCTTAAACACTTCTTTTATTTGCCCTCTCAGTTCATTAACTGTTTCATCAATTTTTTTATCCATTTTTCCAATCTTATTATCCACCTGCTCTAGTTTGGACTCTAAATTCTTTTCACTCTGTTTAATTTCTGCAAACATTCTTAGAATGTCTGCCTTAAAGTCTATTTCTTGTTTAGATCCTTTCCTTTCAGCAGGTGTCCCCCCATCAATCCCTTTCTTCGATGGATTTGACATTTTACTCTAATTAGTCCCCCCAATACAACCACAACCTCTTGCCACTCCCTCAAAATTTTACGCTTTCACAATTATTCAATTTCAAATTTGCAATTATAATTATTTAATCCTCAATATCAAATTTTACCCTCTTGATATTAATTGTCATTAAATTATATGTGTCATCAGATGTCAATACAGGGTTCACAGTATCATCTTCTTGCCTCCACTCAGGCTAATCCACCTTGTTATATTGTTTTCTTAATGGGATTCAACCAAAAAGAGAGAAAGATAAAGTTCTTCAAGTTCGGGAGCAGTATGTATAATAATCCAAGCAGAAAAAAAAAAGAAGAGAAGATAATTCCAAATCCAATTTCTCAAGTAGCAAAAGATGACACAGTTATAAATCCAGAATACTTTAAGTGTCCAATTTATATCCAATGTCCAATATCCAATATTATATCCAACTTACGACAACCCTCAAATAGGAAGTGAAAAACAAGTCCCTCAAAAAGGAAAAAAAAAAGAGAAAAACAAATTGTACTGTCTTAATCCATCCACTAGAGGTCTCGGAGCCTCGTTGATGTGGCGTTTTACAAAAAGAACAAAAATATGTACATATCTCCAACAATTCCTTCTCTTATATCTCAAAGATTCCAAAAAACAGACAAGAAAGACAAAAACAAAAATAAGGGCAGTTTGCAACAGCTAGATGAACTTGCCGAAATATATTTATTCTTCAATAGTATGTCTGTTTTACTATGCTTAAACTTTTTTAATGGCGTCGAAGCCTTCTCTTCCGTTTCACTATCCTTTGTTCTTTGAAAGCGAAAATAGAGAAGCACTTCCTCCTTCTATTTATGCCCTCCGTTACACCAAGGACTTCAATTTTAAACAGGTTACTCTTCTGTTCCCCCTTTTACTTTGATAATGTCTTTAATATAATGTATCCTCATAAAAAGTTACTTTTTAGAAGAGTTCATAGGGGAGAAAAAACAGTAGCCGCTAAGGCAACTCACTTTCACTTTCCCAGCTCTGCACGTATCTCTGCGTCTAAGTTGATTTCGGCTGTCAGCTGAACTCCACAGACTTCTCTTTTCTCTCCGGGACTTCCTTGTTGTTAAGACTTCGAATTTATACTTGATTTAGCACCAGATTTCTTTAATTTGAGAGCGTAGCACTTCCTCAGCAAGCTCGGGGCTTCGCTATTCGGAGGTAGACAATGGCTTCCCTCGACCCGCTGATCTGCTCCGCCGTTCTCTTCGCTTCTTTCGAAGCTACCTGACGGCCGGGCTGACCGCTTCTGGTCCCGCCGGGAACCTGACCTTCTGGACACCCACCAGAGGTATTTTGGGGGGCCACCGCGCCCTGTAGCACCCCTAATCCTCCAAAATAGCCCGGGATTCCCCTCTCGGTAAAATCCCCGCTTGCGATGAGATCGCGCTGCACCGGAAGTCCTCCATACACAAAGTGGTTTACATGCTGGAGAAACAATAAAATAGACAGCAAGTATCACACATGTAATAGCAATCTAATCCAATACAAAAAAGTCACAATAACTTTAAAAAAGAAACAACACATCAAATAAAGAAATATTAAATCATCCGTTAGAATATAATGGTAAACAGTTAAATTAAATATCAGCTGGACGATGGTAATAAAAGCTATGGGGCCAAGGGCTGGACACTTAAACACCAGGCATCTCCTTCCTTGCCAAGTGGGACTTCAAGATGTGGAGATTCCAGCTGACTCCTCCCCCAAGAAGCCCCAACGGCCAGGCTTGCGATCTGATAGCACGATGTCAGAAAGCTTAACTGGCCGGTCACATCATCATAGACCACCCACTAAAACGGCAATCTGATAGTGAGATGATAGAAGTGGATTGATTGTGGCAGGACCTCAACAGCCAAACTGTGAGAAGAGCCCAAAATTTGATCTTCTATAGTGTCTATAGCAGAGATTATAGAACTGACCCCTCGCCCCCAGGTAGCCCCCTGCGGAGAGAAGAGCCCACAGCATCCATCAACAACTGTGATCTAGTGAGACAGAAGGATGTCAGAAAGCTTAACTGGCCAGTCACACCACAGATCACCCGCTAAAACAGCAATCAGATAGAGAGATGGTGAGATGTTCTTCTTGTTTTTTCCATGCTTAAGCAGTTCCCCACATTTCCACACCAGTTTGCAAATTACTTTTTTTAAAAGATCCATGTGAAAAATTCTTCATCATTTTAAAGCAAATTTCTTGCATTTTTATATGCTGTTTCTGCTAATATACAAGCAGCTAGGAGTAGTAGGGTTGGGGGTTTTTTTAGATTTTGCAATAAAAAAGCTCAACAACTTATGTGTCCGGATTCTCACTTTCTGAAATATGGCAACCTATATTAATTGCATAAATCATGTCACAACTGGATGACAGCCAGTGATGGCAACCCAGAAAAATAGAGCTGGTGTCTTTCTCTCTTTTCTGTACCACATTTGAGGTGCAAATCCTGTAAATCATTAGGAAGAGAGCAGGAAGACTTTTCAAAGCCACCATCATGCAGTTCCAGTTTCTCCTCTCACGATCCCTTGGCTCTTGGGAAATGTAGAACCGTCAGATTTGTGACGGAAGTTGGAGGTTACTAGTAGCCCCCTACTATTAATGGGGTAGGGAGAAATGACTGAGCAGAGTTGCAGTTGGGGGAGTGCGGGGGCGGCACTGGGCACCACACCACGGGGGGCGGCACTTACTGTGCCAAGCCACGCATCTCTCCCGGGAGTGACATGGTGGCTCAGGTGCCTGCAGGCTCATGCAGCATGGGGCTTGTGTCCACCACCCCCCCCCCAGCCGCCCTACAGCTGAGGGGGAGGCTGCAGGCGGACTCTCTGCAGGCTCCACACTGCTCAAAAAAGCAATGCGGACCTGCAAGGCGCTGGAAGGGAACAGGGCTCGGGCCCTGGGATTCTGGCACCCTGTTCCGTCCCTGCAGGGGCACGCATGCCACCCAGGCAACCAAGCGAGAAGCCTAAGATTATTCCTGGTGTGGAGAAAGTCTATGCAGTGAAGCAGAATGGCTTGGCCAAGTAAATTTTATTCCAAGTGCATTCATCTAATTCAATGGACCCGAAGGTACATGATTCCCTTTAATTTCATTGAATCAACTTTGAGTATGACTAGCATTAGATACAGCCCTGAATGCTGGAATCCAATTCAGGCCAAAAAATTGTAACTTTTAACACAACACATACTTAACACTGTGGCTGGGCTGAGCTCCCCCAAGAGACAGTGATGACCGCCAACATAAATGGATTTTAAAGGTTAGATCAATTCATAGGGGATAAGGCTATTGGTGGCTAGGTTCTGTCTTGTGATTCCGTTTGGTCTTCGTAGAATTGTAGAGTTTGAAGTAACCCTGAGGGTCATCTAGTCCAACCCCCTGCAATGCAGGAATCTCAACCAAAGTATCCATGACAGATGGCCTGCTTAGACCTCTGCTTAAAAACCTCCAAGAAGTGTCCACTATCACCTGAGGACTCCATTCCACTGTCAACTGGCTCTTATCATCGTTTATTTGTGTAGACTGCATTAAATTTTATCTAAGCAATACAATTTTTAAAAGAAAAAAGATTTTTACTCCTGATGCTTAGTAAGATTCTGGTAACTTGAATCCATTGATCTTGTGTTTTTTTTAAATAATCTTTATTACTTTTAAGACTTACAAGAAAAGAAAAAAAGAAAAAAGGGAAAAGAAAGGCAAGAGAAAAGGACAAAATAGAACAAAGAAAAAAGAAAAAAGAAGAAACAATACAATACAATACAAGACAAAACACAACCTTAACACACAAAACAAAACAAAACAAAACAAAACAACAATTTAAAAACATATACCATACCATTTCATTACTCTATCTTTCATTCCCTTATTTCATCGACCTCCTCACACCTCCCTTTTTGTATTCCACTTCTGTTACTTGTTTCAGCAATTCCTTTCCATCTTTCTCTATTTTTATCATTATGAATATCTTAACATATTTTTAACCTTATTTTCCATTAATACTAAAGTACTTATTTATACTTAACTCCTTATAACATTTCTGCTAAAGCCATAAAGTTTCATTCCAACAATTTTCTAACACTCATTAATTTTACAATATTTCTATATATAAACTTTAAACTTTCCCAATCTTCTTCCACCATCTCTTCTCCCTGGTCTCGGATTCTGCCAGTCATTTCTGTCCATTCCATATAGTTCATCAACCTGGAGATCTTCTGTCCGAGGCTCTTAAATCTTTTCCAAGTCCCTTCTGCAGTTCTTCTTCATATTCTTTGATGCTGAAGATGCTAATGATACGGAAGGAAGGGGGGGCATGCATCCCTTCACCCTCCGCCGGTCACCAGAGGGTCCGAGGCGATGACCTCAAGGGCACCCAGCCCTACACAGACCCCTCAGCCCCCACACCGTTACACAAGCACCACACTCTACCCCAAGCCCCATAAATAAAGTGCCTTTCCCTTTCCTATGCGGGCGAAATAAGCCCGAACTCTTAGGCCTCCTTCCCGCCCTATCTTTACTGTGGGTAGACCGTACAAAGTTATATCCCCATTCGTTTCAATGGCTGCGTTCTATCCAATCAGAACCATGCATTCGTTTTGCAGAGCTAGCTCAGCGAGCTCTTGCACGCCTCATTTAACCTCTTGACAAGCTACTGACGGCTCCCCGCTGGGAGAACAATGGAACCGAAACTTGTGAACTGTAAAAGTGTCAAATCTTGCAACAATGTATCCATTTTGTTTCCGACTTCAATTACCAATATAGAATGAACTAAAACGAACTAAAAATCTTTAAAAAATCGTATAAAATCAACGGTAACTCCAATTTCCTTGGTTTTGGTGTCGATCGACTCAGTCTCTTCAGGACTCCATGACACCTCCCCTGCCTCCATAATCCCTCAAGCGAGATGTCACGTACTCAGGAAGACCCTAATCTGGTCAAATCGCTCTGCCCGGCCTTTCCTCTGGGCAGTGCCAGGCGGCAGACTTTACATATTCGAACTATTGTCTTCTCATCACCGGTACTCAGGAAATGTTTATCTGCGCATATCTCCAGCTCTGCATATTCCCCCTCCCTCCTCTGTATGTTAATCCAGTGTAACCCAACCTCCCTTTAATGTATTCATGATGTCATCTGTGTAACCCAACCTCTCTTTAATGTATTCATGATGTAGCTATGATGTATTTTGCACTGTATTCTGGGACATGGAGGGAAGTTTCAAAGGCTCATGTCACCCCTTTCCCGCTGTTCAATCTCGCCTTGAACCTGTTGCGCAATAAACGTGGATCTTCTGCAGCTTGCTCCTGTCTCCGGCTGAGCTCATTTTTCCTCCGCAGGGACCCGCGGACTTAGTCCGACGAGCTGGGTGGCTGAGCAGCCTCGCACCCATATTTTTACCGGAACACTAAAGAACAGGTCTGGGGGGGGGGGGCACCCAGCCATGCCCCCATTCCCTCCCGACAGACCAGTAAACTCTCCACAGCTAGAACCAAGGTCCATACAATATCTCAAATCATGCTTCCAAGCTCCTCCAGATCCAAAGGCCCCCACAGCTCCAAACACCTCCTGACCCAGATTAAATTGAGGAGAGGCGGGCTTTAAGAGCGAGCCACAGAATCCTGATTGGGTTAAATTGAAATGAGGCGGAGCTTAAGGGACGCCTGGCCCCGCCCCGCCTTTCCTGAGAGCGAGCGAGGACCCCAAAGCGGTTGTGTTCGACGCGCATGCGCCCTCTCTTCACGCGCGCCAGCCCCTGGCAACCCCCGCGCCTGCGCACCGAGGACTCCCCCGCCCCTTCCGCCCCTCGCCGCCTCGCGCCACTTCGCCGCGCAGGTTGGCCCGCCCGCTGATTGGCTGGCTCCGTCCGAGCGTCCGGTCGGCGGCGGCGGTTGAGGCCTAGGCATTCCGCGCAGGCGCAGGAGGCGGCTCGCGCTCGTTCAGTCGCTGGCTCTGAGGGGCGAAGAGGCCTTTTCTTCTGCCGCGCCGTTTGCCGCCTCCGTGAGGGGAGAAGGGGAGGAGCCGCCGCCACTGCCGCCTCAGCCACCGCCGCCATCATGAGCGTGGAGGCGTACGGGCCCAGCTCCCAGACGCTGACTTTCCTGGACACGGAGGAGGCCGAGCTGCTGGGCGCCGACACGCAGGGCTCCGAGTTCGAGTTCACCGACTTCACGCTGCCCAGCCAGACCCAGACGCCGCCCGGAGGAGGAGGAGGAAGCGGCGGGGCCTCCGCGCAGGGCAACCCCGGAGGAGTCTCGGCAGGAGGAGGAGGAGCCGGCGGGCCGCCCTCCGTCGCCCTCTCGCCGGGGCAGCTGGACGCCCAGGTGAGGCCTGCGTGGCGGGGGCGGGTTGCGACTACAGGACTTACTCGGAGAAGACCCATTGCTTTATTATGTGGGAAGCCGCCCAGAGTGGCTGGGCCAACCCAGGCAGATGGCGGGGGTACAAATAATAAAAGTACTTAATAGCAATAATAACAATGGTTATTAGCAGCAATGGGCCTAAGTTTGTGGTCCCGCTTAGGCATGACACACCTAACACGCCTGTTGGTCCTGTCAGTCCACGCGGATGTGTTGGGGCCAAGAAAGGCCTGCTCGGAGTAGGCCCATCGAAAAGTAGCCCAAGTTAGTCGTGCCTGTTAGCTTCCACAGGTTGTGTCCATTTAAGAGCAGACCTGCATCTTATTTAGTCAGGTGCATTAATTTGCTATGGGTTGTGCCCAAGGTGAGTTCTACACAGTGTAGGCCCATTGGAAACACTGGTTGCATTAATCATAGGATTGTAGAGTTGGAAGGGACCTCGATGGTCATCTAGTCCAGCCCCCCCCCCCAGTGCAGGAATCTTAGCTAAAGTATCCAGGACAGATAGCCATCCAGCTTCGGCTTAAAGACCTCAAGGAAGAATATCAGTGGCTTGTGTCTAAGTCTTACTCAGAGCAGACCTGTTGAAAATTACGTAGCTAAGTGAGTCATGTCCATTATTGTCAGTGGGTTGCATCCATTTAAGTTGAACACAGAGTAAACCCATTGAGAAGGATGGACCTAAGTTCATCAGCTGCATTAATTTGAGTGGGTTGTATTTAAGTAAGGTAAGCTAAGAGTAGGCCCATTGAAAACAGTGGGCCTAAGTCATGTCTTTTAATATCAGTAGGTTGTGTCCAATTAAGTCTACACAGAGTAGGCCCACTGAAAATAATGCACTTAAGTTAGTCATGTCCATTAATTTCAGTGGGTTGGGTCCAAGTAAGTTCTGCTCAGAGTAGGCCTTCTCTGAGTAGAACTTTAGACATTTGAAGTCCCTAGTAGCCTATTGATTTCAGTTGGTCTGTGCCAACCACCACCTATTTTTAAAAAATACTTTGATATTGTATTTTTAAAGGGGGTGGGTTGTATTCAACATTAGCCCTACTCAGAATTAGACTCATTGAAGTTAATGGGCAAAACTAATAAGCTTAATACTAGATGTAGCCCATTACTTTCAGCTGATCTACTCTGAGGTATGACTAATGTTGGATACAGCCTATTGAAAATTAGTGGATCTAATTACGTTGCCTCCTTTAAGGGGTCTGCTCTGATTATGACCAACATTAGATTTCTCAGCTGTCTTCCATCATGGAACCCACATGTACTTCCCAAGAGGCCTCCTGGCCAGGCACTTAAGCCCATATTGTTGGGCTCCTAACTCCAGTCACTGACCATGGTGGCTTTTGGCACTGTAGCTCAGTAGTAGAGCACTTCAAAACTCTGGTGAGCTGTTGCCAGTCGCTGTTGGCGGTGCTGAGCTAGATAGACCCAGTAGTCTGACTCTAAGGCAGCTTCCGATGTTCTTATAAGGGAGCTGAAGTCCTCCAACAACATCTGGAGAGAAACAGAAATCCCCAGCCCTTCTTTGGACGTATACTCAAGTAATCCTTTGTGTGGCACTTGGGGAGGCCACAAGGGAAGGGCCTTTCTTGACCCACAATGGGAGAGGCCAAATGCAGATTTTTTTTATACCATTGTGCACTATTAAAAATAGATACATGCCTATGTTATGTAGCATTTTGCTATTAAAAACATCATTTTTTTCACCCTAGAGTTGAGGCATAAGGAATTATGGGAGAATGTATAGCACACCTCAGTATAAAGCTATGTCATGTGTGTGTGTCACAGATACATTTGTATGTGGTTAAAAGTAACTTTCTAGAAAGGAATATTGGGGAAGTGTATGCAAGATGTTGCTTGGTTAAAACAACACTTTTTTCTCTAGGTGGAAGGCAAAAGGAATATGAAAGAAATGTGCCCACAAAATTGTTAGTGTATATGTACACTATAATAAAATAGTGGAATGGATTCAACTAAAAAATACTCAGAGCAGAGCCATTTAAATTAATGGACCTAAATTAGTCTTGTCTGTTATTTTCAATAGGTCTGCTCTGAGGAGGACTAGCATTGGATGCAAGCTAGTATTTTTAGCCACAAAGAGGTGAGGTGAAGGCAATAGTGGGGGTAGTGCATATACAGTGTGTGTCTGTGTATATTAGTTTGTAATTAAAAGCAGTGTTTTCTAGAGAGGAGGTGGAAAATATATCGGGGAACTATGAGTATCTGTCCCCAAGTATTAATGAGAATTACTGGGCAAGTTAAGAAATACTTGGGGAGGGGGTTGTCAATAACGGGCATGTACAACTTCTCCAAGTCAAGTTGCAGGGGAAAGTGAAGGAATACAAGGCAGTATGTGTGCCTAGTTTTAAAGATGGGGGAAGGAGAAGAAATAATGTGGAAGAGAGCTTCATTTGTGTGTATGTAACCTTTCCTGGTTGAAAGCTGTCTTCCTAGGGTTGATGAAAAGAAATATGGTATGTCTCTGTATTAATATTAATGCTCCTGAGAGAAGGACATGGTGGCTTTTCAGTGGAACTTGGTCACCACTAACCTGTAGCTGAGTTGGTACCAGTGTCTGTAATATTGTATTAAAGAGCCTTAGAGTGGGGGTTGACGAAACGTTTCCTGTTTGTGTGTAAATTAGGCATAAAATATTAGAGGAATTCAGTAGTCTTGCAGATAAGTCCCCCAAAGTCACAAGTCCTCAAGCTGGTACTAGTCTGCTTCTTATTATCGCTTAACTTCTAGCCATTTTGTCACTGACCCAGGTCCCTCCCATTTTTTAAAGGCTTCCCTGTCTCATTATCTGAAGGCAACTCTTACTTGTCACAGGTGACTGAGTAAATGACTCTTTACAAAAGCAGAATATAGTTGTGTAGAGTACTTTGTGGTTGAGCAGGAAACAGTGGGGGAGAGAGACTGGAGGGAGCAGAGAGGAACAAATACGTGGCAAATACAACATAACCGTTTGTAGTTAAAGCAACCTTTTAGAGGCGAGGCAATATTAATATTGGGGGCAGGGCAGGCAGTAGTGTACAAGGTAGTTATAAAATGCATATGAGCACTTCCTGGATTAAGTCATTGCTCCTGCAGTAAGGACATGGTTTCTTACCAAACTATGTAAGAGCTTTATTAATGTTCTGTGGATACAGCAACAGGGAGAACAGTAGCTGAACCTCTGAATAACTGGGTGTGGTGTGAACCGGGGGGGGGGGGCAAGGTGCACTCATGCTTAATGAACACATCTTCCCCACACAAGTGCCCAGCTGGCTAAGAGGAGATTCCCAGCCTGCTCTCTGGATTTCCCCTGCCTGGCTGTGTTTGAGGGCTCTGCTCTCAAACCAGGCTTTCTTACGGATCCTTCCTTTGGAGGAGAGTTTAATTGCCTTGTGTGGGTTGTTAAAGGCAGTTAAAGTTTTTCGTTGTGAAGGGTAGAACTTCTGTCTGTACAGGTGTGAGTTTTTGCAGGCCTTCTCTGATAACTTTGTGACTCCTTTATAAGAATCAAATTGTTGGCACACGTTACAAGGTAACCTTGGTGATTTGCCTTTCTATGCCTGTGCATTAATAGAGCTTGATAGATATATTACACGTGGCCTTGTCACTTGGTTCCACCCCACCCACCTTTTTTGACCATATAGATTCAGGAATAATTTCCTGCACTGCTTATCTTCCCCAATAAGTGGATCTTGGTCTGTTACTGCTCCTACAAAAAGAATATTTTGTAACCAAAAAAAAAAGTGTTTTTAAAATGTAAGCCAAAAGCCCTGTCAGCTAATTTCCCTAACACAGTGTTACCTCAGGTTAGGTACTTAATTCGTTCCGGAGATCCGTTCTTAACCTGAAACTGTTCTTAACCTGAAGCACCACTTTAGCTAATGGGGCCTCCTGCTGCTGCTGCGCCGTCGGAGCACGATTTCTGTTCTTATCCTGAAGCAAAGTTCTTAACCCGAGGTACTACTTCTGGGTTAGCGGAGTCTGTAACCTGAAGCGTATGTAACCCGAGGTACCACTGTACAGTAGTGCTCCCTTGTTTTTTTTAAAAAAAGATATTTATTGGAGTTTTACAAAGATATAAATTTAAAAGATCATATAAAAAGAAAGAAATACAATAAAAAAACATAGAAAAATACATAAAGTAAGAAAAGGAAAATAAAAACAAATCCATTTTTGTAACCCTAACTCGTTATCTTATTTCCTTGGCCTCCTCACACCTCCCCTTTTTGTATTCCCATTTAAATAATCAAGTCAGCAAATCCTTACCCTCTTTCGTTTATCTTAACTCTATATCTTAACATATTATAACTCTATATTTTCATCCATTTATCAATTCATTTTTGCATATTCTTATTAACTTTGTTGCTAATGCCACTTATTTTCAGTCCAACATCATTTTAAGATTCATTAATTTTACAATGTTTCTGAAGATAGTCTTTAAATTTCTTCCAGTCTTCTTCCACCAACTCTTCTCCCAGGTCACGGATTCTGCCAGTCATTTCCGCCAATTCCATATAATCCATCACCTTCATCTGCCACTCTTCCAGGGTGGGTAGCTCTTGTGTCTTCCAATACTTTGCAATAAGTATTCTTGCTGCTGTTGCTGCATACATAAAGAAAGTTCTATCCTTCTTTGGCACCAATTGGCCGACTATACCCAGGAGAAAGGCCTCTGGTTTCTTCAGGAAGGTATATTTAAATACCTTTTTCATTTCATTATATATCATCTCCCAGAAAGCCTTAATCTTTGGGCACGTCCACCAAAGGTGAAAGAATGTACCTTCATTTTCTTTACATTTCCAACATTTATTATCGGGCAAATGATAAATTTTCGCAAGCTTGACTGGGGTCATGTACCACCTGTAAATCATTTTCATAATATTTTCTCTTAAGGCATTACATGCCGTAAATTTCATACCGGTGGTCCACAACTGTTCCCAGTCAGCAAACATAATGTTGTGACCAATATCTTGTGCCCATTTAATCATAGCAGATTTAACCGTTTCATCCTGCGTGTTCCATTCTAACAGCAAGTTATACATTCTTGAAAGTATCTTAGTTTTGGGGTCTTAACAATTCTGTTTCCAATTTTGATTTTTCCACCTGGAAGCCAATTTTTTTGTCCAAATTATAGGCCTCTCTTATTTGATAATAATGAAGCCAGTCTCGCACTTTATCTTTTAATTTCTCAAAACTCTGCAGTTTCAATTTATCTCCTTCTTGTTCCAAAATTTCCCAATATTTCGTCCATTTGGCCTCCATATTGAGCTTTTTCTGAGCCTTCGCTTCCATTGGTGACAACCACCTTGGGGTTTTATTTTCCAATAAGTCTTTATATCTTATCCAGACATTGAGCAATGCTTTCCTGACAATATGGTTTTTAAATGCTTTATGTGCTTTAACCTTGTCATACCACAAATATGCATGCCACCCAAAAACATTATTAAAACCTTCTAAGTCCAAAATGTCTGTGTTCTCAAGAAGCAGCCAATCTTTTAACCAGCAGAATGCTGCTGATTCATAGTAAAGTTTAAGGTCCGGCAGGGCAAATCCACCTCTTTCCTTTGCGTCAGTTAGTATTTTAAATTTTATTTTATTCTGGGCTTCTTGCCCTGCCAGACAAATCTAGAAATATCTTTCTGCCACTTCTTGAAACAGTCCATCTTGTCCAAAATTTGCAATGACTGAAACAGAAATAACATTTTTGGCAATACATTCATCTTTATAGCTGCAATTCGACCCCAGTAGTGCTCCCTTGAACCAAGTGTTTGTTTAAATCATATTAAGTGACCCAAACTCCATTGGAACTTTATTCAGACACAAGTTTGAAACTGGTGTGTTCAGTTTGTGGAAACACTCTTCCCAGAAGCAACAGCCATATAAGGCAGGGACTGATGTGAGCCTGGCTTTGCTGGTGGACGCTGATGCAGGCATTGGTAGTCCAAAACATCTGGAAGGAGTGCCAGGCTGGTGAAGGATGGAATAAGCTAGATGCAAGGGGTAAACACATCCATGCCCCTTCCTGAAAATCAAAGGCCTTTCTGGGCAGAAAGTACAAAAGTGAGATGCTTGCATTGCCTTTGTGGAGCAAGAAGACCAAAGCAGCTGTGAAGCCCACTTGTAGCACCCAGTTCAAGCCAGCTGCAGCTTTGAAATTGACAGCTTAGTAAGCATTTCCATCCTTGTCATAGCATATGTAGCCCACTGTATAATTGGTTGGATGATGGGGAGGAGGCCCCACTGCCTTGCCTGTCAGTAATCTCGACAATAACATTTCTCTTGAACTGTATTTGCTCTAGAGATCACACACAGCAGCAGACTTTACACTGCATATTTTCTTCCTTCCTGCTTATTGTTTGTTGTTGTTGTTACCACCACCACCCGCATGTCAGAACCTCATAAGAAATAGAGAGTGAAAGTGAAGCCCTCTTTTCTGGTCTGATGGTGGTCAAACTTGGCTGTCCAGTTTCTAATCTATTAAAAAAACAAAAAAAAAAACCCCAAGATTTACCAGTACAGTGATATCTCGGGTTTCATACGCTTCAGGTTACAGACTCCACTAACCCAGAAATAGTACCTTGGGTTAAGAACTATGCTTCAGGATGAGAAGAGAAATTGTGCTTTGGCAGCGGCGGAAAGCCCCATTAGCTAAAGTGGTGCTTCAGGTTAAGAACAGACCTCAAGAACGAATTAAGTTCTTAACCTGAGGTACCACTGTAAACCCCTAAAAGTGTAAAGGATACCCTTCATAAAAAAAGTAAGTTATGTATAAAAAGTACATAGCAAATCCCCCACCTATCTGACCTGCTGTAACTGGTAATTCTGTGTAGTAGGTAGTCTTCACTGTGGAAAGAGATGGGGCTGCAATCCTAACTATGCTTACTCAGGTGTAAGTCCTATTTAATTCAATGGGGTTTACTGCCTTTTAAGTGGGGGGGGTTAGGATTTGCAGCCCTAACAGCTAATGAGTGAGCTCTTCGTTTGTGGTTTTTGCGTTTTGATTCATGTTTTTGAAAAGCTTTGTATGGGGGTTAGATCTAAGATGGCGTCGTTAGTGGTAGCTCTATTTTGTGCTCCGCGTTGATATATAGTTTTATCAGTATTTATCAGCTCTTCTAAAGCTTTTTTTTTTTTTCTTTTTCCTCTTTTTTAACCGAGCTTAGCAGTTTTAAATTATCACTCTTTTTTATTAACTGCCAAAGGCCTATTTTTAACCAAAAGGGGCTCAGCAAGCCGCCCTATCTTCACGAAGCTGGTAATTAGCAGACGGGGGAGGTCAGCTACTCCTTCGGAAGGACGCCGAGCTTTTTATCTATAAAAAAAGGAAGGAATTGAAGCTGCTATAACCCCAAGAAACACAAGGCAAGTTCAACCCGATAATTATTCCAAGGGACTTTTGTTTTCTTTTCTTCTGCTTCGTTATACTGCCTAGCTACTTTACTGGTTACGCCGTGAGGCTGTTGAATGAGGGAGAAAGACCTAGCTGAATTTTAAACGAAACAAGGCACAGTGTGAAAGCTTAAGACCAGTAATATTTTCTAACATTTTAAATGACTGATACCTCACAAGCCCCAATGTAAATTGCTGGAGAAACTAACAAGTTGGAGAGGTTGGAGAGGTTTAGGAGGCAACTTCCACAAATCGGCACTTCTGCTACTGTTTACTCCAGCTTAGAACAAGAGATAAGCCGCCGTTAAGCAAGCACCCCCTACCATACATCCATATATACCCATATACCCACTATGGTCCTCACCAGGAAAAAATACAAGGACCAAGGAATTTTGCCTAATTCACCACAGAGCCCGATGGAGCGACGAAGGAGACAAAGTAAAATTACCAGCTACTTTCCTCAAAAAGACTCGAGCAAGAGAACTCAGAATGAGAGTATCCTAGATGTAGCTATGCCTTTGCCACTCACAGTGTTGGATTGGTCAACACAGCTAAAGGACTTGCAAACAAACAACAAGAGGACAAACCACCCAACAAATCTGGCCCAAGAACTTGCCATAGCAGAGAATGCTACAAAGGTTAACACAGCCAACACACCTGATGCCAATCCTCATTCGTCACCGCTGGAACTTGGAGGTAATCTTTCAACCCATTGGTTGAAAGCCAATGACTGCGGAACAAAAATGTGGGGCGATTATCCTCAGGAGCAGATATACCAGATTTCTAAGGATCTCCTTAACGTTAAAAATTTTTTAGCGATAACAAACGGGCTGCTCCTGACCCTAGTGGATAATTTTAAACAACATGTGAGCGCTTCAGACCAGAATACAAATCCCCTAGCCAGCCCGGATCCACCACTCCCCAGCAAACCCCGGAGGAAAAAAGCCGAGCCTAAGATGAAGAAAAGCAAAAACATGAAAAACCCAAGGCGGCTTAAGACAACTCACCGCACCTGTAAAAAATATTGGCAGAAGCTCTTTAACCTTCTTCCATCTCTTTCCATAAGTGGAACAAACAAATCCAACTCGAGTGCCATCAAAGAGACACGTAAAGTAGATACACCCATAAAAGAATCTAAATCAAGTTTTGAAGAATCAACACCGAGCAGGGACAAAGGAACTAATCCATCTGCAGTTATACCGCCCCAGAGTCCTCTTATGGCCAGCACAGAATCTGTAGACAGAGGTGAGCAGGCGACCCAAACTACTGAGGGGAACCACTCCTCCCAAGTTCGACAGATGTTGTGTCCCAAAAGAGAATGGAGTTTAGTCCTAATCCCACAAAAGCTTGTCTTTGCTAACTACCCTAAACCGCATAAATTTTATGCAGGGTTGGACCGTATAGACCACTTTTTGTTCATTATAAGTGGCATTCTACCGGGGGTAGTAAAAGCAACTGACATAGCCGCTATAGAGTATCTACATCAAGATGATTGCTCGGTACGAGCATTGATTACTTTTTTAGATCATAATCTGGCCAGTTTCATCTTTAGAGCTAAAAACCTATTCAAAAAAGAAAGAATAGTCCTATTAAGAATATTTGAAAATAGAGCACCTGCAACCTCTCTGATGGGGCCCAAGAGCATAGGAATGGAAGTTCACAAAGGGGAAAAAACCAACCACCAAAACCATCGAAATAGAAAGCATAAGCTCCAGCAGGATCATCCCCACCAAACAGCACCAAATGAAAAAAAGGAAGCCTCACATCCAACTAGCGTCGGGCCTCTCACGTGGGATAGTGAGGACTCCGCTTGGGAAGAAGAACTCTCGCTGATAAAGCGATTCTGGTCACTGCATTCCCCAGCTCAAGCTGAGATCCTGAAAAGACTTGATTTACTTCGAAGCAGACTAGAAAAAAAGGATGATCAAGGTGAGACAATGAAGGACCCTTATGTGCAACCCATATCTCCCAAATGTCTGGTGGATAAGAAGACAGTGGGAGGCACCTTTAAATGTGTAGACGTGGAATTACAATCTGAGCCCCCTGTGATGTACAATAAAGTAAGACCAAATCAAGGTGTGAAACCTCAAAGCTCCTGGCACAGCTATCTCAAATTGTCTTCGAATGAATTAGCTTCCCCCCCAACTCCAAAAACTAGCCCCAAATCACCAAGAAAAGAGGACCACTACACTCTCTCCAAGCAGTCAGCCCCGAAAAGAGCCAACGGGTGTGTTTTTTTAGACACCAAAGAATTGCTGGACATGGTGGTGTCATAGATCCAGCTCCCCGAAGGGCCCGGGGCCTAAAAGTGCTGTCTTGGAATATCGCGGGTTGGCACGCCAAGAAAAATAATCAACAATTTTTGTGTTACCTTAAGCAATTTGACATCATCTTCTTTCAGGAGACATGGCAGAATGACCCTATATTTCTTAATGGGTATAACTGCCACTACCTGCCTGCCTCTCCATCTCTGAGGGGCGGCAGATCTAGTGGTGGCTTAGCTTGCTTCATTTCCACGGAGCTGGCGCATTCTCTAACAGCCCTACCTAACTGCAATTCTGTAGCAACAGCCGCTCTACTTAGCTTCAAGAGAACTACTCTCTTGCTGGTCAATGTCTATATTCCCCCAGGCCAAAAAAACCCCGTTGTCAAGGCTACATGGGCTGAGCTAGAGGCGTTTTTAGAGCCTCTCGAATCTACTTACCCGTCTGCCCTGACCATTGTGTGCGGAGACTTCAACGCTCGCATAGGAACAGATGACAACAGTCTATACACTCATTTCAACCAATTTATGGACCCCGAAGAACAGACGGATATTGACGCGACACGACTGTCCAAAGATAGCAGAAGTAATTTCTCAGGTCTCTGCTTAGTGCAGGCTGCCAGACGGAGGGAACTGCTGATATTAAACGGCAATATAGAGGGGGACCGCCCCGGGGAATATACCCATTTCTCCAAGGCTGGGGGAAGCGTTATAGATTATATCTTAATCTCAAGATTTGCTCACAGCTTTGTAAGGAAGTTTCAAGTGGGCCACAATACTCTGAGTGATCACCTGCCTCTAATTTTAGAGCTTGCAGGTCGGCCTTTTGACTATTCTATTGCCGAGCCACAATATATACCTTCTGCAAATTTGGTTATACCTGCCCCCAAAAGACTCAAATGGTCCCCAATACTGAATGAAAACCTAACCCTCCTTCTTCAGTCAGTAGAGTTAAAGCGTATTCGCTCCGCTATCGTATCAGGCAATTCAGTAGCTGCGATCATGGAACGCTTTAAATTACTTTTGGAAAGATTGAAACCCCATTTAACAACAGTGATACATTGCTCCGCTACAAAGAGGGCAAAGGACGGAGCTAGCTGGTTTGACCTGGAGTGCAGGCAAACAAGGAGACAAACGAGAACAGCCTACCGGAGATACAGGAAATCAGGGACTGCCCTCCTACTTAACGCTTATATTTATCTGAGACGGTCTTACAAACAATTACTAAGGAGAAAGAAATTGGAAGCTGAAAGAGCCGCTTGGCACAGTTTGGTTAAGGCATCGCACGAGAAAGATACTACTTGTTTTTGGCGAACCATATCTGGTCTACTGGACCAGGAGCGTACTAATTCCATCTGTACAGTGGAACCAATGGAGTGGTTGCGCCATTTTCAATCGTTGTTCTATGACCAGGAAGCCCAACATTACAAACTATGCATCCAATTGGAGGACCTACCTCATTGGCCACCAGTAACTGCGAAGGAAGTTGAGAATTTAATCGCACAACTAAAGAACAACAAGGCCCCAGGGAATGATTACATCCCTGCCGAACTTCTGAAGTCCAACATTGGCTGGTGGGCCCCCCTGCTGGCGTCTTTATTTTCTTGGATCGACTCAACGGGTTTACTCCCAGATGGTTGGACTGAGGCAATAATTATCCCAATCTACAAAAAAGGACCCATGACAGACCCGGCGAGTTATAGACCAATCAGCCTTCTGCCTATACCCAGCAAACTATATGCTAAACATCTTTATACCAAGCTAACTAGCTGGCTGGAAACTGAAGCCATTCTAGCGGAAGAGCAAGCGGGTTTCAGGCAAGGCAGATCCACCATAGACCATTGCTTCATCTTAGCCTATTTAATTGACAAATATGCTAAAAAATCCCGTGGGGTGTTATATGCAGCCTTTATCGATCTAAAGGCTGCTTTCGATTCAATTCCACGTGTAAGACTCTGGGATAAATTGAGCACATCAAGTATAGACAAAAGACTATTATTTCTGATGAGCTGTTTGTATAAAGACACGGTGCTGCATGTAAGAACTTCGTTAAATGGCCATCTTATAGGACCAGTTCCTGTCAGTAAGGGGGTCAAGCAAGGTTGCATCCTGGCCCCAGTTCTATTCAACATCTACATCAACGATATGGTTAACTGTTTGTCATCTCCGGACTTCCACGCCCCCAAACTGGCTGACAAAGCAATATCAGTGCTTTTGTACGCCGACGATGCGATACTCCTATCCCGAACAAGAATAGGCTTAAATAGGCTCATAGGTGAATTCTCAGCATACTGTAGGAGAGAGCAACTTGCAATAAACTATCAGAAAACCAAAACTATGGTTTTTGCAAGGAAACACAGACAGTATAGCTGGAGGATGGATAACCAGACAATTGAACAAGTCAAAGCCTTCAAATATCTGGGTATCGTTTTCCAGTCGACTGGGTCCTGGGATGTCCATCAAAAATGTGCCAAAGAAAAAGCAGCTCAAAGTATCAAGATGCTGTCCCGCTTCTTCTACACGAAGGGGGGCAGATACATCCCAGCAGCCCTTGAAGTTTATCAAGCAAAACCTCTGGCGCAGTTACTGTATGGGGCGCAAATCTGGACGGGGAACCACTGCTCCAGTCTTGAATCTGTCCAGTCTAAATTTCTAAGGCAGATTCTCGGTGTCCCCTCCTGTGTTCCAAACGCAGCATTAAGACTCGAGACCTGCCTTCCATCTGTGGAAACTCGGACTTGGCAGAGAACACTCAACTATTGGCTTCGTCTTAATCTGAATCCACCTGGTCTACTGCCTTTAGTAATGCAAGACTCTCACAAAAGCAAGTGGTTCAAAACCGTGCATCAAAAACTCCTTACATGCGGTCTGCACTCACAGTCCCTATTATCAATGGGCCTCATCAAAGCAAAGAGTCTAATAGGCCAGCGCCTGAAAGACATCGAACGACAAAACAACCTGACCATCTTAAAGAAACTGTGCCCATGGTATACCTACTTTCCCCCTTCTCATTTTGACTCTCCAGCTTCATACTTGTCTAAACTAACCATCCCGAAATACAGACGTGCCTTTACATTGGCTAGATGGGATGTTCTCCCCTCTGCTGTACTCGAAGGTCGTTACCAAAAGACTCCATTTGAAAAACGACTCTGCCCATGTGGAGATGGTAACACGGAAACAGTGTCTCACGTCCTTCTTTCTTGCCCCCTCTACAAAGACCTAAGGAATGAGATTATTACTCCACTCATTCTCTCCAACCCCGGCCGTTCATCAGACACTACACTGTATTTTCTATTATCTGATACGGAAAGTCAGATAACAGAGAAGGTCGCGAGGTACATCGAGAGAGCTGCGAAATTGAGGGCCACCATCTGAGTGACAGACTTGTTCATCCGACGGACCACCTTTTGCCTGTTCTTTTCTTCCTTTTATCTCTATTTTTTACTTTTAACTCTTGTACAGCTGTGGCCTGTTGGCTTTGCTAATAAAGTTTTGTTGTTGTTGTTTATCTTGACATATCTTTGTATGGGTGTTTTTTTGCAAACCAAGCACTACATAGTCAGATTATGTTTTAGTATGCTGGGTTTCCCCAAAAACAGCTGCTGCCTTTTCCAGGATCCATGTGGACATTGCTGTCTCCATTGTAACTGTGCACAAGTCATTCTCTCTCACATACAGATACACACACACCTTAGCTCAGAGCTTTCCAAATTGTGTGTTGTGACACGTTAGTGTGTTGGCTGCAGTGTGTAGTGTCATACAAATGCTCCCTGTGTTCCTCCCGGGGCTGGAAAGCAGTGTTAGAAACCTATGAAAGCTAGGAGGTAAATGGCGCCTTAAACCTAGGTTATGGGTGCAACAGTGGAATGTCTAGGCACACTTTTTTATAACAAGAATACAAAGCTGAAAATGAATGAACTGCGGCTAAAATATTATGTTCATTTTTCAAATGGTCTAGTCCTTCCCCTGCCCACCCCCTATTATTCTTAAGGGGGTCTCTTCTCCAGTCTTCAGAGAGTAGCTGGAAGTGGGGAGGCAGAAAAAAGGTCCTCCTTTCCTTCCACTATGCAATTTTAATCTGAAATCTTAGGCACAGGGCTGCTGCTTTTTCAGCCAATCTTGCCTGCTTTCTTTTGGCTCCTCCAGGGATCTTCAGTAGCCCAGAGCGCAGAAACTGCTTGCGCTAATGAAATTCTCTGTCGCAAAATGCACCTAGAACAATGGGAGTTTCAAACATGGCTGGAAAGGGGTTGGTTTAACCTCCAGTTTGCTAGTGAAACTGAATTACTGTGTCGCAAAATGATGCATGTCTAAAAAGTGTGTCACCAACTTGAAAAGTTTGGAAAGCTCTGCCTTAGCTGATGAAACCCCATCCCCTTTCTCCAATACTTCAAGGTGTGTGTGTGGTGGTGGTAGTTGTTTTAAGAAAAGAAACAGGTGTGTAGCTGAATATAATCTAATTACCTGTTTGGAAAGAGTTAAACATAGTAAACAATCACCCTGGGTTTTTTATAGTTTGCAGATTCTATATATTGGTTCAAGGAGTTCTCAGTGGCAAGCCAAGGTAAAAGAATCTTTTCAGATTGGTTGTTATGGTTTCTTATCTCTTCAGGTTGTATAGGGCTGCTGCTCTTTCAGCCAATCTTGCCTGCTTTCTTTTCCTCCAAGGATCTTAGTTTCTTTTCAGGTTTAAAAGCAGACAGCCACTTTTCACACTTAGTCTTTAAAAAGAAGTGAGCAGAATCCATCTCTGTAATTTGGAAGGAAATCTCCTCGGCATCTATTTGAGCAGCTAGCAATATGAAATTAATGTAATTAGCACTTCCTTTTTGCTCTGTGCCCTCTCCTTCATTTCACCGGTGTGCTGATGTCCTTTTTGCAAGACATTTGCCATGCTTGAGGGTATAAAATGTGTTTCGGTTTTGTGTTTTAGGAAGGATTTTTAAGAAGGATTTTTGTGGCCTTTAAACATAATCATGCTTGACCAGCCAAAGTGTTGGGGGTGGATATGGATAGCCCTGCACACTCTGGGTGTGGAGTGGTCTTGATCAAGTGTCCTCTTCCCAGGACTCATCAGAGGCTCCAACCAGGTCAGGATGTTGCAGAGATGTAAACTATAAAGTACTGTTAAAACACCCAGTCACAGAACTTCCTGTCAAAAACTAGTTAGGACTAGTGTCCTATACAAAGGCATGTTTCCATCTGCTTTTTGAGGTATTTACTTAGTGCAGTAGGGTGATGAACTGGCAGAAATGGCTCCCCCCAACCCCCACATTGTAGCCAGTGTTAGAAACTGAGATATATAAGCTGGGAACCCAGTGGATCCTTAAACCAAAGTTACAGTCACCAAAATGGAATGTCCAGTTGCGATTTTTGGGCAAGACAGCCCTAAAGTCTTATTTTTCAAATTATATACTGACTGTGATTGATTCTCAGTTAAACATTGAATAGTTCAAATGACAACCTTGAGCTAAGGTAAGAACTTTGAGAACTTAAAGAAGAAAAGTCACTTGATCGAGAGACAGTCCACATATATATATTTCAGAAGGTTGACTGCTCCTGCTCAGAATGCACAGAACAAGCATTTTGGTTCCTGATTGTGCAGGTAAAATATAACGGATAGAATTCTACAGGATGTGGTATTAGTGTATGAGAACAAGCGCTAGAATCCAAGTAGAGGCATCCTTTGCCTCAACCTGGCTGCCCACTGACTCCATGTGCATTATGAAACACTCCTCCTTTCATGCCCTCGCACTGACTCCGGTGCAGTGATGAAATTTCATTTTGCTGACTTATTACAAGCAGCCCCAAAAAGGAATCTCTTCCCATATATGCACACATTGCTAGAGTCGAAGAGGGTTTAGAAGAGCCTCCCATTAGGAACAGCTGACGTGTATCATCCCTGTGCACAAGTCAGGACTTGAAGCTGTGCACCATGGAGACACCGAAAATCGAGGGCTCTTCCCAAGCTTCTCTTGCTGCTCAACTAGGTGGTGGGGGGCATATTAAGGGGCCCTTTGGCCCACCATGTGGAGAAGCATTGCTGGCTTAGCCCCTTTTAAAAAATAATGGCTTGCCAAGCAACAGTAGGCTGAGCAGCTGTAAAATTTTCTGTGCTTGTTTTGTAGGTGAAAAAACTCCCCTTTTGTTGCTTTCAGCAGTGGTTTTCAGCCAGTGTGCTATGGTACCCTGGGGTGCCCTGAATGATGGTCAGGGGTGCCGTGGGCAGCACTGGCCACTGTTCCTCTTTCTTTCTTTCTTTCCCTCCCTCTCTCATATGCCCTCTTGCATCTCTGCCTCCCAAAGGCTTGCACAGCTGTTTATTGCAGCAGCCCTGGCTCTAAGCTCCACAGGTGAATGGTGCCTCTGAGAGGCATTTCTCTTTGGGGCAAGGGGGGCGGCTCAGAGACCAGGAGCAACAGCAGCAACTGCCCGGAGGGCTCCCAAGGAAAGGGGAGAGGAGAGGAGGCTGAGGGAACACCCCCACAAGGGAGGGTGTTCAAAAAAGGGTGTGAGGCTGCCAGCTCTGCAGGCAAGGGGTGACATAACTGGGCTCCTGAACCCCACATGGGTGCCACAGAAAGAATGAAGTTGGTTAATGGGAGCTGTGGTCTCAAAAAAGTTGAAAACCTCTGGCTTACAGGACAAGTGGCCTCCTCTCTAAATTCTCTGTGTCCTTATTGGCGCTTTGGTGGCCTATGATGTTGAGCTGAACCTTGTGCTGAGGGTAGATAAGGAATGACGGGGGGGGGGGGGGAAGTGGGGCCTTAGATGGCCTGTCACAGCACAGTCTGGCTTGGGAAAGTGTTTCTGGCACTTGTGGCTATTTCGAGGAATCCGTGTTTTGTGATGTGCAGCTCTTGAAGCGCAAGGCTGACGACTGACTGCGTCATGAAGAGGGGTTTGAAAGGGAATGGAGGTGGGGGGAGAGGGGCAATAACGAGAGCCAGAAGGAAATAAGACTTATGTGGAGGAGTGGGAAAACTAACTTTAAACTAAATCTTTCGTAATAAACTCGTTGGAAGTCTTTATAAAATATTGTTTTATAATGCCTTTTTGATCAGGCATTATGGTGATGAATTCAAGATTCTATGCACTTGACTTCTGTTCATAAGAATTGTCTTCAGGCAACAGAAGTGGGCAGCTTAATAAATTGCTACATGGGCCAACGGCTGCATTGCAAGTCTGCCCTGCTTCATATAGCATTAGCCAGAATGGAGCAGCTGGGTCTGCTCTTCCACCTGCAAGTCTGGTTGTTTGTGGGTTTTAAACAAACCCATGTGTCCAAGTCTTTTGTTCATGTGCACCTGACATTTGGCAGCTTCATCACTCCTAGCTCTTACTTCTGTGAACATCTAGTCCATGGGTAGGCAAACTAAGGCCCGGGGGCTGGATCCGGCCCAATCACCTTCTAAATCCGGCCTGCTGGTGATCCGGGAATCAGCGTGTTTTTACATGAGTAGAATGTGTCCTTTTATTTAAAATGCATCTCTGGGTTATTTGTGGGGCACAGGAATTCGTTCTTTTCTTTTCTTTTCAAAATCTAGTCTGGTCTGAGGGATGGTGGACCAGCCCCCTGCTGAAAAAGTTTGCTGACCCATGTCCATGTTTTGCATTAGGTGAATGGGCCTGACGGCATCCTGCAAAATGGAGCAGTGGATGATAATGTGCCTAAGACCAGCCAGCTCCTTGCTGAACTCAATTTTGAGGAAGACGAGGAAGACACTTACTACACCAAGGACCTTCCAGTGCATGCTTGCAGGTAAGACTGTGTGTATGTGTGTGGACATAATCTAAAATTCAAAGCAGAGTCTAGGAGCCACATGTGGGCAAATAATGGCTCTTTTGGTTGGAGGAGGTCCTCTCACTTGCCTTTTTCACCTCTATTTAAACCTTCATGTGAATTAACCACACACTTTGTACAAATAATCCTCTTGTGTCCATGCAGCAATATAAGTTAGGAGTCCTGGGCATTCTAGGATGTCTTTCACATGACAAGGTGGTGATAGTGGCATTTCTGAGATTTCTGAAGACTTTTCTAGCTAAACTGCTGTCTTCTATTCATGCAAAACAGTGCACCCTCTTTAATTATCCCAATTAAACCCTATTTTCCTGCATTCTTGGTATCTTTACCAGAGAGCACAGATGGGCACCTGTTGGCCTCTGCCACAGGTTTCTTGAACCCTGTTCAGATGCTGCAGCATTTCTCTTTCAATGCTGGTATATTCAACACTCTGACAATGTGCATGTCCTGTGACGACTTAGCAGATTGCACTGTGGTGTCATAAAGCAGAACTGGGACTTGTACTGCTTAATGCCAGCTCTCAGCAGCATGGAGAGAAGGTCTATCTGAAGGTAGCCCTGTTTAGGGAAGTTTTTAAATGTCTGATGTTTTATCACTTTTATTATTAATTCTCAATTAATTCTCATCAATTATATTGGGAGCCTCTCAGAGTGGCTGGGGAAACACAGCCAGATGGGCGGGGTATAAATAATAATAATAATAATAATAATAATAATAATAATAATAATAATAGGTGAAGCAAGGGTGCAACCCAACCAACTTTGGAGGTTTTGGTCTGGGTCAACTTGAACTAGAGAGAACCAAAGGGAAAGCACCCTGGCTTGCCATGCCTTTGAAGCAAAACCTAACAATGTGTCCTCTTCTTTAGCTACTGTGGCATCCATGACCCAGCTTGCGTTGTCTACTGCAACACCAGCAAGAAGTGGTTCTGCAACGGGCGTGGGAATACATCTGGCAGGTGAGCGATGCAGCCACAGAAGTGGTGATGGCAAGAAGCATTGGGGTTGTATCGAGCTACGTTCTGCTCAGGGTAGACTTATTGAAATTAGTGGGCCAAAATTTGTCGTGCCCATTGCATTCTGGGTCTACTCTTGAGTGGGATGAACACTGGATACAAACCTTAGGCGGTTGCCTCACACTGTGAGCCAGGTCACTGGTTCACATAGCCCAGTACTACATAAGGTGGCTGGGATTGGATGTGAGATCTCTTCTCTCGCTGTGTGTGTATGTGTCTCATGCATGTACTGTTACACGTCACCATTCATTTCCTTGCTGCCTTTTATGCAGAAAAGCCATCAAGGCTGCTCACACAGTTTAATCCAGATAAAGCAGGCATAGGCAAACTTCGACCCTCCAGATGTTTGGAACTACAATTCCCATCATCCCTAGCTAACAGGACCAGTGGTCAGGGATGATGGGAATTGTAGTCCCAAACATCTGGAGGGCCAGAGTTTGCCTATGCCTGAGATAAAGAATTACAACAATATAATAAAATACACTGCTTGACAACATTTTTTTTAAAGAGCAGTATGTCCACATCATATTTAAAAACCTGGAATTTGGATTGAAAAACCAGTGTGCCCCCCATGTTATCCATATACAGTGGTACCTCGGGTTACATACGCTTCAGGTTACAGACTCTGCTAACCCATAAATAGTACCTCGGGTTAAGAACTATGCTTCAGGATGAGAAGAGAAATCGTGCTTCAGCAGCACGGCAGTGGTGGGAGGCCCCATTAGCTAAAGTGGTGCTTCAGGTTAAGAACAGTTTCAGGTTAAGAATGGACCTCCGGAACGAATTAAGTACTTAACCCGAGGTACCACTGTACACACACACACACCAGGACTTCTGATAAGGTTTCCCAGGCATGAGGTGGCACAGAGTAGGTATAAAAGCTCTCCCTTGATAATCGGAGGTATCCTTCCATGCTCCTGCTTGCATTTTTACATTGGTAGGAAAACCAATTTGCCATTCAACCCAGCCTGCCATTCTTCTGTGTCTTGCCAGCCATATTGTGAACCACCTTGTGAGAGCCAAATGTAAGGAAGTGACACTGCACAAGGATGGCCCTCTGGGTGAGACGGTCCTGGAGTGCTACAACTGTGGCTGCCGCAACGTCTTCCTCCTGGGTTTCATCCCTGCTAAGGCAGACTCTGTGGTCGTCTTGCTGTGCAGGTGAGACATTTCCTCTCTTTATTTTGGAAGCAAATTGCTGGTCAGTCTCAAGTCTTAATGGGCCATTGATTTTGAAAGCATTTTTTAAAAATACTGTTGATTCTCTTTTTATCCCCTACGTGTGCCTGTCTAGTAAAACTATTCTCCCCTATCTTGACTATACAGGCAGCCTTGTGCCAGTCAGAGCAGCTTGAAGGACATCAACTGGGACAGTTCTCAGTGGCAGCCTCTGATTCAAGACCGCTGCTTCCTTTCCTGGCTGGTCAAAATCCCTTCTGAGCAGGAGCAGTTGAGGGCGCGTCAGATCACTGCCCAGCAAATCAACAAGCTGGAAGAGCTCTGGAAGGTGCGTGGAAGTGTCTGCAGCAGAGAGCAGAGGGACGACCGAGAGAGCCCAGGAGGGGATAAGCAGATCTGTATCGGGGTGTGCTGTTGGGTGTGGAATTCAGCTTCCTGACAACTCCAGGTCCCTTCATCATTTTCTGAGGCCTTGGCCATACAGCTTGGGAAATGTACGAAGCCTTGGCTTTACGGCTGGAAGCCGAAATCTGTGATACTAGAGAGGAGGCTGAATAAGATTGAGAGTTGTGGGTTAGTCTAGCACAATATTAGAAGTTGAACAAATCTGCCTAACAGCACAGCTTGCAGTATTTGCCATAGCACAGATCTTAAGATTGTTTGGGTGCAGACTTCTTAAAATGTTTTGGGCATGTTTGTGCAGTTGCCAACAGAGAGAGCCTGTCTTTTCATGAAACACCTTCTTTTTGTTACAACAAGACACAATTGGTAGTCAAAATAGACAAACCTTGCAAATTCACCAAAGCCACCAGTCAGCCTACCCCAGCATAGCTGTGTTTATAATAGAATCATAGAGTTGGAAGGGCCCCTGTGGGTCATCTAGTCCAACCCCCCTGCAATGCAGGAATATGCAGCTGTCCCCTACGGGGATTGAGCCTGCAACCCTGGCATTATCAGCACCCTGCTCTAACCAACTGAGCTAGCCAGTTGCATCCTGGAACGGTTGGATTTGGAAATACCTTCCATTAGTTTTCCGTCTTGATTTAGGAAGACCTGTTCTGAAACCAGCTGATGGGAGGGTTGTAGTTGGTCTGTTCTATTTAACCACCTCTTCTTTGTAACTGCAGGAGAACCCCTCTGCCACCCTCGAAGACTTGGAGAAGCCTGGCGTCGACGAAGAACCACAGCACGTCCTCCTCCGATACGAGGATGCTTATCAGTACCAAAACATATTTGGGCCTCTGGTCAAACTTGAGGCCGACTACGACAAGAAGCTGAAGGAGTCCCAGGTAAGATTCAGGCCAAGGAGGATGCAGCCACTTTGAAATGACATGGCCCAGTGGGCACAACAGTTGCTTTGGAGTAGGGTAAGGGCTGGATCTGAAGAAGGCTCAGTTGCTTCTCTCCAGAAAAGGAACAGTTTTGACAAATTGTAGAGTTATCAGCCCACTCTCTTTCCTTAAAGGTAGCTCCTCTTAGGGATCCAGCAACTGCTAAATCAGCATTAGCTTTGAAGTGTTGCCAGGGGTGGTTTAGCAGCCCTTCCTGTGATTGTTCAAGCCAGCTGTGCAGTGCTAGGGAGGGCAGGCAGGAAGCAGAGGGCCAGGTCTGCTCTTGAGTATCGTTTTTGTCTGTGTTTGCAAAGTTAGAATATCTCTCTTTATGTTTAGACACAGGACAACATCACTGTGAGATGGGATCTGGGCTTGAACAAGAAAAGGATTGCCTACTTCACCTTGCCAAAGACGGATTCAGGTAAGAACAGGAAATCAGTAAAGGAAGTCTGGCTCAAGGGTCTCTTGATTGGCAGACTCTGAACACCATTAACATTCACAAACAGTGAATTGGTGTTTGCTTTGGAAGAACTGAAAGCTTCTAACTCCTCTTTTCAGATATGCGCCTGATGCAGGGGGATGAGATCTGCCTGAGGTACAAAGGGGATTTGGCCCCGCTGTGGAAAGGAATCGGCCACGTGATTAAAGTTCCTGATAGTATCCTTTTAATTTCATGAGGCTGTAAGGAGGACTCCAACATCTCAATTGCACAGTTGAGATTATGTCAAGTGGAGCCCTTGGAACATGTTGAATGCCTGGCATTTGAAGCAGAATTGTGGGAGAGAATGGACAACTCTTCTTGTGCTCCCTTAGAACAACTGTGTTTATCTGGGGGCACAAAAGAAGCAAAAGGTTTCAATTTATGGTTTGTGTAAACACACACACACACACACACACACACACACACACACACACACTATCCATATACTTGCGCCTCCATTCTTCCTCTGAGAAGGAGGTCAGAGCCCCTTCACATGCCATTCCCAGGCTGATTCCACATCCAGGCAACTAGCAGGGATATCCAGCTTAGCTTGGGCAGTTGAAATGGTGGTGAGCCTTCAGCTGGCACCTTCTCTGTAGACTTGCAGCACTAGAACAGTCCCCCGAGGTAGTGGTGGGCAGGAGGTGGGAGGTGGGGTGGGACTCTGAAAAGGAGCTTGCAACTGTTCCACGAAACTGCTACTTAACGAGGTTTTGAAGATTACGGTGACGAAATTGCGATCGAGCTGAGGAGCAGTGTCGGAGCCCCCGTGGAAGTGACCCACAACTTCCAAGTGGACTTTGTGTGGAAGTCGACTTCCTTTGACAGGTGGGTGAAGGCAGCGTCTCTCTCTGTCTTGAGAAGCCGGTTGCATAAATGCTTGAGGGATGACCTGGTTTGTGCTTGTGCGCCCACCTCTTCTTCAGGATGCAGAGTGCCCTCAAGACTTTTGCTGTGGATGAAACCTCTGTCTCTGGCTACATCTATCACAAGCTCCTGGGTCACGAGGTGGAGGATGTCATTATCAAATGTCAGCTGCCGAAGCGCTTCACAGCACAAGGACTTCCTGACCTCAACCATTCTCAGGTAACCTTATCCCGCCCAACAGCAAAGGCAGGAGTTGGGTCCAAGAGCTTCCAGTGTCAGTTTCGCAAACTGCTTCCCCGTGTGGAGTTAATGCAATTTCTTTTCCCAGGTGTATGCTGTGAAGACTGTCTTGCAGCGTCCCTTGAGTCTCATCCAGGGCCCTCCCGGAACAGGCAAGACTGTCACCTCGGCCACCATTGTGTACCATCTGGCTAGGCAAGGAAATGGGTAAGAGCAGGAGCAGAGATTGCTCTTGAATCTTCTTGGTCAAAAGAGTGCAGCAATTCAAGGGCTGTTGAGATAATTTTAGCACCCATCTGGAAGTTACAGCCTGGTATAGGTGAAACACCCCATGCGATTGATAAATAGATTGATTGCTTTTCTATCTCACTTTTTTCTCCAAGGAGCTCAAGGTTCTCCCCTCATCTCATTTATTCCCCACAAGAACCCTGTGAGGTAGGTTAGGCTGAGACAGTAAGCGACTCAATGAGCTCCATGGCCAAGTGGGGATTCAAACTCTGGTCTCCCAGCTCCTAGGCTGGCACTCCACCACACTGGCTCTCAGACTTTCAGTTTCTTCTCATGCACAAATTCCCCTCTGATGACATTGACTGCATTTATGGGTTATGCCTCTGCTACCCTTAACCCAAGAGAGCATTGGCCAGTGTTGGCAATCAACCTCAGCCTCTGATTAGGTCTTAATGGAGTGCCTAATCCACTTCAGCACCTTCTTAGCATGAAATCCATGGTTCCAGAGCTGATGCCAGTGGTAACCCTTAGCCCTCGCCTACAGTGATAAAGAAGGAAGAACTCTTTGCAGGATTTTGTTTTATTTCTCATTTGTTTCCAAGGCCCGTGCTGGTTTGTGCCCCGAGCAACATAGCCGTGGACCAGCTGACGGAGAAGATCCACCAGACGGGGCTGAAGGTGGTGCGCCTGTGTGCAAAGAGTCGTGAGGCCATTGACTCCCCCGTCTCCTTCCTCGCCCTGCACAACCAGATCAGGAACATGGATAGGTAAGGCACTTCCTCATCCCATTGCTGCTGAGCCAGAAGCCAGCCTTCGCTTGCAGTTCTGTCACTGTCCCTTGCTCATTCCCTCCCTGCATTCATCCCAAACTTAAAGCCTGCCTTCCTTTTTCTGGAGAGTGCAAAGATAGGTGGGGTTTTTTTATATATAAAAAAAATAAATCTAGTGGCTTCACTTAATGACACTGCCAATACTGCCTTTATTTTTCATCAGCCACTACGTGGATTTATTTTTTTAAATATTTATTTGATGTCCATTGATAGCCACTTTGGAAGTGCATTGTTACCAAATTCAATAGTGGAGTATAAGATCCTTAAGCAGGGATCTTGTAACCAGAACATTATATAGCATCCCAGAGATGTCTGTTTAATCCTCAGCATGCCTGAGCTCCAGAAGCTGCAGCAGCTGAAAGACGAGACTGGGGAACTGTCCTCTGCAGATGAGAAGCGCTACCGGGCCCTGAAGCGGACGGCGGAGCGGGAGCTGCTCATGGTGACATTTTCCTACCTCTTATATGGGGGCTGTTGTTTACTGTTGGTCAGACCAGGTGTGCTACTTGTGTTCTGTGATCCAGGAGGCTGACTTGTCTCCTTTTTCATCATCGGTTCTGTAACAGCAAAGGGATAACCCTACCTTAAACAATGAATAATCCCAGAGGCTGCAACAAATATTGCACACACACACACACACACACACACACAACCCCGCACATAATGCTGAAGACTGGCTGTAGGCAGGACTGGGGAAGGATCATAGCTAAGCTGTGCAATAAGTCCAACCTCGATTCTGGCTTCTCCAGGTACAGCTGTTTGAAACTGTGGAGAGCCGCTTCCAGTCCTTATAAACAGTACTGAGCCAAATGGACAAGTGGTTTGGCTTGGTACAAGGCGGCTTCTTGTGTTCCTAATTAAAATCACCCCCTTTAAACAGAACCTTGAGAACTGGGATGTTTTATTTTTAAGGAAAGGGCCTTAGCACTGTGCAGAGCACCTGGTTTCCATGCAGATCAGTGGTCTTAATGTAGAAGTTGCTTCCTATGTTCCTTTTGTAGATAGTTTTGTAGCTCCTGAATTTTTGCTGCTTCATCCCTCAGAATGCAGACGTCATCTGCTGCACCTGCGTGGGAGCCGGGGACCCAAGACTGGCGAAGATGCAGTTCCGCTCCATCTTGATTGACGAGAGCACCCAGGCCACGGAGCCAGAGTGCATGGTGCCAGTTGTCCTTGGGGCAAAGCAAGTAGGTTCAAGCAGCCGAGGGGGGTGGGGGCAACTGTCTCTTCCGGTGTTGCCACCATCTTTATATATCAAGCAACTTGGGTCTGTGTGAGCTTTTAAAGCCCTCCTGCATTGTCTTAAATGCTTGCATTTCAAGCCTTTAGGAAGAAGACTTAAAGCATTCACAGCCCGTGAGGTCTTGTGTCCACTATGAATAGGAGCAGGAAATGCAAGCTATGGAAGGGAAATCCCAAGAGTTCTGGAAGCTTGTAGAGAGCAGAGGTGGAACTGCTGAGGAGGATTGCTGATGGAAAGGCTTGAGTGGGTGGGGCAGTTCTGCAGATAATTCTCCAACTTCAGCGCCTTAATTGCTTGAACTCAGAAAGCTAGAAGCTTCCCTCAAGCAGGCTTTAGATCCCCAAACTGCCCTTCCCTTTTGTAGGCCATCACCTCCAGCCTTCTAGAGATGCAGCAGGGGCTTGGCCTGGCTGTTTGTGTGTTCACGCTCATGTGTGCGGTTCCTCCTGTTGACCTTGGGCTTCATTTTCCCAGCTGATCCTGGTGGGCGACCACTGCCAGCTTGGCCCCGTTGTGATGTGCAAGAAGGCGGCGAAAGCAGGCCTGTCCCAGTCGCTCTTTGAGCGGCTGGTGGTGCTGGGCATCAGGCCCATCCGCCTGCAGGTGCAGTACCGTATGCACCCAGCCCTGAGCGCTTTCCCATCCAACATCTTTTATGAGGGGTCTCTCCAGAATGGTGTCACCGCAGGTAAGAAGGGGCAGGGGGAGGGTGTGGGTGATGGAGGGGGCCAGCAGGAGTGCCAGGCAGTGTCCCGTTCAGGACCTCTAAGTGGGCCTTGTAGCTTCAAATCAGTGGTGTACAGTCAGTGGAATAGGGGGACTAGGCTAGTCTCCTAAATGTTCTCCGTATTCTATCAGAGTATTAAACCTGGCGCTTCTTTCCCAAAGCCTGGGAAACTTCTGCCCGGCTTTTGGAGGGAGACACAATGTTCTTGTCAGGGTCCAGGAGCCCTCCTGCCACCTTCCCAAAGCCCACCCAGCTTTGGGAAGGACGCGGAAGGGCTCCAGCATTCTGTCAGAAGCTTCTGCTTGGCTTAGGGCAGGAGACAAGGTCTTAATGCACGGCAGCGTTGGCCCCCCCCCCAAATATCGCCCTCACAGGCTGGCACCTTTGGCTCTAACTGTTCCATCTATGAAAAATTTCACTGAACACCACTGCTTCATACCAATCCTTGCCGTAGTCTTCGCGTTGGGAGGTCTGTGGATTTTGATAGGTGGTTCTCGCTGCTGTTCCAGCCTGCTCTTCAGGATGGAAGGACTCCATTTTAAGGCTAGGATCTAGCCCTGTGCTTCCCAAAGTGGGCAGTATGTACTGCCCTTCCGCGGTGGTATTAGCAGGGGAGGCACTAAGAGGCAGGGGAGCATTGAAGATGTAGGCGGCTATTGGACTTTGAAAAGCTAGTCTCACTGGTTCAAGTTCATCGGGGTTTTTTGAATTAATTAAAGTACTTTTGAATCAAAGTGCAATTAATTGTTGCTGTTTGGTATGTTACAGTGTTACAGTCTTCCTTAGTGTGTTGTGCAAAGCGCTACAATGCTTTTTATAGGGTGGGGGGCATTGGGATGAGTTTATGGGACCAAGGGGGCAGTGACCTAAATGGTTTGGGAACCACTGATCTACCCAAAGGAAGACCCAGGCCTCCACAGGAGAAACATACGCTAACAGGCAACTTACCTGTCGCTCTGCAGCGGACCGTGTGAAGAAGGGATTTGACTTCCAGTGGCCCCAGCCAGACAAGCCCATGTTTTTCTATGTGACCCAAGGGCAAGAAGAGATTGCAAGTTCTGGGACTTCTTACCTGAACAGGTAAGTCATGTGGGGAAGAGGAGAAGGGGGTCCAGCCAAGTCTCTGGGACAGAATGTGTGGGTGCCTTGCTTGGGCAAACATCACGTCTCTCTCTCTCTCTCTCTCTCTCTCTTGACTATTCATTAATTTATACACCAGTTATATGCCAACACGACATATTTCAGTTATGTGTGGATTTTATAACTTAATGTTTTAGAAGCCATATTAAGCTATAAAATCCATACATAATTGAAATAACACAATAACAGTTCCATCAAAGCAACTGAAGCATCCTTAATTAAAATAGCCTGCAATAAATGAAGCCGGTTAAAAGGCATGACTGTTAAAACAGTTCTAAAAAGATAGGATCAGTAGTTCAAGGTCATCCCAGAGTGAAGGAGGTGAGGCTGGAGAAGTGATGGAGGCCAAGCATTTTAGTTCTCCAAAGGGTGGGAAGCGGACAGGAAGGACATGGTCCAGCAGTGGCATCTCTCACCCATATACAGTCGCTGCCGCGCCCCCCCCCAATAGTATTGTCAGA
This sequence comes from Podarcis filfolensis, assembly GCF_964270895.1. Taxonomy (NCBI): domain Eukaryota; kingdom Metazoa; phylum Chordata; class Lepidosauria; order Squamata; family Lacertidae; genus Podarcis; species Podarcis filfolensis. The sequence continues at coordinate 1,892,692 of NC_139622.1, forward strand.
TGGAGACTATTCCAGGTAGCTTGATCTTCCTCTGGTGAGCTGAAGGTGGCCTGGAACTTTGAAAGGGAGCCAGTCAATTAATTCCATTTGTGCCTGAAGACTCTACTCAGTAGGATTGGAATAGGACATTTGGGGGATGGTGGCTGATACCCTGCACGTGCCCAGGCCCATTATTCCAACCTGAATAATGCCAAGAAATGTGCCACATGTGGCTTCTGTTGTGCCCTTTCCTTTGTCTGATGCACTTTTCTTTTCCTCCCATGCTACTTTAAAAAAAAATAATACTTAAACATTTTGTCGCAGAGTGAATTTGGGCATTATACATAGATTTATGGTGTTGAACAAGCTCTGAGGCATTCTGGTTACCTTGGAGACTGTTTCTTGGGCGCTGCTCAAGGGGAGGGACTGACTCCTCTTCCCCCTGCAGGACGGAGGCTGCCAACGTGGAGAAGATCACCACCAAGCTGCTGAAGGCTGGTGCGAAGCCAGATCAGATTGGCATCATCACCCCCTACGAGGGCCAGCGCTCCTACCTGGTGCAGTATATGCAGTTCAGCGGCTCTCTGCACACCAAACTCTACCAGGTACGGCTCTCCCTGTGTTGTCTCTGGGCTTCGTGCAATCTTCCCAAGTCAGCATTAAGCCCATCCCCTCTCCCTGCTCCCTGATTCAGAGCAACCCAACTTGTATTTGCAAATGTTTCCTTGGAGGCAGGGTGCATAGAAACCTGACCCACCTATACCATACAGCACAGTACCAAACAGGACTTTCTGCAAATGTATAGCCTCACCTGCTGAAGAGAGTTATATGGAGAGTGGGCTGCTCCTTCTCATACTTGTGTTGGAGAGCTCTGTGCTCACTGGTCCTTCGCCACCTCCAGTTTAAGGAAGGGAAAGGCAGCTGAATTAATCAAACTGGGTAGCCAAGAAATCGCTAACTTGCATAGCAGTAAATTTATGGACAGCCAGGTATATTAGCCTCCCTCCCCAAATACGGAGTGCGAGCGAGGCAGGAGATTATCCCCAGGACTGGAAAGTAGTTTGAAATTGATTTTCAGGAGGTGGAACCACGTGGACATCATGTAATGCTTCCTGGCTAATCGTCACTCTCTCTGAAGGAAACTCTCTAGAGATGTGAGTCATTTAGAACGTGCTTTAACAGAGTCCTTTTCTCTCCCTGTTCCCTTCCCAGGAAGTGGAAATAGCCAGCGTTGACGCTTTCCAAGGGCGCGAGAAGGACTTCATTATCCTGTCCTGTGTTAGAGCCAATGAGCATCAAGGCATTGGCTTCCTGAATGACCCCAGGCGCCTCAATGTGGCTCTCACCAGAGCAAGGTACAGCGGAAGCCACTGAGTGTGAGACAGCTATGTCTGCCAATCCCAAAGAGCTCTTTGCTTCTGTCTAGCTAAGGAAATTATTGTCTTGTTGCAGCAGGGGAGAAAGGTGCAGGTGACTTGCACCTTTTTTCTTACCCTTCTGCTTGGAGTCAGGGTGGGGAAAACAACGGGCTTTTTGGAGTGAGTTTTCTCTGTACAGGCTACAAACAGCTGAGCTGATAATAAACCAACTGGCTTGTGCAGGCCAGTCTTACGTAGAAGGTCAGCAGTGTTGTGTTAAGGCCTTTAAGTTTCCAAACCCAGTCAGATGGGTGGCATATAAATAATAAAATTATTATAATAAACTGCGCTCTGCATGAATTGGATTCATGTCTCTCTTTAGCTGGCAAACTCTTGAGAGCGCTTTTTGCAAGATCATGACAACACAAATGCAGTTCTCCAGCTGAGAAAGCCTGAAATGGAGAATTTAAATCTAGCAGAGGCAATAGAGCAGCATGTATTGCCTGAGGTCCTTCTCCAAGTGCCTTCCTAATCAGAAGTGTGTGAGATAAGCCCAGGAGAGGGGCCCACTTCCCTAAAGCGGATGCCTGTTTTGCAAACCTCTTGGGACCAGGCTGCAACATTTTTATTTATGCAGGCATTTTTTAATTTGTTAATGTTGGGCTAGATGATCCTCAGGGTCCCTTCCAACTCTACCATTCCAGCATCTATAATCTGCTATATTTCACTCATGTGTCTTATTGGGCTTCAGCTAGTCCCCCCTGGGAGAGAAGTATAACTATCACCAGGGTGTCACAACTGAGAAACACCCCTTGCCTGCCTGGAATCAAAAGGCAAAGGCCATGGAGATTGGCACCCAACAGCGAGTGGAGCACTTAGGCGGGTTCCTACGGCCACAATTGGTCCTTCGGGTGGCCGCAGGGTGCTGGTAGGTTCTGAGTGCCAACCAGGTGGTGAACTACGCGACAATGCTTTGGTGTGGACTTCATTCTTTCATTCATTCATTTAAGGTATGGTGTCATCATTGTTGGGAACCCGAAAGCACTTTCCAAGCAGCCCCTCTGGAACCACTTGCTGAACTACTACAAGGAGCAGAAAGTGCTGGTCGAGGGGCCCCTGAACAACCTCCGTGAGAGCCTCATGCAGTTCAGCAAGCCTCGGAAGCTGGTCAATACCATCAACCCCGTAAGTGCCACTGGTGGGGCTGGAAACCTACACCTGTGCCCTTCTTTAGAGATTAGGCTTCACTGCCCTTCTCCAGCACCCTAGAACTGCTGAGGCTGTAAACTGCCCCTCCCATGTTGAGTAAACCTGTTCAACTGCCTCACACTCAGCAATGCAACTTTTGGAGTTCCTTTTGCCCAGGTCTTTCAGACAGGGTCCCATTTCACAGGTGAAAGGAGAAATAAGGGGAGGGGAAACAGCTTGAAATATTTCGCCCATGAGGAGTTCCCATTCCCAAGCATCCTGCCTTTTGGATCTGTAAACAACCTTGCCGTGGGGGTGGGGGTAATAATAATAATAATAATAATGCAGTAATAATAATAAATGATCTGGTTTATTATTAGTAAAACAAGCCAAGGTGAAACAGCTGAAAAGTCAATCCACAACACACAGCAGGCAGGGTTAAAGAACACAAATAGCTTCACGCAATCATTGAGCCATCTGCCTGAAAAGACGCCAGAGGAGAACCTGATCCACCCTCTTTGAGAGGAAACTCTGCAGTTGTGGCGCCGCCACCAATAAGGACCTGCCCCTCTTCTGTTCCCACCAGGCATGCCTCTCTTGGTGGTAGAATGTGGAGCAGGGCCTCGGAAGGCCTCTGTGATTGGCAGGCAGGGAAAAGCCATCCTCTTTGCTAAAGGAAAGAAAGTTCCAGAAAGTTCTTCCTCATGTGAGCCATCAGAAACAGTTTGTGTGAACATATTTTAAAGTGGTCTTTAATTTCTGCCCCCCTTTCTTAGGGAGCCCGGTTCATGACAACTGCCATGTACGATGCCCGTGAAGCTATCATCCCTGGATCGGTGTATGATCGCAGCAGCCAAGGTGAGAGAACCTGGGCAGGGGGATCTCTCCTCGGTCCAAAAGAGAGGCGGCTTTTGACTCCAGAGCTGTTCTGATGTCTCCATGGACCATGTATCTGTGGTGGGTTGAAAGGCCTGGTGAAGAGAGCCTTGTGCCTGCGGCGTTGCTGTTCCCTCTCCTTGCTGCCTTGGGACTTGTTCCCTCTGAGCTCTTCCCCCCTCTTCCCTCAGGCCGGCCCTCCAACATGTACTTCCAAACACACGACCAGATCGGGATGATCAGTGCCGGGCCCAGCCATGTCACCGCCATGAACATTCCCATCCCCTTCAACCTGGTGATGCCTCCCATGCCTCCACCTGGCTATTTTGGACAGGCCAATGGGCCTGCTGCCGGTAAGAGATTGTGCCGCACAGACAGGCACTCCCATGGCTTGTATGACTTCAGAAGTGCTCAGTGGCAAGGAAGGGGGTGGGGAGGGATTTTGGGGTAAGGCTGCAGCTTCTTCCATCCTCCCAGCAGTGCATGTTTGAAAAACTCATCAGGCAGGTCTCTTGATAATAACAATAATTTTATTTTTTGTACCCCTCCCATCTGTCTGAATTGCCCCATCCACTCTGGGCAGCTTCCAACATATATAAAAACATAATAAAACATTACACATTAAAAAACTTCCCTATACAGGGCTGCCTTCAGACATCTGCTAAAAGTCAGATAGTTATTTATCTCCTTGATGTCTGACAGGAGGGCATTCCACAGGACAGGCGCCACTACCGAGAAGGCCCTCTGCCTAGTTTCCTGTAGCTTCACTTCTCGCAGTGAGGGAACCACCAGAAGGCCCCTGGTGCTGGACCTCGGTGTCCGGACTGGACGATGGGGGTGGAGATACTCCTCCATGTACACACCAGTGGCAGAAGCAATCCATATTGTGAGCTGATGGAAGGGCATCCTCCCTCAGTTGAGTTTACATTGAGATTTATTGCTGCTGCTTGAGGACAACCAGGAGAATAATTGCAGGCTTCTTTAGTCGTCTTTTGGTGCTTACAAGGCCAGATACTTTAGAGCAGGTTGGTCAAAAGTCCGTTTCAGGGGCCTAATCCAGCCCACTGGTCAGTTTAATCTGGCCCCTGTTTATTTCCTGGGGTAAAATCCTAAGAAAACCCTCAACAACTTCAATCCTAAAAGAAGCTGAACAACTTCAGTCCTAAAAAAAGCTCAATAACTTTGGTCGGCCCCCACAGCCCTTCACTTCATCAAATCTGGCCCAAAGAAGTTTGGATATCACTTCTTTAGAGAGTTGATGTACCCAGTTGTCTGTCAACTGATTGGGTAGTAAAAGCTGAGTTTTTGGATTTTGCTGCCTCCAGCTGCAGAGGCAGAGCATTGCCATCATGGCTACTAGCTATCAATAGTCATCTCCTCCGTGAATTATTCCAGCCCCCTTTTAAACCATCCCATTTGGTGGCCATTACTAATTCCTGTGGGAGAGAGTTCCATAACTTAACTATGCACTGCATGGAGAAGCTCTTTCTTAAATCAGTCTTGCTTAAATATAGTGAATTAATCCCAGTCAATTAGTTGTGATTCCTTATCAATAACTACATAGATTTTTACTTATTTTATTATTCATTCATTCAATTTATATGCCACCCTTTATCAGAAGATCCCAGGGCAGTGTACAAAATTATAAGCACATTATAGGCATACTGACAGACAGCCTGTATGGGGATTAATTTAATACAGTGAAACGGTTTATATATTTATCAGATACAGAGGACGCTTTTTGCCTGCTTTCCAGCCTGGCTGCTCTCCCAAGGGCACCACAGGGTCATGCTGACTGCATGAGTGCCTTCTCTGCGTTGAGATTTGTTTTCTCTTGTAGGACGTGGGAACCCAAAAGGCAAGACCAGCCGTGGTGGGCGCCAGAAAAACCGCTTTGGAATCCCAGGGGCTGGTCAGTCAAACCTCCCCAACAGCCAGGCCAGCCAGGACGTGGTCTCCCAGCCTTTCTCTCAGGGCCCTTTGACTCAGGGCTACATCTCCATGAGCCAGCCGTCTCAGATGAGCCAGCCAGGCTTGTCCCAGCCAGAGCTGTCTCAGGTAAAGGAACTTATTTAAGGTGCTGGTGTATTGTGTGTGCTCCAGAGTACAGATATTTACACATCAACACTTCTGGAGGTGAATTGAGGCCAGAAAGAAATGGCCCCTTCCTTGAACTGGAGGTCAGGAGCCCTTGCCACTCTCTGCCTCACAGGTAAGTATGAGATATGCATCCACCTGGCCCTAAAATTGTATTTCTGTTTCAACTGCCTGTTTAAACTCTGAATCGTTCTGCTATTCAGTGTATTCTCTTTGGTCTTCCCTCTCTCTCCCCACTCTCACTTCAGTCTCTCAACTGGAAAATAATCTCTCCTCTCCTTCCTCCCACTTTTTCTCTTCAGGATAGTTACCTTGGTGACGAGTTCAAATCTCAGATTGACGTGGCCCTGTCGCAGGACTCTACTTACCAGGGGGAACGCGCATATCAACACGGAGTGACGGGACTGTCACAATATTAGAGTGTAAGGTGCTTTTCCGATAATAAGAGTTGGGGAGAGAACAGGGGTGGCGGTCTCATCAGCACCCCTCATCTCTGTGCACATGCCACTGAACGCCCGGCTCAGTCTTTTGTTGAGTGGGATCTGAATGCTGTGCTCTCCAAATTATAAGCATTGGAACTGGGTTTTTCCTTTCACGTGTGCCCCGTTTGCCAGCGGAATGGTCTACCTTGTTCTCTTGGTTGTTGCTGGCTTTGACTGGGAGGTTTTAGCCTATCCAGATGTTGCTCTCTGGGGGGAGGGAGATGAGCTGCCTTGGGTGATGACACTTGGTCCTTGATGCTTTGTTAAGATGCTGGGAAACAGTGAAATCTACTCAATTAAGGACTGGTCAGAATTCAGGGGTCTTTTGTGAAACTCCTCACTCAAGGCAGGGTAAGCTTGTGGAATTTGGTTGCCACAGGGTGTAGAGGTGGGCACACTTGGCACCTGGAGGTCATTCCTGCCCATGGAGGCGGAGTGGCTCTTGGCCCTGATACCTGAATGTCACCCCCAGTCAGAGGCAGCAGTCCCAGATCTGGAGAACCTGCTGGAGGCAGGCATCTTCCTCCCACCTGGCTTGTGAGCTTTATCTAGAGGCATCCTAGATAAAGCACAATTCAAAGTGTTGGTGCTGACCTTTAAAGCCCTAAACAGCCTTGGCTCTGTATACCTGAAGGAGCGTCTCCACCCCCATCGTTCATCCCAGACACTGAGGTCCAGCTCCGAGGGCCTTCTGGTGGTTCCCTCACTGCAAGAAGTGAGGTTACAGGGAACCAGGCAGAGGGCCTTCTGGGTAGTGGCGCCCGCCCTTTGGAATGCCCTCCCATCAGATGTCAAGGAAATAAACAATTATCTGACTTTTAGAAGACATCTGAAGGCAGTTCTGTTTAGTTCGATGTTATGTTTTTATATGTGTTGGAAGCCACTCAGAGTGGCTGGGGCAACCCAGCCAGATGGGTGGGGTATAAAGAATAAAATTATTAATAATTATTATCTATCAGGCACCAGCGGGGAGGTGGAGAAACTCTTGCCTTAAACAAGTCTTGTATTGTGTGGTGGAGAAAAAATGGTACCTGCTGGGCCTAATAGTAGAGGCTGTTTGTAGCCACGGAATCTGCATCCTCCAGACTCCTTTGGGTTCTGCCCACTGAGCCATTTATGTGCTCAGAGAAGCCTTTCTCGCAACCCACAGCCACGGCTTGTGACAGTAATGGCATTTCCCCTTTTCTTTCCCTGACTTAGGTTGAAGGAGAAGAGCTAAGCTGATGTGGAGCTTAGTTCAACAGCATTTTATTCTGGGTAATAAAAATAAAATAAAATGGATACCTGTTTTCCACTGCTAAAACTGAAGCAACTCTGTGAGAGCAACAGGAGAGAGAGAGGAAGAGGGAGAGGAAGAGAGAAACCAACGGAGAGGAGAGCGAAGAGCACGCGAGCGAGAGGAAGAGAGAGAGCCCACTGCTAGCTCACTGAGACAAGGAGATTGACCAGACGGAGGTGGGAAGAGAGAGAGCAACGGAGGATCGACTGGCGCCTCGCTGGGAGGGGGAGTCAACTCGCCCCAGAAGAGCAGAGTGGTCAGCAGAGTTCCCTGTCCTCCCCCCGTCAACACACACTGAGAGAGAGAGAGAGAGATTCAGAGAAAGAGAGAAGAGCCTTGGAAGCAAGCTTCTGTTCTTGTGAGCAGGGCGGGGAGAGGAAAACCCCCATCTCAGAGTTGTTTGCGTACCCATCTCTCTTTTCCCCCTTTTAACCAGAAGTGGCATCTGTTGGCATCTTCTTAAAGGAGCAAGTGTACCATCATCATCACCAGCCTCGTCCACCCAAGAGGACCCCAATCCTCCCGAGCTCGTGGGAAAGCCAGCCGGCTGGTACCCTACTCTGAGATGTGTGGTTTTGCTGTCCAGGATCCAGCTTCGAACCTCACATGTGTGTGGTGTCACCCGCGTCCTGAATGGACTTAAATAAGATGGGGTGTTTCTTTTTTTCCTTTTTTTCCACTTAAAAAGAAAAAGAGATTCTTGCAAAAGAAGCACTGGATATTTTTTTAGAAGTTTGTCTCTGAAATCTTAGTAGTGGACCTGGGCGGGGGGGAAATCCTTGTTCTGAGAAGCTTAAAAAAAAAAGATATATATATATATATAAAGTTTAACGCTTAAAAATTAGAACACCACTCTTTTTAAGATCTTTTTTCAGTGTGATTTCAGTCAATCAGCCTCTTCTTCAGATGGTAGGGTAGCAGTGAGCAAGGAAAGCCAGCACATCCCTGCAGCGAGGCAGAAGATGGTTCAAGTGTGTGTTTTTTTGTCTTGCTTTCAATTGGCTTCTGCCTGGGCTCTGCTCTGTGTGATGACAACAAGTGGTTGTTGTTGTTTTTCTTTTCTGTAAGACTTTCCATGCGCTTCACGAGAACAGGGAGTGGGTGCCTGTGCCCTTTTGCCCACCCCCGCCCACCCCCAAGAGGGGGGAAACAAAAAAGGACACTGCTTTTTCTCGCCTCCCACCCAAAAACAGTAGTGGAAACTGGGGATTATATTGGTTTTGAAGTAAAGACTCTTAACAAAGATACTTTCGAGGCAGGTTGGGTGGGGCGGGCAGGCTGAGAGCGGGAGGTGGCTGCAGAGAAGTGGGTCTCATTCTTGGAGCATATATCGGGGTGGGGGGTTGTCGTTGGGGGTTTTGTGCAGCGTTGCGGCGGTGGAGTGAGTTCAATGCCAGGCATTTAAACCAATCTTGAGGCGACGTCTGGTGGGGGGGGGGTCACAAGCCTTCGCTGGTGGAGTCCTTCAAACTACAACTGCTATGAATCTGACTGGGAAAGGACACCCCCTTGCGGGGAGGGAAAACGCCGCCTTGCTGCACTTGTAGCAAAAAGCATTCTTTTATCTGCATCAAAAGCTTTCTAGGAAAAAAAGCTGAAGTAGGATTTCCTGTTTAACCTCCTGCCCCCACCAGCCTGGTGATCCATAAATGTCGCAATGCCCTTTACCTCTCTGAAACAGTTTGATCTGCCTTCTAGATGTGATTCCCCCCCCCCCTTCTTTTAAACCACTTGTGAATTAATTTTCCCCAGTCAAAGGGCTCTTAGCATCTGTTTAGCTTTTGTGTGTACTGAGGAACTCGAGGTGAACCTAACATGAATGTACTTAAGAGAACTCCCTGTGCTTTTTTTCTTTTTTCTTTAAAAAAAAGAATAGAGATTTTGGAATCTCGTTCCTCTTCTTCTCCTACCACCCCACCAAAGAAAAAGAGCAGCCCTACCCCATCCTTCTGCAAGAAGTGTGCTTGGCCTCCTTGGTATCCATTAGACCTGACAACCTGTAGGGAGGTGGGGGGCAAGCAGGGAGGCTCAGAGGGCCTGGTTCTGCAGTTCCCACCCCACTGGGTAGGCTATGTTGGCTGTGTAGGTTTTCAAAGCTAGACTTTTAAGCGCTATTGTCTCTTTTTTGTGCAAGGCGATCTGCTGAGTAAAGATATTCCTTCCCCCCACCCCCAAATCCTTCTGTGGCTGCCCGATTCCTCCCTCCCCTCCTCACATTTTGCTAGTTAGCACCTGCTTGCTTCTGCTTTGTGCTGGGTTAGTTTCCCCCTCCCCTTTGTAGCAGTTAAAATGAAATCCTTTTGAGTTTTTATATAAATCCATTTAAAGAAAAAAGAAAAAACATCAGTGCTAGCACCGTGTTTATTTTTTTTTATTTTATTTTTTTCCATCTCAAGTTTGCTTTAAAATCTGTTTGTCATCAAATTAATAAAGAGCCTCTTGCATTCAGCCTCTGGGGACTTTCTTACATTTTGTAATATGATGTATGGTTTTTTCCATATGCACTTTTTAGTTTTAGAAGCCTGAACGTTTTCTGATCCAGGTTGAACCCAATCTGATTGGGGGTTTTCCAGGGCAGTGCTGTCTAATCTGTGGCCATTCAGCTGAACTCCCATAGGATGTTGGAGTCTGGCCACAGTTTAGCCACCCTTTCTTACAGACATAACTTGGTAATCTTCTTCCAAATGAACACTCAGAGACAAATAATGCACATGTGACAGAATTGCACTTGTGTTTATTGCCCAACCTGGATTTTCACTCTATGATCCCTTGGCGTGCTGGAGGTGGGTGACACATGGGTGCTGTTCTACATATTTGCAGAGTTTATATTCTGGCTTTGGGTAAATTGGAGTCCAGGAACGATTACGCTTCCTTAGGTCACATACAGTGGTACCTCGGGTTACATATGCTTCGGGTTACAGACTCCACTAACCCAGAAATAGTACCTCGGGTTAAGAACTTTGCTTCAGGATGAGAACAGAAATCGTGCTACGGTGGCAGCGGGAGGCCCCATTAGCTAAAGTGGTGCTTCAGGTTAAGAACAGTTTCAGGTTCAGAACGGACCTCCGGAACGAATTAAGTACTTAACCCGAGGTACCACTGTACTTAGATGCTTCCCTGCACGCTAGGGGGAAAAGGTTGTAAAATCTTCTGCATGATTTGTGCATCATTGATGGTACAGTCCCCCTCTGGCATGTTGTAGGCTTTTTTTACCTTCCTAGGGAACTTTCCCCTTTGTTTTAATGACAGCTAATATTCTCTAGAAGTGGACATTGGCACGTAAGATCCCTCCTGCATGCCACAAAAGGCCTATCTCAGCTGGTGGCAGATCAGATGTCCTTGGCAAAACTTGGTATAAGTTTGCTCACGGCTGAGCATCTATAAAGAGTGTTGACAACTTGTTCATAAAGTTGTCTTGCTTTTAAAAAGGGGAAAGCTTTTGAACTTTCCATTGATGCAAAACAGATGAAGCTGGTAGACAGCCACCACCCTGGAGGTAGAATTAACCTGTGCCTCCGTGGATAGCTGAGAGTCCAAAATGACTCCCAGGCTGCACACCTGGTTCTTCCGGGGCACAGTGAGCCCACGAAGGACCCATACCTGCCTTCCCCTGTCCACCAGAAACAGTACTTCTGTCTTGTCAGAATTCAACCTCAAGCTGTTTACCGCCATCCATTGTCCAGTCTACCTCGATACAGTCTACAAAGACTGGCAATCTCATCAGGGATTTATGGACAGGAAGCCTATCTGATGCTGCTGCCAAGCAGGTACTCCACCCATGAAAGTACACGGCACCTTCAGCTCCTGCAGAGGAAGGCTGCAGGGTGTAAGGTAAAGGTAAAGGTACCCCTGCCCGTATGGGCCAGTCGTGTCCAACTCTAGGGTTGTGCGCCCATCTCACTTAAGAGGCCGGGAGGCAGCGCTGTCTGGAGACACTTCCGGGTCACGTGGCCAGCGTGACGAAGCTGCTCTGGCGAGCCAGCACCAGCGCAGCACACGGAAACGCCGTTTACCTTTCCGCTATAAAGCGGTACCTATTTATCTACTTGCACTTAAGGGTGCTTTCGAACTGCTAGGTGGGCAGGAGCTGGGACCGAAAGACGGGAGCTCACCCCGCCGCAGGGATTCGAACCACCGACCTGACGATCGGCAAGTCCTGGGCACTGAGGTTTTACCCACAGCGCCACCCACGTCCCCTGTATGATAATACAGGGTGAGTCTTTTAAAAGAGGCCCTGTGGAACATGTGTACTCTGTATCCATGGGGCCTCTCTTAAAGGACTCACCTTGTATAAAAAAATACAGATTATTGTATCCAAAATAGGATGCCCTCCAATCCCTTAAAACCCCGATGGTTCCCATGCAAAACTAGACAAGCCTAATTAACCAGTGTTGTGTAGTGGTTAGAGTGTTTGCATCGGACCTAGAGCAGGGTTTGAATCCTCTCTCTGCCATAAAATCTTATTGGGTGACCTTGGGAGCCAGTCGCCCTCTCTCAGCCTAAGCTACCTCCAAGGATGTGGGGATTAAATGAAGCAGGCAGAACCACGTGTGCCACCTTGAGTTTGAGGAAAAGGAAGTGGATAAATGTAACAAATGATTAATAAATTAATCACATAGAATTGTAGTTGGAAAGGACCCCGAGGCAGTGTTTGAAATTAGCCCGGTGCCAGGCACAGTTTGCACTTGGCTGTTGGCCACTGCGACCAAGTGAAGGTGCCAGGATGGCGCCTGACGTCTCCACCATCTGGAGGTGCCTGCCTGGGGATGCTTAGATCTGGACTGTTTTCACACACTAATACCCATCCTGTAGAATCTATTTTATCTGCACAGTCAGAATGAATTTCAAGAACCAAAACGTTTTTTCTGTGCAGCCTGAGCAGGAGCAGTGAACGACGATAGTTAACCGGTAATTGTCGCTTGTCTTCACTTACCTCACCTCACTGCCCTGCTCACAGTTGTGAAGAATATTCGTGCGTCACCACTAAGAAAAAGGGGTTGGAATAGGCCAGTGTATATGTAGATTGTCTCTGGATGAAGTGACTTTTCTTTCAGTTCCCAAAGCTCTTAACCTCGCTCAAGGTAGTCATCTGAACTAGCGAGATATTTAACTGAGAATTCATCAGTCAGTCCATCCTTTGAAAAATAAGGCTTTAGAGCTGTCTTGCCCCAAAACAGCAACTAGATGTTCCATTTTGGTGACTAACCTTGGTTTAAGGAACCATTTGGCACCTGGCTTACATATCTGAGTTTCTAACACTGCCCAAGCGTCAACCAATCCAACTCTGCAATGTGATATGTTACCAAAATAGCCTTCAGATGTGCTGGGGTTTCCTGCGACATTCCAGTTATTGGGGCACCAGCTCCTGTCAACCACATTTGACATACATTTAAAGTGCTCTATAAGCTATCATGGATTTCCCCAAATAATTCTGGGAACTGTAGTTTGCTTAAGAATGCTCGGAGTTGTTGGGAGACCTCATCTATTGGCCTCCCCTCTATTAGCCATGAAGTATATATTGGTATGATGACACTGGAATGGCTCAATCAGAGCATAAGACTCATCATCTCTGGGTCGTGGGTTCGAGCCCCGTGTTGGGCATTTGTTTTTTTTTTTTAAAAAGATATTTATTGTGATTTTACAAAAACATAAGTTTACAAAATAGAAAAAAGTCATAGAAAGAAAAAGATACAAAAAAGAAAACATAGAAAAATACATAAAAGAAAAAAAAGAGGAATAAAAATACAAAATACAAAAAACAAATAGATAAAAGAGAATTAAAAAACAAATCCGTTTTTAGTAACTTTAAACTCATTAGCTTGTTTCCTTGACCTCCTCACACCTCCCCTTTTTGTATTCCCATTTAGATAATCAAATCAGCAAATCCTTACCTTCTTTCGTTTATCTTAACTCTATATCTTAACATATTATAACTATATTTTCATCCATTTATCAATTCATTTTTGCATATTCTTATTAACTTCGTTGCTAATGCCACTTATTTTCAGTCCAACATCATTTTAACATTCATTAATTTTACAGTGTTTCTGAAGGTAGTCTTTAAATTTCTTCCAGTCTTCTTCCACCAACTCTTCTCCCAGGTCTCGGATTCTGCCAGTCATTTCTGCCAGTTCCATATAGTCTATCACCTTCATCTGCCACTCTTCCAGGGTGGGTAAATCTTGTGTCTTCCAATACTTTGCAATCAGTATTCTTGCTGCTGTTGTTGCGTACATATAGAATGTTCTATCCTTCTTTGGCACCATTTGGCCGACCATGCCCAGGAGAAAGGCCTCTGGTTTCTTCAGGAAGGTATATTTAAATACCTTTTTCTTTTCATTATAGATCATCTCCCAGAAAGCCTTAATCTTTGGGCACGTCCACCAAAGGTGAAAGAATGTACCTTCATTTTCTTTACATTTCCAACATTTATTATCGGGCCCGTGTTGGGCATTTGCAGTGGGTTGGACTAGATGACCCTTGGGGTCCTTCCCAACACTACAGTTTTATGATTCTATGTGAAGGTGGCCAAATGCCAGCAGTGATGGGAACTGCAGTCCAGGCCACAATTCCCCGACGCCTAACCTAGAAGGTGGTTCCCACATTAAGATAGCGCTCTCTCCCCACCTGCTACTTCAGTAACCTTCAGCCAGTGAGCTAGCATTTGTTCTCCAGGTGGAAACTGACCAAAATCACATAGGTATGTAGTCTTTGTTGTTGTTGTTGTTGTTGTTATTTGTAAATCACTCTCCATTTGCAGCTCTTAACCCCCCATTGATTAAAGGGACCCCAATCATCACCTTTTGTTCTGCTTTAATGACAAATTGCAATTACCTTTTAAAATCCCTTCACCAAAACCACACAGGCAAAAAATGAAGACCCCCCAACCCCCATGAAGCTATTAATACATTTCTTTTTAAAAATCCCCAACAACTTCAGATTTCTTCATGTCGTTCACTATTAGAATTAAAACTTTTACAATAGAGTTCCACCCTAGGAAAACAATCTAGAAGCGATTGGGTAGTGTTAAAAACCCATGTGCAGTCTTTGCTTTGGTGCAGAAAATAAAATACAACTCTGTTTAAGCGAACGCTGCTCCACATCTAAAGCCCAAGGGGCCTTGAATGCAGGATAATCTGGTTCTCGATGCAGAGCTCCAGCAGGGAGAGGCTGGCCAACGCCCCTCTGCGCGAGTGCCCCACCGCAACAAAGCCATGCCAGGGAACACCCCACCCCCTTTACCGGCACCCGCATTCGTCCACCACCATGTCCTCATAGTGCCTCAGCACAACATTGTCGTCGTTGTCGTAATACAAGATGGAGATGGGCGAGAGGCGGACAGGGACGCAGCAGGGCTGGGGGGTCCCTTCGGGGTCGAGGGAGTGCACCACTGTCTGCAGAATGGCGTGGTTGGTGCTGTTGAGGTCTTCGGCCAGTGGGAAGGGGCACTCGCCCAGGCAGTAGTTCGCCAGGTAACCCTGGGGGGCGATGATCCAGTCTTCCCAGCCAACGTCGCGGAAGCTGATGTACAGCCGGCGTGGCTTGCAGACGTTGCTGGCGGCCGTCGGGACGTAGTAGGTGCTCCGCCGCTTCCGGGTTCTCCCGCACTGTCCGTGCGCCAGGGAGACCACAAGGAGGGAGGTGTCAAGGAAGGAATCTGCACCAGAGCACAGCTTCCCCCCGGCGATTTCAAGCACCAAGCCCAGGTTCCGGGCAGGGGTTTGCCACACCTTTGCTGCCTCGGTCAGGTTGAAGACGAAGGACTTGTGGAGATGGATGAAGCTTTGCTCCACCAAGAGCTTCCGGCTGTAGGCGTGTGAGGACATCCCTCGCAGAGCTGCCTGGGAGGCCTGGTACAAGCTCAGCTCCAAAGGGTGGCCCGGACTGGCGACCTGGTACTGGTTGTGGCGGAAACGGATCTGCAGCTGCGCCATCATCACCTGCTCCCCTTTGTCCAGGGTGGAGAAATTGAAGTACAGCCGCTTCTGGAGGCACAGCCAACTCCGTGGCTTGTCGCTGTGGATGAATTGGCCTAGGAGAGGAGGAACAACACTGAGGCAAGAGTGAGCCAGCAGTAAATCACACGGTGCACTCCTTATTAGCAAAAACAGGATCTGCACAGGAGTATTAGCCCTAATGAGCACAGCAACCCATTCCTGGTGGTTTTACTCCATGAAAATCAGTTGTTGAGACCGAAAGGTCCCTCCTCCCCACAGCTGTCTCCAGGGTTTTCTTCAAACAATCTGAGACTGGGCTTGCGCCTTTTCATGCCTCTCCTGGTTCTGGGAGACCAGCGGGGAGGGGAGCTTTTCGCAGCAGGAGGGGGAGACCCCCATGGCTCTTCCCCTCTCTGCCTCTTGGCCTCCTTCTTCTCCTGCTTCAGCTCCTGCCTCTGAGTCTGGACTGCTCTCTGCCACACGCTCTCCCAGCCCACTAAGCCCTGTCCTCTTCTGATGACATCTGCTCCCAGTCTTCTCCCTCTGTCTGCTCATCACTGTCCCACCACCACTAGGGTTGCTATGTCTTGAAGAACAGGTCAGCCTGAGCTGGTGAAGGGGCTGCAGGCACTGTGCCCACGTACCTCTTCCCCCAGCTTGGGCTGGCAGTGGCTGCCACCTGCACAGCAACCCAAGCGGAGGCAGGACCCCAGCTCCTACCTGATCTTTGCTGCGACAGCCTCACTCTTCCATAGCGCTTCCGCTTCTGGGTCACAGCGCCCTCCCAAACATGCATGTGCACCCCCAAACCCCTTCTGAAAATAACTAAGAAACCCCAAACCAGACATTTCCTTTGAAATGTATAAATTAGCCCGGGAGGACATGTTGGTTCCCCCAAAAGAGGACATATCTGGGTTATATGAAGCACCACTCCCTGGGCTCTGAACCTTTTCCTCTTGAGGGTCCCCCAGCTGGTTCCACCCACCATTCCTCTGTGTCCAGCCAGTCCGTGACACAGCCCTATTGTTGGGCGGTTGGCATGGCGCTCGGAAAGCCAGGGGTGTCGTGGTTAGAGCATCAGACTAGGACCACGGAGAGAGCAGGGTTCAAATTCCCCCTTGGCCTTAAAGCTCCCTGAGTGTGGCCTTGAAGGCCACCGGTCTCTGCCTCTCCTAGCCTAACCCACCTCACTGGGTTGTTGTGGGGGATTAAATGAGGAGGGGGAAAGAGACCTCAAGCTCCTTGGAGGAAAAAGGCAGGGATATATAAGGCATTAAATAAAAACAAATAAATACTGACCAAGTGGGTTTCTAAGCTGTTTTAAGAGTATCAAAACCCATTTCACTGAATATCTTATTGTGTCTTATTGTGTTTTAATTTGTTGGAAGCCACCCAGAGTGGCTGGGGCAACCCAGTCAGATGGGCAGCATATAAATAATACAATGTATTATTATTATTATTATTATTATTAAAGAGCCTGCTGCTGGATCAGGTCAATGCCCCATCTAGTCCAGCATCTTGTTCTCACAGGGGCCAACCAGATGCTTCCAGCAATTGGTATGCAGACACATGGCTGCCTCCCACCTTGGAGAGCCAGCCTCTGGACCAGATGGGCCATTGGCCTGATCCTGCAGGCTCTTCAGATGCTCTGATGTGCCTGTTCACACCAAGAAACACCTGTGGCACCCAAGTGAGCAGAGCCAAGCATCCAAAGCTATCTTTAAGAACAGTTGAGTTCACAGGCATTGAGAAGGCCCATTATCGCCTGGCTGTGAGAAGTCTCACCAAGGTATAGAAATGGAGGAAGAGGCCACGGCTCTGGTTTCTGCAGTCTTGGGGAGGTGAGAAGAGCAGGCCTTCAAGGCATCTGGTCACAGAGCAGCTTCTGCTAAAGATGGTCAAATGCTGGTGGGGAAGAAGGATTTCCCAGCCACCAGCAAAGCCCTTTTTAATTTTGCATACAAACGACCTGCAAAGTTGGAGCAGTTTTCCTTCAGTAAGATTGGAAGGGGGGGCGGAGGGACCATTTCAGCTTTGCAGTTTACCATGCCTGACTTCTTATATATATGGTATAAATGTATGTGTTTAAATCAGGCTTGCATTTTATGTATAAGCACCATAAACACACACAGAGAACAGTAAATGAACACACAAGAAAATATTAATTTGTCATCAAGTTAAGCTATTTAAAAGACAGAGATTAATTGATTAGCCAGTCAATAAAGTAACAAATTAGGAAGGGGAATGGTTAAGAGGAAACAAAGGGTTAAATCCAATATGAGTTGCACTGATAATTGAAATTAATGGACATGATTAACCTAAGCTCACTGGGCTGCATAGATTTGCTCTGAGTAGAACTCAATTGAGCCTATTAGCATGTCTATTGCTCTACTCTGAGTAGAACTTGTGGCAACCCCCAGGCCACTATCCCATAAGAAAATTTACTTGGAAGTAAGCTCAACTGGGCCCAGGGGAATTTAATCCTTTGTGTGTCTACTCATATGTAAGCTCCGCTGAGTTCAGCTGGACTTCCAAGTTAAGTTTGTGTAGGATTCCAACTAGCCTCATACACAAAATACGCGCCAAATTATGCAAAGATCACTTTGAAGGCTATCAAATTTGTGAGGGAATAAGCTTTTCATGGACCCTAGCCCACTTTCATATTAGGCATGAGGTGAAATCTAAGTTGGCAGGTGTGTGTAAAATAGGGATATAAAGGAGAAAATGGGAAGGTGGAATAGTGGAGAAAATTAGTCAGTGATAAACTGGATATTAAATACAGTCCTTGATAGTCTGCAGATCATAACTCAGTGGGTGGATCATGAGACTCTTAATATTAGGGTTATTGGGCAAGAAGATTTGGGGTTCAGGATGACCTTAACAGATTGGAGAACTGGGCCCAAACTAGCAAAATGAATTTCAAAAGGGACAAGTGTCAGGTTCTGCACTTAGGCAGGAAGACCCAGCTGCACAAATATAAGATGGGGGAAACCTAGCTTACTAGCAGGACATGTGAAAAGGATCTCGGGGTCTAGGTGGACCACAAGCTGAACATGAGTCCACTGGGTGATGCAGCAGCAGCAGCAACAAAAAAATTAATGCTGTTCAAGGCTGCATCAACAGCAGTCTAATGTTCTGGTCAAGGGAAGTAAAAGTACTGCTCTGTTCTGCCTTGGTCAGACCTCACCTGGAAGACGGTGTCCAGTTCTGGGCACCACAATTTAAGGATATTGACAAGATGGAATATGTGCAGAGGAGGGCAACCAAGACAACCAAGGGTCTGGAAACCAAGCCTGATGAGGAATGGTTGAGGGAGTTGGGGAGGTTTAGCCTGGCAAACAGGAGATAGCCATCTTCCAATATCTCAAGGGCTGTCACATGCATTTTGATGGTCATCTGTCATGGAATCTTTAGTTGAGATTCCTGCATTGTAGGGGGCTGAGCTACATGACCTTTGGGATCCCTTCCATCTCCACAATGCTATGAAAACTTACAATGCAATGATTTAGCTCACAAATGAGGACATCAAACTTCCAGCCCATTACAAGTGTTAATACAACCATCTCAAGAATCCTGGGCTAAAAATTTGATGCCATTACCTGGAGGGTTGCGAGAGATAAAAGGCAATGATCAAAGGAGTTTGTAAAGCCTGGGGGGGGGGGGGAGAGGAATCTCTATTTTAAGGTTGTGCTTATGAAACTGAACATATAGTGAACAGCTGACTATTGTTTTCTTATGAGTCTTTATTTATAATATTGCCCAATCCACACTCATGCTAATTTATTTATCTTTCTTTGTTAATCACTTTCCACACAGGGGTCTCAAGGTGATGTACAGAATGCAGTAAAAATGCCTTTTTAAAAAATCCTTGGGTGAAAATAAGGACAGGGAATAACTGTGGAAATACCACAGAGGAATGATCAGCTGCGATGTTTTTATTGTGATTTCATAGAATCCTAGAACTGTAGGGCAGGAAGGAATCCAGAGAATCATCTAGTCCAACCCCTGAGACAAAGCGCAGCTTTTATAATAATTGCAGACTACTTTCAACACCTCTGGCCTGATGAGTAGTTATTTAAAAAGCATCAATCAAAACAAAGTTTGTTTTTGTCCTGGATTTGGGACTGTGCTCTCTGGTGAACTAAGTTCTACTCAGAATAGACCCAATGAGCCTTGGTTAGCCATGCCCAATAATTTCAACGTGTCTACTCTGAGTAGGACTGACATTGCTTACCATCCTGGGCTTTTATTCCCCAAACTGGCCTGATTTTATTAATTTTAGGAGAATTTAAGGGGATGCAGAATCCATTTCTGGTTTTATTGGGTGAAGAAAAGCAAGCTATAAAATGATCTCAGTGGGACTTGCTTCTGAGTAGACCTGTGCAGGATTCTATCCCCAGGGAGAAAATCATGGCCATCTCAAACCAGAAACCCATCAATCAATCAGAGCTCCCAAAAGCTTTCCAACAACGTACCTTGGTCTGGGAAGACTCGGATGATATTTCCAGGCACCCTGAATTCTTCCACCCAGCAAGGCGTCCTCCCTTCCTCGGAAGCTGGAGAGAGGCCGGCTCTCTTGTGGAACATCTTCCAGAGCAGATGGGGCACGGGAGGGGGCGATCTGGGGCTGGGCCTGGTCGTGAGCCCCAGAGATTTCAACACCAAACTTTCCTGCCTTTGCAAATGCATCCCTCCGACCAGCAGGACCCAGAGCATCCCAGCTGCTCCCAGAATCAGTTGGAAATAGTGCGAATGCGCCATTCTATTCTAGTCTGTTTTTTGGAGACGCCTGGGCTTTCAGAGCACCCTTTGCTGGCGATGGGGAGAAGTGGGGCCAGAAAAGTGGTCTGAATACTTGCTTTGGGGGAGATAAAGGCGCGGAGGAAGAGGCAGCTGATGGGGGTTGATTGGCTAATGGGGCCCTTTGATCTTTGGGCAGCTGGCCAGGGGCCGAGGGGGCTTCTGGGTAAGGACCCGACTTGAGGGTCCGGGTGATGGGCGCATCTGGTTAACCCTTCCCCGCCCAGGGCAGAGGGGACTCGCAAGCCAGGTGAGTTCAGTCCTGGGTGCGCAAAAGAGTTTTGCTGCTTTTATTTTACTCAATTTATCCTCCATATATGGATGCAGTTGTTTTCAAAGATTCACAACACCCCTGCGAGGTGGGCTAGCTTGAGAGACCCCAGGTGAGATTGCACAGGATCATAGAATTGTAGAGTTGGAAGGAACCTGAGGGTCATCTAGTCCAACCCCCTGCAAGGCAGGGATCTCAGCTAAAGCAACCATGACTGATGGCTGCCCAACCACTGGAGGGATTCCCCCCAAATCCCCCCCTGTAGTCATGGAGGGGGCTTTGGGTGTTTTTTGTTTCAGTGTGCTTACCTATAATCTTTAATGTTTTGTAAAGTATCCTGGGAACCCACTGAAAGGTGGAGAGAGGCAGTGTGGTGTAGTGGTTAGAGTGCCAGGCTGGGGCCTGGGAGAGACCAGGGTTGGAATCCCCCACTCCGCCATGAAGCTCACTGGGTGACCTGGTCCTATGTGTGGGGATTAAAGGAATGTGGGGAGGGGAGAGACCCCTGTGTGTCACCTTGAGCTCTTGGAGCAAAAAAACTGGAATATAAATGCAATAAATTAATAGTGACAAATCAAATTGTTATCAACCTATTATCTTGCAACCTTGGTTCTCCTTTCCAGTTAAGATGCAGCTCTCTCCCCATAGCTGTCAACTTTCAGAGTTGAAAATAAGGGATCAGCAGCCTCACCTGTCTTGGGGACAGTCTATGGGATATCTAACAATCCGGGATAGCAGCGGGAAATGGCGCTAGAATAAGGGAATTCCACCCCCCAAAAAAAAGGGAAGGTTGACAGCTATGTCTCTCCCCCATCTTGTCCTCTTTTAAACACGTCAAGCAGCAGCAGAAATCCCAATTCAGGAATACAGAACTCTACAATGAACTTTAAGCGGCTAGAAAGGTAATAAACAGCCTTTACGACAAATGCAGTTTCTCCTTCTTTTAATGAGGATTCCGCCACAAGAGAGTTGGCATTTAAATTAACACAGAAACAAACACAGTGTCTCAGATCCCTCTCTCACAGACAAACACCTTTCTGAAGCAAAGCCACAAGTCATAAAAGAGCAGGGGAGGAAGTGTGAACATGGGTGCAAGGGATGGATCCGGACCAGGCCTAGAAGTCTGGAGAGCTTTGTCATAAGACTCTCCTTGCACCAAACAGGAACCTTGTGTGTGTGAAGACATAATCCACCTGGATGGGATTTGACCCCCCCCCCCCAAAAAAAGCTTGCCTTGTAACTTACTCAAGAGTAGACACATAGAAGGGAATAGGCATGACTAATTTGGGCCCATTAACATCAATGGGCTGCATCCACTATCCAGCATTGAAGCTAACGAACACAACCACTAACACTAGGACCACTAATTTCAATGCACCTACTCTGAATAGGACTACCGCCAGGAGCAACCCATTGAAGTTAATGGGGCCCATTAGTCACATCCATTCATTTCAATGGGTCTACTCTGAGAATGATTCAGTTGGCTGCAACCTTGTTTTGCCCGGAAGCATCTCAGATCCCAAAGCATGCTAGTCCCTTTTACGGAAAGCCCAGTGGATTTGAAGCCTTGTTGGGTTCTCTGGTGATCCCTGTTTCACATCACGCACGGTTGCGACCAGAAACCTTTCCCCACTTACTCAGAAGTCAGCTGCAATGTGTTGAACCGGCCTTTAGGATCGCAGCCTTAGAAGGGGAGATTTCTGCCCACTCACTGGAGATGGGGGCAAATTTAACTTGACAACACATCCTCACATCTTTTAAGCTAGTTACACTCTTCCAGGATACCCATTGCAGATGGAGAATCTGGTGTGGTTCCTGAAGTCTGAACATTTATTTATTTTTTAAATATAGGCTTTGGGGTTTTTTAAGGGAAATACCTGGCAGGGTGCCACCTTCTTTCGTCCCAACATCTGGAGAGTCGCCAGTTCCCCATCCCTGTTGCACCTGGGTAGCCACATGAAAACAGGGTGTTGAGCTCAATGGGCCCTTAGTGACCACATTTAGAGGTTCACATATCCATCCCCGTCTTATTTTCCTTCCAAGGGAAGACTCACCAGAAGTCAACAGGCTGCTGTGGACAGGCATGGGCAACACTCAAGTGGCAAGGGGTCCTCTCTCTCTTGGCCTTGGACAGATTTGGTCAAGGAACAAGCCGTGTCACCAGCGCAGTCTGACTACAGGACACAATTTATTTAAGGTATTCCTAAACTTTTGCTTAATGTTTAAAACCTCTGAACAGTGTGCAAAACAAATTACAGTGCAGGAACACCAGGTGTGTTTGAGTGCAGCATATTGTTTGCGGCATCTGGCTTGCAGAGAACATGGGCTTTCACTAGAGAAACCAAGGTGCTAGCCCTCATGGATGCAATGGTATCCCCGAATCCTCAGAAACAGGAGCCGTGCACCAAATATGATTCCCAGTGATCGGGAGGGGTTTGACGCTCCACACTTCTTCCCTAGGAACGAACCTCCAAACCAGGGTTTCCCAAACTTGGGTCTCTGGCTCTTTTGGGACTACAACTCCCATCATCCCATGCTAGCAGGACCAGTGGTCAGGGATGATGGGAATTGTAGTCCCAAAACAGCCGGAGACCCAAGTTTGGGAAACACTGCCAGGTGTGCGCAAAAAATCAGAGAACTTGTTCAAATTCTCATCATTTATGCAAGTCAGGGAATCTAACTCTCCCCCCGTCCCCGCGGTGGGGAATTCTACAGTTCTTGGTGCTTTCAATTCTTCCATGGAGGGGAAAGGGAGAGGCAGAATTTTTAAACCTGGCACACATATGCAGGCTGCTGTGACTATGGCCTCATCCTGCACCACCAAGCAGAAGGGGGCTGAGAGGGCAAATGGATGCAATGGCTTCCCAGATGTTTTAATTATCAAAAGAAGGGCTCGTTCACACAGACTCCAGCGTCCCGACTTGTGTTGGAAGTGTGTACGCTTGTTGGTTGGTTTAAATCGACCAGACTGCATTTCTGCTGAACAATACATGTGGATAAATGTCCACATGTCCACAGACAGAAGTTCAAAGATTGTACACTTCTGGGATGTAGTGTGTGAACACCCTGAAAACACAACTTCTGGATCCAGGGGTGCTTTCGGTTACAAATGTCCCCATCTGCATTACAAATTCCTCTCCCTCCTGCGTCTTCTTCCACCTTAGCAAGCAATTGTTTGCGTCCACATCTACTGTTGCTAACTCAGGGTGAGCAGAATGCGAGGAGCACCAGGAGCTGCCCTATACAGCGTCAGACCATTGGATAAAACGAGATCAAGACTGTGTGCAGCTCTCCCAGGTTTCAGGCCTGGGGGCTCTCTCCCAACCCAAACTGGCGATGCCGGGGACTGAACCCCCGGCCCTACTGAATGCAAAGCAAACGATCTACCGCTGAGCTGTGGTCATTCAGTTTAAGGTCATTCTGGTCCTCATGGAATATAGAGCTGGCTGAAATAAGCTGCCTTCTGTTGCATCAATGGGTCAGCGGAGTTCAGTAATGCCTACACTAATTGGCAGCAGCTCTCCAGGCTTCCAGACCCGGGGTGTCCTTTCACAGAGATGCTGAACCGGGGACCCTCCACATGTGAGGCAGCTGCTCTAAGCTTAACCCTTTCCTGGATGATCTCTTGGAGATGGGCAACTGTTTCCAACTCTGGGGCAGCTGTTGGTAGAGCAGAAGACTCTTAATCTCAGGTTCCTGCATTCCAGGGGGTTGGACTAGATGGCCATTGTGGTCCCAGCTCTGTGATTCCGTCCCCTGCCAGCCGTGCATTTGCCACTCGGGCTTTCCGCCCCCAAAGGATTCGTACCACCTTCCTCTGCTTTTCCCTGGGGTTAAGGGTTGGGGGGGGGGGTTAATAGCGTGACATGGATGGGCGCTGCCCCAAAGCCAGCTCTGGGGCGCCCAAGTGAGCCACAAACATCAACTGGCGCTGTATTAGGGCCCTGGGACTGGCAGAACCAGTTTGAACCTCTGCTCACCTGCAACACCTGTGGTGCCGTGAGATCTTTGGAGGCTGGATAGGGTAAAGATAATAAATCTGCCACCAGAGCTTGCATTCTATACCCAAACTTCATTGGAGATCTATGCTGGTGCTGCTTCAAGGTATTCCCTCGCAGGAGAGAGAATGCAAAACAAGAGTCACCTCCATCCATCTGGACAGAAAGACAGACGCCAATGGTTTTGGGCTGTCTGAATGGCACCTACACGCCCTGGCAGGAAAAGAAGCTGCCCAGCTGCCTCTGCTCATTGGGTGCAGCACCTAGCTCACAGAGACTCCTTTTTCCTTGTGGGGCGCTGTGGTACAGTCCTTGCAGACAGACAGACTCTGAAGGCAGAGGCTCCACACAGCCCCCTCAGGCAGACACAGCCCCAGCCCTTCTGTCTCCCCGCATTCCTGGCGCCCTGTTTTTTCATCACAAACATTTTAGATATAAAAACAGGCAGCCGATTTCACCATCATCTCCCCCAACCCGTGCTCTGCCCTTACAAACAGAATGTTTTAAAAGTCTGTTTTCAGAAACTAATTTGGAAAATTACAGTAGTTTTGGATACTTCCTTTGCACAGAACAGGAAAAAAGCACACCCACCCTGAGACAGGTCCAAACACCCTTTCCCCCTTCTGCTAACGATATCCAGTAAAATATATATTTTAAAAAGGCGGGGTGTGCGTGCTTGCAAGGCGAGGAATAAAGTGCCGCAGAGCATTGTGGGATAGCCGTCCCCTGGTGAACACCACCACCCCTCCTGTCAATCAATTCACATGTGTGATTCCCCGCCCCCTCAATCTGATCGGCCACTTGCTTCGCTTAACCAGGCAGGGCTCTGGAGAACAAGGAGGGTGGGGAAAGCTGTTGCATCCTCTCGGGGCCACCCCAAAGAAGGCTGCGCAGGGCAGAGCTGGTCTTTACAAGGGGGCGTTGGCGGAGGGGGGACTTTTGCCGCTCCCTTGGTGGGTCTCTCCGCTGGGCATGCCGCATCCACCCCAGGTTTGTGAAAAAGGCCCCTTTTCAATCCACTCCATGGGCGTCCTTACTGCCAGCGCCAACTCTGGCCAAATGCAAGAGTTTTTTTAAAAAACAATGCAACCGCCAGTGAGTTTCCTGAAGACTCTTTCCCCCTCCCCACCCCACAGCTCTAGGTATCAAGATGGAGGGGTGGGGGGCGGGCTCTTCTCTGGGTTGCCAAACAAGCTGGGGGTCCTTGCCAGCAGAGATCCGGCGGGTGCCGTCTACAACCGCTTGTCTTTCACGAGTCCGTTCTTTAAATGTTTCCTGTGGAAGAGAGAGCAAGAGAATCGTTGACACACAGCTGAACCCCCTGGAATTAATGGGCCTAAGTCAGCCCTGTCAAAAGAAGGGAAGACTAGCCTGCCGGATCAGGCCCAAGGGGGCCCCTCTGGTCCAGCATCCTCTTCTCACTGCAGCCAACCAGACACCCGTGTCAGGAAACCCGCAAGCAGGATTGGAACCCCAGA
The DNA here is from genome assembly GCF_964270895.1 of Podarcis filfolensis. NCBI lineage: Eukaryota > Metazoa > Chordata > Lepidosauria > Squamata > Lacertidae > Podarcis > Podarcis filfolensis. The sequence goes on from NC_139622.1 coordinate 1,918,435, forward strand.
GCCCTTTCCCACAACAGCATCTGGGATGCAGAAAGATTTCTCCCTCTGAGCATCACCCTATTGGCTAGTAGCCATTCCTCTGTGAGTTCATCCAATCCTCTTTTGAGGCCAGCCAGGTTGGTGGTCATGCTGCCTCCTGTGGCAGAGAGTTCCATAGTTTAACTAGGTGCTGAATCTCCCAGCCTTCAGCTTCATTAGATACTCCCAAGCTGTAGCGTTAGGAAAAAAGGTCTTTCTCCCTCTCGCCTATAAACTTTCTCTATCATTTTTTAATATCAAGCTGCCTCTTATTCACCTTTTCTCGAATTGAAAAAGCCCTAAACGCTGCAACCTTGCCTCATAGGGGAGCCAGTCCACCCCCTTGAGGGAAAGGGCCCTTTCTGCCCATTCATTTCAATAGGACTACTCTGAGTAAGACTAATGTAAGAACACACACCTATGCTTCCGTACAGCAACCTTCCAGAGGCTTTAGTACAGCTTTTGTGTGTTTTAAATTCATGCCACAACAATGAGCTTTATAATTCTGTGGCTGCAATTTACTCAGCGTGCTAAAATTACAAACCACTTTGCGAAGCTTACGCTCCAAAAACCCGACTGGGAATAGTTGAAACTAAAATTCAGATAAAAAATATGCATTTGTCAAACCCTTAATAGTGGGTCGCCACGCTCCCCTGGCCTGGCTCTGCCTCCCCCTGGAAAAAACACCCCACTCCTTTCAATGCCAAAGAGCTGAATCCACATCCACATTCAGACACAGTCTACCTCGGAGTGGTTTACATGCTCCGCTTCTGGGCTTCAAACTAGCAGAATGATGCCCACGGCGAAGGGTTTCATCCAACAAGACGATTCTTGTGGAGGATAGTTATATCAAAAGAACTCCACATTCAGGTGCAAACTATCCCTGAATGCTGGGGGGGGGGTTGTAGGGGGGCAGCTAAACATCTGGGAGAGGGTGGGTGCTTTTGCACTCCACTTGTAGGGTTTCCAGAGGAGCGTGGCTGTCCACTGATGGAAGCAGGGAAGCCAGGCAAAATGAATGTTGGTGCGAATTTGATTTTCTTCCTCCCTCCCTCCCTCTCTGGCACACTAACCCTTCCTTCCAGCAGCTGGGGGTGTGAAACTCCCTGTCTCTCTTCTTGCAGGCTGCGTCAACATCATATTCCCGGACGTCGTTCACTTCCCGAACTTGCCCCAGCAAGACCTTCACTACGAAGAGGATGATGTACTGCAAAGAGGAAGGGAGAGGGGGCAATCATGGAAATGTAGAGTTGGAAGGGAACCCCAAGGGTCATCTAGCCCAACCCCTTGCAATCCAGGAATCTTTTGCCCAACATGGGGCTCGAACTCATGACCCTGAAATTAAGAACCCCATTCCCCGCTCCCCACGATGCTTTGCACTACATTACCCAGCCCCCCACTTTCCTGAGAACCTGGTTCATCCCAGCCGGGGTGACGTGGGCCTAAGATGGCCTGCACTCCCATGATAAAAACATAATAAAATAGCCTTTATGATAACAGTCCTCTTCCCCCACACTTTCTCAGGCAATAGATTATTGAATAGCCATAGGCCTGGGTAAAGAGGAATGTTTTTGCCTGGCACCTAAAGACATGTAATGATGGCTCCAGGGGAACCTCTGGGGAGAGCACCCCACATTTACTATGTAAGTAAAGCCAACTTTTACTTTTTCACAAAGCAATGTGTGTGGCTGTTATTTCTAAGGGGGAGAAAAACGGCAATACCAGGCAAAATCCAGTCTGCCTTAAAGCATCCTAGATTTTTTTTTTAAAAAACATTATTTATTAATTTTTCACATAAAAGAAATCTTTACATATTTTAATATAATCCATAAATTACTTTATCTGTTGACTTCCTGTCCTCCATTTCCATGGTTTTCATATTTACCCTTAAATGCTGCATATTTTGCCTATACTATTCAATACAAACAATTTTACATATTTATCTTAATAATTTGTGCTGTCACTCATATTTCAAGTCCTGGTCATCTCACTATAGCAGTTCTTTAAATCCCCAATTAAAAAAATCCAGTCCTCAAGGCATTTTTCATCATTTTGATCTCTAATCTTTGCTGTTAATTTTGCCAGTTGCACGTACTCCATCGTTTTAAAAAGCCAATCTTCATTTGTTGCTAGATTGGAAACGAACAATCATCCTGGACTATTGTTTCTAGAAGGTTAAATCAACCTTGCCTTAGCTTCCAAGTTTATCCTGCAAAGGACAGTCCTCTGCTGACTTCATTCACGTGAGCAAGGAAAGGTAATAACTAAACAGGTTCCCAACTCCTGCAGGGCAAGGCGATGGTGAGGCTCGCTACTCACCAGAAACCAGTAGATGTTCATCAGAGTCAGGACAAAGAGCAAAGCATTGAAAAAGAAGTAGAAGGGGATGTCCGGGACAGTCTGGAGGCTGGTGTGGCAGGTGGCGTAGAGCACTTTGAGAGGAAACCAGTACAAGCGGAACCAGAACCTGCAGGGACAAGAGACCTGGTCTAGGAGGACTAGAATCTTGTTCGTTCACTTAATAAACTCTATATATGTTTTTTTAAAAAATATAAAATATTTATTGAGATTTTACAAAAAACAAAAGTTTACAGAATAAAAAGAGAACATATAGAAAGAAAGAGATAAGAAAAACATACAAAAATACATAAAAAAGAAAAAAGAAAAAAGAAAAAGAAAAATACAAAATGCAAAAAGCGAATAGGTAAGAAAAAAAATAAAAACAAATCCATTTTTCTCCATATCTTTACGCTCATTTGCTTGTTTCCATGACCTCCTCACACCTCCCTTTTTTGTATTCCCGTTCACATAGTCAGTTCAGCAAATCCTTACTCTCTTTCATTTATCTTAACTCTATATCTTAACATATTATAACTCTATATTTTCATCCATTATCAATCCATTTTTGCATATTCTTATTAACTTTGTTGCTAGTACCCCCTATTCAATCCAATCATCATTTTAACATTCATTAATTTTACAGTGTTTCTGTAGATAGTCTTTAAATTTCTTCCAATCTTCTTCCACCAACTCTTCTCCCTGGTCTCGGATTCTGCCAGTCATTTCCGCCAGTTCCATATAGTCCATCACCTTCATCTGCCACTCTTCCAGGGTGGGTAAATCTTGTGTCTTCCAATACTTTGCAATCAGTATTCTTGCTGCTGTTGTAGCATACATAAAAAAGGTTCTATCCTTCTTTGGCACCAATTGGCTGACCATGCCCAGGAGAAAGGCCTCTGGTTTCTTCAGGAAGGTATATTTAAATACTTTTTTCATTTCATTATAGATCATCTCCCAGAAAGCCTTAATCTTTGGGCACGTCCACCAAAGGTGAAAGAATGTACCTTCATTTTCTTTACATTTCCAACATTTATTATCGGGCAAATGATAGATTTTTGCAAGCTTGACTGGTGTCATGTACCACCTATATATCATTTTCATAATATTCTCTCTTAAGGCATTACATGCCGTAAATTTCATACCGGTGGTCCACAACTGTTCCCAGTCAGCAAACATAATGTTATGACCAATATCTTGTGCCCATTTAATCATTGCAGATTTAACCGTTTCATCCTGCGTGTTCCATTTTAACAGCAAGTTATACATTCTTGAAAGTATCTTAGTTTTGGGATCTAACAGTTCTGTTTCCAATTTTGATTTTTCCACCTGGAAGCCAATTTTTTTGTCCAAATTATAGGCCTCTCTTATTTGATAATAATGAAGCCAGTCTCGCACTTTATCTTTTAATTTCTCAAAACTCTGCAATTTCAATTTCTCTCCTTCTTGTTCCGATATTTCCCAATATTTCGGCCATTTGGCCTCCATATTGAGCTTTTTCTGAGCCTTCGCTTCCATTGGTGACAGCCACCTTGGGGTTTTATTTTCCAATAAGTCTTTGTATCTTATCCAGACATTGAACAATGCTTTCCCGACAATATGGTTTTTAAATGCATTATGTGCTTTAACCTTGTCGTACCACAAATATGCATGCCACCCAAAAACATTATTAAAACTTTCCAAATCCAAAATGTCTGTGTTCTCAAGAAGCAGCCAGTCTTTCAACCAGCAGAATGCTGCTGATTCATAGTAAAGTTTAAGGTCTGGCAGGGCAAATCCGCCTCTTTCCTTTGCATCAGTTAATATTTTAAATTTTATTCTAGGCTTCTTGCCCTGCCAGACAAATCTGGAAATATCTTTCTGCCACTTCTTGAAACAGTCCATCTTGTCCAAAATTTGCAATGAATGAAACAGAAATAACATTTTTGGCAATACATTCATCTTTATAGCTGCAATTCGACCCAACAAGGAAAGCTTCAAATTTGACCATATTTCTAAATCTTTTTTCACTTCTGTCCAACATTTCTCATAGTTATCTTTAAATAAATTTAAGTTCTTAGCAGTCATATTAACCCCCAGATATTTTACTTTCTTAACTAATGTTAAACCTGTCTCCTTCTGAAACCTCTCTTTCTCAATTGGTGTTAAATTTTTCTCAAGAACTTTAGTTTTTGACTTGTTCAGCTTAAATCCTGCCACATGACCAAATTCTTGAATCAGTTCTAATACTCTTTTCGTACTAGATTCTGGCTCCTGTAATGTCAAAACTAAGTCATCTGCAAAAGCTTTCAATTTATATTGTTTGGCTCCGACCTGGATACCATTAATCAGACGGTCCCTTCTAATCATATTTAGCAAAACCTCCAGGACTGAAATAAAAAGCAATGGGGAAATTGGGCAACCTTGTCGTGTACCTTTCTCTATCTTAAACTCCTCTGTCATCACATTATTGACTATTAGCTTAGCCTTTTGTTCTGAGTAAATTGCACTTATACCATTTTCAAACCCTTGACCCAACCCCATCCCCTGGAGATTTTTCTTCATAAAATTCCAAGAAATATTATCAAAGGCTTTCTCCGCATCTATGAAAATTAAAACTGCTTTAGTATTAATATTCACTTGCAACTTCTCCAAAATGTTAATTATGTTCCTCGTGTTGTCAGACAAGTGCCTACCTGGGAGAAAGCCAGCTTGGTCCTTATGTATCTCTTCCACTAATACTTTTTTTAATCTATTAGCCAAAATATCAGCAAATATTTTATAATCCACATTGAGCAGGGATATGGGGCGGTAGTTCTTAAGTTGTGTCTTTTCCGACTCAGTTTTCGGTATAAGTGTAGTATAAGCTTCCTTCCACGACTCTGGTGCTTTTTCCCCCTCCAAAATTTCATTACAAACCTCCTTTAGTGGCTGAATTAAGCAATCTTTCAAATATCTATAGTATTTTGAGGTTAAGCCATCCGGCCCTGGAGATTTACCCAACTGCATATTCTGAATGGCACCTTCTACCTCCTGTTCTGTAATTTTATGGTTCAGCATTATCTTGTTTTCCTGAGAGATTTTTTGTAATCCATTTGTTTTTAAAAATTGGTCTATATCAAACTCTTTCTGTGGCCCTTGTGTATATAACTGTTTGAAATACCTCTGGAAGCATTTTCTAATCTCCACTGGATTCTGAATGTTCTTTCCTTCCACTTCCAAATTAGTGATAGTATTGAGCTTTTGTCTTTTTTTTTCATTTGCCAAGCTAACAATTTTCCACATTTATTAGCCAATTCAAATGTCTTTTGTCTCATTTGTTTAATTTTCCATTCAATTTCCTGGTTCATCATCTTCATATATTGCACTTGATATAACTTTATGTCTCTCAGAATCTCTTGTGACTTTGGTTTCGCTCTTAGTTTCTTCTCACCCTCTTTTATTTTTTCCAAAATTTTATCTTTTTTTTTCATTTTGGGCTCTCTTCTTTATTGTATTCTGTTGGATCAGAAACCCCCTCATAACTGCTTTACTTGCATCCCAGATTATTCTTTTTCCAATACTAGTATTCAAATTTATTTCAAAATAGTCTCTCAAGGTTTTTTGGGCCTTCTTAACAACCTCTTGATCTCTAAATAAGGTGTCATTCATCCTCCATCTGAAGGAACCGATTGGTGTTAGTTTCATCTCCATTTTCACAGCATTATGGTCGGAGCAAGTTTTTGGGCAAATTTACACTTTTCGAGTCTTAGGTGCCAGTCCTCTAGTTATCCATATTTGGTCAATTCTAGTCCATGTCATTTTGGCTTCAGAGAAGAATGTTCCCTCTCTTCCTAAGGGGTTCTTAATTCTCCAAATATCAATCAAGTCCATATTGTCAGTCAGTTCAAAAAAAGTTTTTGGTAGTCTGCCATCTTTAGTTACAATCTGTCTCTGCGACTTGTCCATATTTGTAGATACCACTCCATTCATATCTCCCATCATGATGATGTTGTAATCCATGTAGTCTAACAACGTCTCATGCAATTTCTTAAAAAATTCAGATTTCCCCTCATTTGGTGCATAAACTCCTACTATTAAAAATTTTTCTCCTTGTGATTGAATTTCGATTGCCACAAATCTTCCTTGATCATCTTTAAAAACAAATTTCGGTGATAGGCTCTCTTTGGCATAAATTACAACTCCTCTCTTTTTGACCTTATCCGATGAAATAAACTCTTGACCCAATCTTTTATTAATCAATACTTTCCTGTGTAGCCTTATCACATGTGTTTCCTGTAAACAAATTAAGTCCAACTGTTCCTTTTTCAATAAATGAAAAACTTTCCTCCTCTTCTCCGGGGAATTAAATCCATGAATATTCCAACTTAGCAATTGTAGAGACATTGTGTAATTATTCTACTTTCCTCCAACTGCTCCCAGTGATTCCTCTTGTTCTGACGGTGGTATCACTTTTGCTGGTTTGTCCAATCCCAAAGATGGTGGTGCTATGTCTAATACTCCTGGTTTTAAGGCTCTTAACTCTTCTAAAGCTTCTTTCTGCAGGTCTTCTTCGTGGTCTCTCAGAAATTTTCCCTTGTCTTCCACTGATCTTATTTTAATTTTTTTCCCTTTAAATGTAAAGGATAGGCCCTGGGGGAATTCCCACCTAAAAACAATTCTGTTTCTTCTCAGCAGGGCCACCAAGTCTCTGTAGTTAGTTCTAAGATCCAGTAAATATTTCGGAATATCCTTAAAAATCTCCACTCTTGAATCGTTTATTTCCAAGCTTTTCTGGTAGTGCAGACTCAGTATTTTATCTCTCTCTTCTTTCGTTCGGAGGGTGACCAAACAGTCTCTCACCCTGTTCTTTCTCCCTCCTCTTCCAAGTCTGAAAGCACTCACTATCTTGAAGTCTTGATTAGCATCCAGATTCCAAAATTTTGCAAATTCCTGCTCAAGGTAGTCACATAGGTTATCTTTTTCAAATTCCGGTACCGCCCTGATCCTCAAATTAGTCTGTTTCTCCCTCAGTTCAATCATAGACAGAAGCGACTGATGGTTCCCGAGCTGTTTGCGCATCGGTTTTATTTCTTCCTCTACTGCCGCTGCTTTTTCTTTTGCTTCCTCAGCTGTCTTTCGATTAGAGGCAGATTCTTGCAACAATTTTTCAATAGATTCTGTATTGGAATTCACCTTCTGTCCCAAGCTATTAATGCTAACAGTATTCTGGTCAATTTTAGTTGTTTGTTCAGTAACTTGTTTACTTAGGCTTTCCAATTTTTCATAAATTTTGCTTAGTACCAAAGTGAATCCCTCTTCTGAGGCCATTCCTTTTAACCCAGCTTGTGCAGTATCTTCCCCCTGTGTCACAGGAGGGCCAGGAACAGATGGTCTACGCTGCTGGGATGCTGCACTAGGCTGCTGCACTCTAACCTTGCCGGATCTTGTTGTTTTTTCATTCATCACCCTTTGTCTATGAGTCAAGGTCAATCCCACGGTAAAAGCTTGCAATGGAAATTCCCCAGAGTTAAAAGTTAAGAGTGGAAAAATCCCCCAGCTGGGTGTATAGTTTCAATGTTCCTCTAGGGGGACACTGTAGCAGTCATTAATGTTACAATAAAATGTCTTTTCCAACTTTCCAAAGTCCCCCTCAGCAAAGCAGGCAACAGTTTCAAATCCAGAGAAGACCTTTAACAAATATCTCCTTTGCAGAGTGAACCATTAAAAAGTTACATTGTCCATAAATAGTGCGACTCTCAGTGCAACAATTCTAACGATCCTTGCAGTCTGTTCCCAGGAATTAGGTGGTGGTCTCTATTCCCTTTTCCTTTCTTTTGCAGGCAAAAAAGTCACTTTCCCCTCCTCTCCCCCCTCTCCTGCAACCTGGGGAGGGAGTTCTTTTACTTTGATGTTCAGATTTGGAGCTTTGAAGCACCGCTCTCCAGGTATTAGCTCAGAGAGTCTTTGCTTTGATCTGTATACAGAAAGGAAGGCGGACTTCCTGTTTACACCTTCCCGCTTCAGTGCCGAATCAATCCCTTTTTTCTCCTTTTAGTCCCAGATCTTAAGCTTCACCTACTCACGGGTAGTTGTTTAGCAGCCGAATTGTCACAGGAAAAAGGTCAGCGCTCTCCGGCAACAGGCGTGCGGCTTCACCCCACAGAAAGAGCAATTGACTCTCAGCACCGCGCCAAGCTCCCGTTACGCTCCGGAGCCCCTTGCGGGGTTCCTTCGTAAATCCGGGGGGCGCTAAAGGTGCCCGCCAAGTCCCACGTTCACAGGCTTCTCCTGCCTGTGATTTTTGAAAGGGTCTCCGCTTCGCCGTAGTGGACAGACCCGATTTCGGCGGAGCTTCTCCCTCCAGACTAGAAGGAGACCGCCATTGCCGTTGGCGCCGCCTCCGGAAGCCTCAATAAAATCTATATATGGTTTGATTGTAAAAAAAAAAAAATAACCTCAAAGCGATTTACAATTTTGGAAAACTTTTTGCACAAGAGCAGTCTATCTGAACAGCAAAATACTGGGACTGCAGCACCACAGCAATTTATTTTAGCCACAACCAAACAATAATTTGTAATATGCCTTCCTGCTGGGGGTGGAGTTTGCAGAACCACCCTCCCTCGGGGTGGGAGGGTGCAGAGTTTGAGGGCAGCCAAACTCACCAGCTTACGCTGAAGGAGACGCAACCGGCATTCGAGATCAAATCATTCAGACGATGGTAGACCCCGCCCCGATATTTGAAGTAGACATTGAGCTTTGTGAACTCCAGCTGAACGTCGCTGATGTCGTGAAGGAAGAGGACGAGGATTCCCACGTTGTGGTACCTGAAGGCAACGTTGCCAGGAGGAGAGGATACAAGCACAGGTGAGCCACAGCACAACCCTTGACGCACACCTGGGTTCGATTAGCGGCATGTAGAGTTTAAGTGCATATACTGCACGGAGAATTTCTGCCCAAGACGTCTGCAAAAGCCACAGTGCATAGAATCGTAGAGTTGAAAGGTAACCAAGGATCATCTAGTCCCACCACTGCAACCAGGGCACTGAATGTCCTGCCATAAATTATGTGGTGTGGCAGCATCCTCAGTCTCCACAGTGCTTTGCAGATGAAATATTACATCTCCAGTCAACACTGAAGCTGGCACCAGCTGATTTCCAAATAATCACCTGGAGACTCTCCAAGTAGCTGGCAGTGTCTAGAATGAACCTCACCTTTTTCTGGTGAGTAATCTACTTTTGAATTTGGAACATGGAAGAAGCTGGTGCCAAGCGCCTTGCTCTGCTTCCCTTGGGACCTCAACAATGTCTAGGCAACACAATGACCAGACAATCTTTATAGAATTCCTTCAAACCATAGCAAGTTCAAAATGAAATCTTTAGTCTCAAAGTCTCTGAAAATCTTTAAAGACGCCCCCATCAGCGAGGCCAAGAGGGGGGTCTTGTTGTCTGGGCAGACCAGGACCTCCAGACACACTGCCCAGTCACTTTGGAGCAGCAACTCAGCACTTACGAGGAGGGACGGGTATCTGCAGCCACCGTGTGCGCTGTGATTCTCCAGCGGTTTCACTTCACCACCAGAGGTGCACTCCGCTGTCTCTCGAGATGGATGGGTGCCAACAATAATTTTAAAAAAAACAAGCTGGTGGGAAAGGCCCTTCTCTGCCCAAGACCCCACAGAGCCTCTACTGGGCTTTGTATTCCTATAAGTAGTCTGTACCAGTGCAATGCAGCACCCTATGCTCCTATTTCAGGCGATGAGGACCAGTGGGGGAAACTCAGGTGTATAAGCCAGGGACCAAATGGCTCCTTAAACCAAGGTTACAGTCGCCAAAATGGAATGCCTAGTGGACATTGTGGGGCAAGTCTTATTTTCCAAATGATGGACTGACTGCAAATGATTCTCAGTTGAACATCCGCCTAGTTCAGAGGACAACCTTGAGCTAAGATAAGAGCTTTGAGAACTTAATGAGGAAAAGTCCCTTGATCCAGGGATGGTCCACATAACTATTGGCCTATTCCAACCTCTTTTTCTTTATGCTGATGGCTCCTGCTCAGGCTGCACAAAGAAAGCTTTTTGGTTCCTGAGATTCTTTCTGATAGTGCAGATAAAATATAATGGATAGAATTATACCGAATGGGGTATTAGTGTGTGAAAACAGCCCAGATCCGAGGATCTCCAGGCATGCACCTCCAGATGGTGGAGTCATCAGGCATCTTCACTTGGTCGCAAGGGGTCAGAAGCCAGGTACAAAATGTGCTTGGAGCCTGGCTAATTTCAAACACTGAGGACTAGAATCTTACTTTATCCTGCGGGGAAGGACCAGAGTGTGGTGGCCTTAAACATGCGCTAAGCACAGAGGACCCAAGGTTCAATCTCCAACGGCATCTCCAGGTAGGGCTGGGTGAGACCCCCAAGCCTGGAACCCTGGAGTCAGTGCAGGCAATGCTGAACTAGAGGGACCTTAGTCTAGTTTGGAACCCAGGACTTTGTGCATGCACAGAGTGCGCTCTGCCACCAAGCAGAGGTGTAGCCAGGCAGGAAGCAAGGGAGGGAGGGAGCGTGTGCGGATGGGGACGCACCTGAACATGTAAGAGAAGGTGATGAGCATGAGGGCCACCACATGGTGGATGAGCATGACGATCGAGTCCCTGCGCCAGGCGTCCATGTAGAACGTGGCATAGATGGAGTGGCCGTAGAAGCTGCCTTGCATCAGGTAGGCCATGGCAATGTCTGGCGGGACCTCCATGCCCCTCTTCCAGCCTGGAAAGCCGCAAAGGAGAAGGGAGAAAGCAAGGTCAGTGAATCATAGAAGGGACCCCCAAGGGTCATCTAGCCCAACCCCCCGCAGTGCAGGAATCAATTATTATTCTAGCTGCCATGGAGAATTTGATCTCACGCATCTACAGCCCCCTACCTGCTGAGCCAAGGGCTGTAGGAAGCTTGCAAGCAGGGCCAGGGGGCAAGAATAATACAATCAAAGAATTGCAGAGTTGGGAGGGACCCCAAGGGTCATCCAGTCCACCCCCCTGCAATGCAGGAAACTCGGCTAAAGCATCCTTGACAGAAGGCCATCCAACATCTGCTTAAAAACCTCCAAGGAAGTAGAGGCCACAGTCTTCTGAGGGAGATTGTTCCACTGTTGAACAGCTCTTACTGTCAGAAAGTTTTTTCCTGTTTTTCCTGTCAGAATCTCCTTTCTTGTAACTTGAAGCCCTGGGTTCACGTCCTACCCTCCAAAGCAGGAGAAAACAAGCTTGCTCCATCTTCCATGTGGCAGCCCTTCAGATATTGGAAGATGTCTCTCCTATCTCCCCTCAGTCTCCTCTTTCCCAGGCTAAACATACCCAGTTGCTTCAACCATTCCTCATCAGGCTTGGTTTCCAGACCCCTGAACATCTCCTTCGCCCTCCTCTGCACATATTCCGTCTTGTCAACATCCTTCTTAAATTGTGGTGCCCAGAGCTGGACACCGTCTTCCAGGTGGGGTCTGACCAAGGCAGAAGAGAGCCTTTCCCTTGGTCAGCCGGCTGGGAGCCAAAGCAATTCAAGGGGTACAGTTGCCACACACCCCAGATCCACTCTCACCCCATCAGGAACCCCAGATGCCCCAGAATCCTGCGGTCATACCAACAAGGAAAGAACAAAGTGTGCTAGCTAGTGGGCGTCCTGAATGGACATTCCAGGCTGTGACCACAAGGGGGCATTGCTGCAAAAAAATGAATTCAGATTAATTCACTTTTGGGTCCTATCCTATCCCCAGAGACACCTGCGATTTTGCAGCTGCATTATCTATTTTGCAAAAGGCAAAGGAAAAAAGAGGCTCACTGCACAGTTAAGAAGGGAAAACATCTAGTGAAAGTGAACTATTAGGTTTTCATACATGCAGAAGGAAGGGAAGTTTATTTTAGAAATAATAATTGTTGAACTATTGTGGATTGACAATTTGATGAACAGCCTTGTAGATATTGGAAACATAAAAATATTGTACGTGCAGGAATTGGCAAGTGGACAGCTGATGGTTCAGGAAAAAAAGTTAAAAGCAACAAAAAAAATTGTAATATAAGATTAATTATAGAGAATGGAAGGTGACTCAGAAATAACTAGGAAAATAATGCAGCAACAAGAAGAAATTATGGGCACATTGAGGACGGAATGTGGGAGGCCAGTTTTTGGAAAAATTGTATTTAATTTGCTTTGATTTGTTAAAATTTGGAAAATCAATAAAAATGATTTAGCAAAAAAAAAAGAGGCCCTCTTTTATTTTCTTTCAAGGACCAGAGTGTTGTGTGCAGAAGGTTCCTGGTTTAAGCCTCGATGGGTTCTCTGTGTGGGGGAAGGAAACCCCAGAGAAGCTGCTGCTGCCAGCCAGTGTAGACAGTCTTGGGCTGAAGGAAGGAAGTGCTTCCTTTGTTCCCATGACACCAGTTCTTCATTCATAACCTTGAGGACTAGCACCCTGTCTTGATTTTAGGGGAGGGGTGATAGCTTAGCGGCACAGTTCCTGCTGCCAAAAGCAGGCGAGGCAACAAATGTAAATTTTGTCAAGTTTCTTCACACACAGAGCGAGAGACTCAGCAACGTCCATCCTCCATCCAGGGAAGCAGAGAGGCATCATTGGAGTTGAAAGAGACATGCAGGTTCAACTGGCAGCTGTCCTATATAATACAGGATTGCCATGTATTTCAATATAAAATGCTATGTCCTGTATTGATAGTTTTGCCCTGGTTTCCAGGTCTTCTTTCTCTCTCTCTCTGCCAAATTAGGGATATTCTCCAAATGCATCTTTGAAAGGCAAGTGAAAGGTCACGTATTTAAGCTCTAGGTAGCCAAGCACAGACAAATTCACAAATGTATGTGTCAAATTCTGGAGGGGCCATCCTGTGTGGCTGCAATAGCAGACCCTCCCCGTGCCCCTATTTTCCAGGGACAGTCCCAGGTTCGCAGAAGCCACCCCAGCTTCTGATTTGATCCCGAAATGTCCTGCTTTTCCTCAGGACGTCCCCATTTTCATCGGGAAAATGTTGGAGGGTCTGGATAATAGGATATTCCTATTTTCATCGGAGAAAATTAATGTTGGCGGGTATGCAATAGATTGTAATGGATTGCTTTGAAGTCACTTCAACACCAGATAAAATAATATTGCCCCCCAACCACCCTGCCCTGCCCTGTATTTTGCCAGGACAAAGGTGGCAACCCTAATCTCCGCATAGGATAGCTGCATATCCCTGCATTGCAGGGGGTTGGACTAGATGATCCTCAGGGTCCCTTCCAACTCCCCAATACTATGATTCTACGTCCAGTCTGGCAAAAACACCCGGGGGGGGGGTGAGGTGAGAGGGTGGCCTGGCAAGAGTCTCAAGGGTTGGACAGAGAGGTTCGCAGGGCCTGAGCTTCCCTGGGAAAAGGTTTTGCAAGAGAGAAGCCTCTGCCCAAATCTTGACTTGACCTGCGCTGCTTACCGTACCATAAAAGACGGAAGGAGGGTCGTGGAAAAAGGGGTATCCAGCGAAGAAGAGCAGGTAGGCGCCGTACGACCAGGAGAGGGTGTAGAAGGCCAGCTTCCAGGCACTCTCGGGCATCTTGGCAGCATCCTTGGGGGGCAGCTGGCACCACTCCGCAAAGGGCTGGCAGAGAGAAGAAAGGATAGGCCGTTAATGGAGTGAGGTGGAATCCTGACAAGACAGAAGTGCTGCTTCTAGGGGACAGGGGGCGGGGGTGGGACTCCCTGGTCCTGAATGGGGTAACTGTGCCCCTGAAGGATCAGGTGTGCAGCCTGGGGGTCATTTTGGACTCACAGGTGTCCAAGGAGGCGCAGGTCCATTCTGCATCTACGGCTGCAGCCAACCCTTCTGCAGTGCAAGAATCTCAACAAATGCGTCCACAAGAGATGGCCACCCAACCTCAGCTTAAAAACTTCCCATTCCCTACTAAAACTAAGAGGTGGAGGAATGCATCTGTTTAGAAAAGGCCTTCCCTCCTGAGAGATGGAAATGCATCTTTTTTGCATCAGGGATGAGGCACTCTTATCGCTCCAGGTATCGGTAAAGGTGAAGGATCCCAGGCAGTTAAGTCCAGTCAAATTCCACTATGGGGTGCGGCGCTCATCTCCACATTTAGACCGAAGGAGTCGGTGTTCGTCTGCAGCTTTCTGGGTCATGTGGCCAGCAGGACTAAACCGCTTCTGGCACAAGGGGACACCGTGACGGAAACCAGAGTGCACGGAAATGCTGTTTACCTTCCCGCCACAGCGGTACCTATTTATCTACTTGCACTGGTGTGCTTTCAAACTGCTAGGTTGGCAGAAGCTGGGACAATGGGAGCTCACCCCATTGCATGGATTTAAACTGCCAACCTTAAGGGGCTCAGTGGTTTAGACCACAGCGCCACCTGCGTCCCTCTAGTTGCTAGCAGATATCATTAGAGAGATGGCAGATATCACTAGAGAGATGATGGGGAACCCGCAGTGCCGGATTTATGTATAAGCTAAACAAGCTACTGTATAGCTTAGGGTCCCACTATCTTGGGGGCCCCCAAAAAAATTAAAGGAAAAAAACTGGGTGTACATTTCCACAATACAGTATAAGACAAAAAATAAATAGAACCTACATACAGCAACAGTGCTTTGTGTTGTGTAGGCTCCTAAGATGCAAGTCATGGGCCAGCCTGCTCCCTAAAATATCACTCGTTAGATACCTATTAGGTCCATAAATTACCATATAGCATATGTTCAACACAAAAAATAGCGACAATTTGTTGTTGACAAAGGACAGCTGGACATATAAAAGGCCCCATTACCTTCAGTATCTTAGGGCCTCATCAAACCTAAATCTGGCGCTGGGAACCCGCAATTTACAGAAGGCGTCCCAGTCTCTGATTTGATCCCAGAATGTTCTGCTTTTCCCCAGGACGTCCCTATTTTCACTGGAGAAAATTAATGTTGGAGGCTATGGAAGGAGGAAGGCCTCTCTTTCAAAGAGATAAGAGATTCCCTCCAGAGATACGGGGAAGGCCTCTTCTCAGATCAGAGACAGGGGAACCTAAATCCTGCCAAATGTTGCTGAGGCTCCAAATGCAGCCAGCATGCCCAAAGGACAGGGCAAATTGTAGTCCAGCAACATTTGGAGAGCCACAGGTTAGTTTGATTTATTTTTCAGGCGGTGGGGGGGGGGAGCACGTAAGCTGTTCCTCCAATCCCTGATTTTGCCACAGCAGGGCTTGTTGTGGCTCCGGCTGTGAACTGATCACCCCAGCAGCTGAGGTCTTAATATAGCATTCCCAAGCAGGGAGCCCGTCTCAAAAGCTGCTGAGGTTGTGGCCTCTGTTTCACGGTCAGGTTTTTTTTCTTTCCAGTTTCCACCTCCTCGAATTTCCCTCTGCTTTTCCGGCTCCCATGTGTTGCACGAGCCCCTGGCGGGGTTCCTGCTCTGCAAAGATACCCAGGAAGGGCAGACGAAGCAGGAGATGCGCTCGCAGGCACCCAATGAAGCCGAAGGCCAGAAGAGTCAGGACTAAAGCTGGGCGATATCTGGTTTTCAATATTGCAATATATCACCAGCTAAACATCACGATATATTAATATATCACAATGTCTGAAAGAAGCATGGAGCTATGTACAGGCCTGCATCGTGATTTTTGCATAGCACACACACACACACACATCTTGATTCATGATATATTGCCAGGTCAAAAATTATGTACGGACTTCAAATCAGTAATCCACAAATACAACCCACCCCTCCCGCTATTTTTCATACACAAAAGTCTGACTAGTAATAATAAACAAAAAACCCACTCCCTTTTTTCTTCTACTACTTTGTTGTAAATGATTGGCTTTCTTCTCCAGACTGTGGAGCCTTCCAGAAAGAACAATAGAATTGCAGAGTTGGAAGGGATCCCAAAAAAACATCTAGCCAAAGCCCCAATGTTGATGGACTCCTCATCATGAATCTGGCAAGTCTTTTAAGGGGCCACAAGACTCTCCATTATATCCATCCAGTTAGAAGTGGCAAGTTTTGCACAGGCTCCTCAGATGCAGAGGCCCCAAAGGAATCAATGGGTCTCCTCAGAAGGTGGTGGCCTCTCCTTCCTTGGAGGTTTTCCAGCAGAGGTTGGGTGTCCGTCTGTCAGGGATGCTTTAGCTGAGATTCCTGCCTTGCAGGGGGTTGGACTAGATGACCCTGGGGGGTCCCTACAATTCTATGATTCTATGAAATTCCACTTAGAGAACAACCCATTGAAATGACTGGATCCAAGTTCTACATACCCTTTAATTTCATTTTTTTATATATATACATTTTTATTAGTTTTTTAACATATCATTTCTGATAATCATCTAATATAACTTCTTGTCTTGTACAATATTTTAGACTTCTGTCAACACCTCTAATGATTTTCCGTTCTTTATCACTTATTCTGTATTTCTTAATTTCTCTATTACTCTTAATTATCATTAACGAATAGTTCTCCTCATAGTCCTTCTTGCAATATTTCAAATAGTCCTCCTTACAGAACTTCTTGCAGTCCTACTACTGTAATCTTTTCATTACTATTACTTTTCAAATAGTTCATATATTTACTCCAGTCTTCTAAGAATCTCTGGTCCCGCAGGTTTCGAATCCTTCCTGTTAATTTATCCAGTTCTGCATAGTCCATCAATTTCATCCGCCATTCTTCTTTCGTCGGTAATTCTTCGTGCTTCCATTTTTGTGCCAGCAATGTTCTTGCTGCCGACACACCCTTTAATTTCAATGGGCCTACTCTGAGTAGGACTATCACTGGATGGAACCCAGTTAAACGCATTTTGCCCTAAGGTTAAGCAAGTCTTGCTTTGGGGAAGACAGGACTTATTCCATCAAATTGTGCGAGAGAGAAATTAATTGACGTTATTCTCTCCCCCCCCCCTTATCTTTCTCTCCAAACGCTAGATGTCCAGCCAGGCCCTTTAAAAAAAGAAAGACCACATGATTTTGCTCATTTTGGATGTAGGTGAGCCAGAAGGCAGTCCAATGTCAGTAAGTGGGGCTGTGGTGGTGAACCCTCCCAGAGCAAGTGCTCTGCCTGACCTCCGTCTGCAAAGCCTGCCTTCTTACGCAAGAGACAGACACCACCATCAAAGGCATCCTCTTCCAAGTGCGGTCCCCGGTTGCCCCTAGCAACAGAGGTCTTCCTGTGCCGGTTGCCCTGGCAACAGCAGCTGGCTGGCAGCCAGGGGACCAGACTGCTGTCATTCATGTATCCTACCCTATACTTATTTTAAAAAATGAGAGCGAGGAGCAGGAGGAGGAGAAATTATTGATGCCCGAGGCTGCAGTGCAGCTCTCTCCCCGGGGGCAGGAGAAAGCCCAGTCTTGGGAGGTTATTTTTTGCAATTAAGGATGGGAATATATGAAACATGTCTGAGGAAACAGCCATCTGCCTGTGTCAAATTCTGTTTTTCTCTCTCTCCTCCACCCTCAGTTTTCAGAGGTCTCCCACCCCTCTCTTTGAGCTTCTGTTCTGGTGCCCCCTAAGTTCTTGAGGTCTAGAAATGTCACCCTTTTATAATCAGTAGCAGCCGTGAGTGCATTTCTATATCTTACCTTTCCCCCCCAAGGGGCTCAAGGATGACACCCCCCAACATGCTCCTGTTTTAGTTCCACAACAACCCTGCGAGGTGGGGGAGCCCCAGCCCAACCCAAGGTTTTTTCTTATAAAAGGCTTCATATGAACCCACCTGCTCAGATTTCCTGACACACACACCCTTCAATTTCACTTCACCCCCTAAACATCTCCCGACCTCAACACAAACTCCCATAGACCTTGCCTCCTTAAATGACACCTTGTTCCCCTTAATTTCCTGAATTGCAGGGGGCTGGACTAGATGATCCTTGGGATCTCTTCCAACACAGCTGGATGGCCAGCTGCATTTCACTCCCCTGTTCTCCTCACTCTCTAGACTGTTTTTTCCTTGGGGCAAAGACCAGGATTATGGAAATCTGTAAAAAGCACCTGGGTACACCAACGGAGCCCTATAAAATAGGAAGGGGTGGGTTCCTGGCTCTGAGCTTGCTAGGCAGCCCTAGATCTGGAGGCAAGCCCACTTTGGGCCTCAGTCTTCCCCATCTGCAGTATGGGCATAAATCATACTCATCCGTCTCACAGGGTTGCAGCAAAGATTACCTGAAGACGCTGATTTAATTTTAAAATGTATAGGGGAAAAGTGTGATTTATTTTTCAGTGTTCAATGCATTAAAATAAGGAGGAATACATGTACACACACACATGCACAGTGACTAACATAACAGTGATAGAAATATATAGCGATTCCTGGCTAGCTCAGTTTGGTTACAGCTGAAAATGCCAAGGTCGCTGATTCGATCCCCATAAGGGACAGCTGCCTATTTCTGCATCGCAGGGAGTTGGACTAGATGACCCCCAGGGTCCCTTCCAACTCTACAGTTCTATGATTCTATATATAACACAATAAATTTTTGATTCAGTTTAAGAGGCAGCTGGAGAAGGTGGAAGCTAAAAATACATAACCTGCTGCAAGACAGCAATCTCCCTTGTTACTGTATGTTAGTCACGATAAGCAAATCTATATGGATTAGGCAATTAACCACATCATTCTGCAAATCCACCACAATCTTGGCCAAAGTGCTGCTTTTATGCTTTAAAAATGGTCCCCCCCCCACAGATGCAGGAACACACACATTTACGTCTTTTTTGGTATCAGGGAAAAGAAAAGCACACAGACCCTTGATTCTCACAAGCTATTGAAACCTGATTACTTTTAAACCTAATTTCTTTGTACTTTGCTGAATTAAACAGAGCTGTTTTAAATATTGTTACCCTCCTGCTCCACAGACAAGGACTGTCACCCTGGAAGAGTCAAGTGAAAGACATGAATGCACGAAGGCCTTTCCTGCTGCCTGGCTGGAGCAGAAGACATTTTAACAGGACTGGCTGTCTAAGCAGGGCAGATCGTAACACACAACACTGTGGTGTAAAATGCAACCCAGATTAACTTTACACTCCCTGGTCCTTATCACACCTTTGCCCGCCCCAACGACACACCGATCAGGTTCTTTTTCCATTGCCTGCGACAGATCAGATCACTGCCAGAACATAAGATAGCTGCATCGGTAGAGCATGAGACTCTTAATCTCGGGGTCGAGGGTTCGAGTTCTGTGTTGGGCAAAAATATTCCTGCATAGCAGGGGGTTGGACTAGATGACCCTTGTGGTCTCTTTCAACCAGTGCTCAGCCAGTGTTTCAACCACTTGAGACCAAGTGAAGATGCTTGGGCTCCAGCATGGCGCCTGACATCTCCGCCATCCGGTGGATCCTTGGATCTGGAATAATTTCACCCACTGATACCCCACCCTGTAGAATCTATTTTATCTGCACAATCAGAATGAATTTTAGGAACCAAAATGCATTTTCTGTGCAGTCTGAGCAGGAGCAGTGAAGAGTGTTATGGTTAATTGTTGTCTCTTGTCTTCACTCCCCCCCCCCCCCCCGTCCTGCTCACAGTTGGGAAGGATATTCCTTTGTTGTCTAGAGTCCCACAGGAGCTCGCCGGCCTGGGAAGGGAGCCCACCTAGGAGAAGGAAAACTGTGGTCCTCAACCTCCACTGATGTTTATCTTGGGGAGAAGAAAAGGCTCAGGATTCCTCCTCCCTCCACAAATCTGGAGTGGAATCCCTAAGGCAGTCCTTCTGGAAACTCCTCCAACCACGCAGGTGCCAATCATCTTGCTCTGCTTTCCTTTGGACCCCCTCAGTGAAGCCGAAAAGGGTGTCTTGTCATCTGGGCAGCCCAGGACCTCCAGACACACGGCCCAGGCTTGCACCCAGGGCAGATCGCTTTGGTGCTGCTCACACAAGGTTTGGCTTCACCCCTGGAGGCACACTCCATTGTCTGTTGAGACAGACAGATGCCAACAGTATGGGCCTTCCTGTAAAGTCATGCTAAGGTTCTAGTCCTCATGGACCTTTCAAATAGCTAATTCAAGCATAGGAAGCTGCCTTAGACTGAGTCAGGGCATCATCTCACTCAGTATTACCTACACTGACTGGCGGCGAATCTCCAGACTTTCAGGGAAGGGGACATTCCTGGCCTGGCCACCTTAAGACAACCTCGGCTTCTGAACCCCCCTGATCCACGGACCCTCCCAGGGGAAGCCACAGCAGATCAAAGACCCATTTGCTGAGACAGAGATCAGTCATGGCTGCGAGAAGCCACAACTTTTGCTGACAATTTCTCTCCCCTTGCGGTTTCCTCTGCAGCCTATGCAGAGAGGCTGAAACTACCACGGTCTGATCTGATCCTGAACTAAAGCGGATGTGCAGTCGGGGAGGGTGGGGTGAGAGAGAGAGCAGCTTTCAGAAAGAGGCAGCAGTTTGCTGAGAGATGGGGAGAGTCCATTTCACTTTGCTATGTTCCCATCCGGCCTCCCTGGAGGAGAGGAGAAGCTGAAGCCAAGTTGCAGTGTCTGGAAGCGCTCTGTGGTCATCTCAACGCAACTGCATGTACCATGCAGAGGTGACCTTCCCCAAAATTGATGAGCCCGGCGACACAAAAGCCAGATGCAGCCTTGAAGATGGAAGGTTTCTCCCTCTCTTTCTCTGCAGGCCACATAGAAAAGCAAAGAATCACAACTCTATTTTTATTGGAAAATTAGGAGGCAGTTTAAAAAAAAATGGGAGACAACTTTCTAGTCCTCAAGCACAGTGAGATTTGGGGAAGGTGATTAGAAACCGGAGGCAACAGAAGCCAGAGCTACTGTATCTTTAGTAGTTGCATCGAGGGAGTTTTAAAAGGTTGTGATTGTTACTCAGTTTAGACATCTCTATTCCGCAGTCCTCCCCAATTTATTTTATTCTTCTTAACTGCTTGATTGTAGCAAAACCGCTAAGAAGAGGGAATTTTGGCAAGCAGAGATGAGCAAACTCATCAACCCAAAGCCCTCACCTGGTGTTCTTTAAATTCAGCCCTGCAATGACAGCTAGAAACTTGATTCCATTTTTAAAAGTGAGAAAGGGGCACATCTGGAAACAAGGGGTGGGATTAAAACTGGCTTTTACTCAGAGTAGGGCTATTGAAATTAACAGACCTAACAGGCATATTCCTTAATTTCACTGTGTCTACTCTGAGCAGGCTGAGTGTTGAATTCCACCCATGGAGATTAAAATCACCACTGGTAGAAACTGAATATTATGTCCCATCTCAACCACAGGCAGGTGAAAGCCAAGACCTAAAACTACCTCTGTGCTTTGCAGAAATGGACATTCAGATAATGGCCAAATCATTTCACCTAATGCAAATTTGTCCCATGTAATGCTGTTTTCCTGACTTCCTCAAAGATGGCGAGGCAATGAAGCCCACCCCCCGCCCCCAGCAGGCAAGTTTCTATTCACAGCTTGGTGAATAAACTTAAAAGTTACAAGTCCACATCCCCACCTATACTTCTTTGCAGGTCCTTTTGTAAAGCCAAAGGTGTAGGTGACACAATGCTATCGTATATGCTTCACAATCAGTGTGAAAACTTGTGCACACTTTGCTTTCCTGCACGCACGCACACCAACTTGCCTCCATCTCCTCCCCTTGCACCAGACTCTTCCGCAACCCACAGACAACCTCCACTCCTCTCCAGGCACAATGGCAGCCAGGGGCTCATCCCACGCTTTCTGTGACATCACGGAAGTCTTAGCCAATGGCTGCCAGATGCTTCCTCCTCACCCCATACTGCCTTGGGGCTTCCCAACTTCTTCTTTTTTTAAGCATTTGCACCCAGCCTTTTCTCTCCCCACCCTTTTCCTTCCACTGTTTTTAACAATAAAAAGAAGAACAAATGTTTCAACCCAGATCCTTGAAACATGCAGGAGAACATTCCACAGCCCCAAACAAAGGGTTGTTTCAAAATGTTTCCCCTTGACTGCAAGCTTGTCAGTTGTTGCTTCCCTCTTTCTTCCTCCAAGGATCCGGGGGGGGCGGTGTACACGGTCTCCCCCCCCCCCATTTTATCCTCACGACACCCCTGAGATGCAGGCTAGGCCAAGAGGCAAGGACTGCTCCCCGCAGAGGCACCCAATGAGCTTCACGGCTGATTGTGGGGTTGAACCCTGGTCTCCCAGGTCCTGGTCTGACACCCTAGCCCAGAGTTTCCCAAACTTGGGTCTCTGGCTGTTTTTGGACTACAATTCCCATCATCCCTGACCACAGGTCCTGCTAGCTAGGGACGATGGGAGTTGTAGTCCAAAAACAGCCAGAGACCCAAGTTTGGGAAACCCTGCTCTAACCACTACACACTGTCTCTGCTGGGAAGGGCCTGTTGTCGCCATCCCTGACCACTGGGCATGCTGGCTGGTGGGGGCTGGCAGGAGCTGGGGTCCAGGAACATCCAGAGGGTGCAGCAGTAGCCAACCCCAATCCAGCCAGCAGCAGTTTTCCTCTTCCCCAACATCTGGCTTGCTCCATAGGTGGCTGAATTACAACTCCCAAAGACAGCAGAAGAGCTGTGCAGGATGAGACCCAGGGGCCCCATCTAAGTCCAGCCTCCTGTCCTCACAGCAGCAGACCAGTGAGAGCAGCAGCCTCTTCCCATTCTAAGTTAGACTGCCTCTCTCCATGGAGGCTCCACTGAGGAATCATAAGGAACTAAAAAGAACCCTTTGTCTTTCATAGCAACTGGTATTAAGAGTCCGTTGTCTGATCATTGTAACATTTTCTCCCTCTCTCAAAATGCCAGAACTCGTGGCCGTCCAATGAAGGTTCTGAAGAGAAAAGGAAGTCCTTTGCATGGTTTAAACTATGGAACTCACTGCCACTGGAGGCACCAATGGCCACCAGCTTGGATAGCTTTAAAAGGTAATTGAGCTAATTCATGAACAACAACAACAACAATCATTTTATTATTTGTACCCCGTCCATCTGACTGGGTTGCCCCAGCCACTCTGAGCAGCTTCCAACATACAAAAAAGATTCACTGCCTTCAGATGTCTTCTAAACGTCAGATACCAGTAGTTGTTTATTTCCTTGACATCTGCTGGGAGGGCGTTCCACAGGGCGGGTGCCACTACCGAGAAGGCCCTCCGCCTGGTTCCTTGTAACCTCACTTCTCGCAGGGAGGGAATCGCCAGAAGGCCCTTGGAGCCTCAGTGGATGGACAATGGGGGTGGAGACACTCCTTCAAGTATACTGGCCTGAGACCGTTTAGGCCTTTAAAGGTCAGCACCAACACTTTGAATTGTGCTCGGAAACGTACTGGGAGCCAGGGAAGATCCTTTAGGACCAGTTATATGGTCCCAGTCCCCAGTCTAGCTGCCTCATTCTGAGTTGCAGTTTCTGAGTCACCTTCCAAGGTAGCCCCACGGAGAGCGCCTTGCAGTAGTCCAAGCGGGAGATAACCAGAGCATGCACCACCTACAGGCTACAGCTGTGAAAAGTGAGGATACCAGTCTGGCAGCCGCATTCTGGAATGGCTTTTGATGGCAGCTCCCCATGAAGGATCTGCTCAACCTCTGCAGCTGGGAATGATAATGCCTTCTGAATTTTTACTGCAAAGCACAGGACGGCTGAGCGCTGTGGAGCTCGGATTCTGCTTGCAGGATTTCCACAGGTGTCTGATTGGCAGGATGCTGGACCAGGTGGGTCGCTGGCCTGATCCAGGAGGCTCTTCTGAACTTCTTAAGAACCTAAGACTGGGTCCTGCAGCCGTTGGATCAGGTCAGGGGTGGGGGAATCTGGTCCAGTATCCTGTTCTCACAATGGTTAACTGGTAAGTGTAAGGAAGCTCTCTACATTCCTGTTTAAACTGGCCCTTTACGCTGAACCATGAGGACTAGATCCTTACCTCTCTTGGCATCTAAAGACAGTAACTGACAGGGAATGGCTGCAGCTCAGAACTAGGACACCTGCTTTGCATGCAGAAGGTTCCAGGTTCAATCTCCTCAACCCCAGAGTCAAAGATACTGAGCTAGATGGCCTGACTCAGCATGAGGGATCGTAGAATCATAGATTTGGAAGGGACCCTGAGGGTCATCTAGTCCAACCCCCTGCAATGCAGGAATCTTTTGCCCTATGTGGGGCTCAAACCTACAACCCTGAGATTAAGAGTCTCCTGCTCTACCCACTGAGCGATGTTCCTTTCTAAAATCCAAACCAACGATGACATTAGGGAGTATCTTATCAATGTATCCAGTACTTTTGAAAGCTTTCAACACACAATCAAAGCCTTTTCGGATTACCTAAAGAAATACTATAGTATGATGAACTCATGAGCAGGATTTGAACTACGAGCAACGGAAGGAATTATAAATTATTTTATTGTTGTTATAGTGTAAGAGATAGAAGATAGGGCACAGCAGAGGGGGAGAAATAAAAACACAACTGAAATGGGGTGGGAAGTTGACAAAACTAAAGAAAAAATTATTACATATTAGAGTGCATATGTTAAACTTTTGAACATTTAATAAAATATCATTTAAATAAAAGAAGTATTTCAACAGAAGTCTTAGTGGACCACCAGCTTAACATGAGTCCACAGTGTGATGCAGCAGCAAAAAAGGCTAATGCTATTCTAGGCTGCATCAACAGAAGTCTAGTGTCCAGGTCAAGGGAAGGAATAGTGCCACTCTATTCTGCCTTTGTCAGAATAATGTGTCCAATTCTGGGCACCATAATTTAAGAAGGATATTGAGATGCCTGAATATGTGCAGAGGAGGGCAGCCAAGATGATCAAGGGTCTGGAAACCAAGCCTGATGAGGAGCGCTTGAAGGAGCTGGGGATGTTTAGCCTGGAAAAGAGGAGATGGGAGAGCCATTTTCCTATATCTCAAGGGCTGTCACATGGAAGATGGAGCAAGCTTGTTTTCTCCTGCTCTGAAGGGTAGGACTCGAACCAGTGGCTTCAAGTTACAGGAAAGGAGATTCCAACTAAACATTCGGGAAAACTTTATGACAGTAAGAGCCGTTCAGCAGTGGAACAGACTCTCACAAGAGGTGATGGACTCTCTTTCCAGGGAGGTTTTGAAGCAGAGGTTGGACGGCCATCTGTCCTGGATACTTTAGCTAGGATTCCTTCATTGCAGGGGGTTGGACTGGATGACCTTTGGGGTCCTTTCCAACTCTACCATTCTATGATTCTATTATTCTAACATGCAAAGCCTTAAGAAGAAGAAGAAGAAGAAAATTCCTATATGCCCCAGTTGTCCCCCCCCCAAGAGATGCACACATTTATGAGGTGTATATTTCGGAGCCCCCCCCCCCACTAGTCCCACTGAGTTAGTCGCATCCATCTACTTTGGTCAGTCTACTCTGAGGATGGATCTAACATCAGATACCATCTTCGAATCTGAACACACACTCCTAAAACTGGTTTTTTTAAAGAGCTAGCCAACTCACAACAAATAAGACTTCTCGTTCCCTGCAAATTTTGCATCCCTGCCTCCCCCCCCCCCATGGGTACCCAACAACAGGCTTCAAGCCACAAGACTTTGAGGCCCCGTTCCAGTGCCACCTCACAGACAACGCCACGTTTTGCTGCAAAAAATGCCATGTCAAGGATGCAGATTTCGCACCCGGCAGGAAGATGTGACGACATGTTTTGACAGAGAGAGAGAGAGAGAGAGAGAGAGCGCACAATTTTCAAGGCCACCCTGTTCCAAATGGAGTCACCCCAAGAATACAACACAATGACTGATTTTACTTCCTCCCCCACCCTTGGCAATGCAAAAGACCAAACACTTTCACCTGCCCCTCATTGCCCCCCCCAATTACAATGGCACATTTCACTTGCCTCTCTGCATATAATGCAAAGACCGTTTTATTCCACCACAGCAAAATAGACTTCTTGGTTGTGCACCCCCGCTCTCTCGCTCATACACGTACAAACCTAGTTTCCCCTCATGCAATGATCTGACCAATTTTACGCACTCCATCAATGCACAAACGAGATGCTCCTTTTTCTGGAGGCAATGCACTGACCCATTTCCACCATGGATTTCATTTCTCCCACCACATGCACCAGATTCTTCCTCAAAGGTGATGGTTATTAACCCTCCCTGCAGTGCAAACCCATCTCACTCCCCACCACTCCTCAAAAAGAGGGATTTTTAAATGACCAGTTTTACTGCCCTGAAATGCAAAATCAGATTCTCCCCCACCCCACCCCCCACCAAAAGAAGACAGCGTGCAATAGCCAATTTGACCCTTGCGGTACAAAGCCATATCATCCCCACGCCAAAAAATGCAAGGAAAGGACCAGTGTAACCCTTGCAATGCAAAACCAGCCCCCCCCCAAGCCAAGAGCCAATGTAACATTTGCAATGCAAAGTGAATTCCCCCACCCACGCAGGAGAAACGAGGCAGGCACCGATTTCACTGCCGGAATGCATTGGAAAGCCGCCCCCAGCCCAAAATATTAGGCCAATTTAACCCCTTCAAAGCAAAGCTATATTCTCTCCCCCTCCCAAATAAAAGTCAAGGGTGGGTTTCAGCCTGGCGGTGCCAAGCCGGGTTCTCCCCCCCCCCCCCCGCCCCAAATCAAAGCCAGGACCAGTTTAACCCTTGCGAGGCAACCTCAGGAGCCACGCACCCGAAAGAGGCGTCGGGTGGCGGCTCGGCGGGCGACGGTCCAGCCGACGGCGCCCAGCAGGCAGAGCAGCGCCTCGCTCCAGGCCAGCCGCGCGCTCTCGGCCCACGTCCGGCGGGCCAGCTCCCAGCCGCAGCCCGAGCAGCTCCGCAGCGCCCCGGCCAGGCTCGCGTAGCCGCGCCGCACCAGCGCCTCGTAGCCCGGCGGCGCCGCCATCCTCCTCGCCGGCCCCACCGAGAAGCGCTGCCGCAGCGCCCGCGCGCCCGCGCCAGATGTGCGCAGCTGGAGGGCCGGCCCCGCGCGCGCGCGCCCGCCTCCGGGAGGGAAAGAGGAGCGGCCGGCAGGGGGCGGGCGGGGGGGGGCAGGCTCCGCAGGTACCTGGGGTCTTAGAAATGGTCAGAAAAGGTTAATGATTAAAAAAACACTATAAAAAATACCAAATTATCATCCAAATTATTTCTACTGGATTATGATTTGATATGTTAATTGGATGATTTCATAAAAACGATTTAACAAAAAAATAATGTTAATGATAGCAAATCCCAGGTATCAGTTTTGCAAATTATAGCCCCTCCCAGATACTACCTTCCATCTAATATTGTCGTCAGCCAATCCCAGATCTCTCTCTCAACAATGTTTATTTAAAATCATTTAACAGACAGATGATAGGCATCTGGGAGTCGCTATGATTTATAAAATAGATGCCTGGGATTTATCAATAACAACATATTTTATCCATAGATACCTGGGATTTGATATTCATCTGTCCACAAAATATTTTCTAAATTATATACAGAAGACTTGGATCTCTTTTAACAGTATGTTTCATAAATTATAAGACAGAGGAATATATCTATCCATTTTATAATCTGTGAAATATTTTGTTGGTAGGTATCAAATCCTAAATATCTAATTATCTTCTTATCTGTAATTTATAAAATACACTGTTGATATATCTGGGATTTGTTATGGTGGAAAATCCCAGATACTGCTTATAATTTGTGAGCTGTATTGTTAGATATAATAATATTATTGTATTTAATGATTTTTCAATGCAAAAGTGGTACCACATTTATGCTTCAGATTTACTCCCAGGAGCTCAGGATGGCTTCTCCCCACCCCAGTTTTTGGATTCACAACGACCCTGTGAGGTGGGCCAAGGTGAGAAAACAGCCCCTGCTCCAGAGGCAGCCTGCACTGAACTTCATGGCTTAAGCTGGGGGTTTAGTTTGCCTCGTATTGAATCAGAGGTGTTAACTGAGGTCAGTGTTGTCCACACTGACTGGCAGCAGCTGTCCAGGGTTTCAAGCGGGGGTCTGGAGATGCAGTCAGGGAATGGACCTAGGACCTTCTGAATGCCAAGCAGGTGCCATGGGCCTCTTGTTGAAAATAAACTAAGTTTGCAGTCCTTGTAGTTCTAAATAAATTAAGAACACAGGAACTTGCCTTCTACTGAGTTTCACCTACTTCAGCGTTGTCCACACTGGGTGGCAGTCTCTCCCAGCCAACCTAGCGATGCTGCAGACCAGACCTGGCACCTTCTGCATGCCAAGCAGGTGTGCTAACCCCTCTGTTATGGCCCTTCTGCATTCAAACCCTGGTCATCCAGAGCCAAGTTTCACAGTCGTAGGACCCAGATTGCACTTGTTCATTATTTCATTATTATGTATAACTTTTTTATCATGCTGCTCTTCGGCCCCCACCCCCAAAAGAGGCACCCAGAACAGTTTACAAATCACTGGAGCAACACTCTAAAGAGACACAGCACTAGAGGAAAAGTGATGGGGAGGGAGGAGGAGTTGGAAGCAGTGGTGCCAACTTGAATAAAATATGGGGGGGCAGGTAAGCCCCACCCCACATAACCCATCACAAGACAACAGTACAAACACACCATTTGAATGGCAGTGCCCATCAACTGGCACATTTTGGACGTGGCTTGGACTAGATGACCACTGGGGGTCCCTTCCAACACTCTGATTCTACAACTGTTGGGCTGACGCTGTTGTGCGAAGAGGCTGTTGGGTGGCAGGGGCTGGCCAACCTCTTCCAGGTTTCAAAGCACATCCAGAGAACCAGCTGGGGAGGAAAATAGCCCCCACTTCTTGCTGCCAAACCCCAAGAGTGATGCAGGGTGTGGGGAGAGGGAGAAAGAAAAGAATGGAATGGGGTCAGCGGCCCTATCGCCTTTGTTCAGGCCGTTCAGAGTCCGGCCATTGTTTCCAAACCACCACGCAGGGGTCCAGAGGCGCTGAGACACACACACTCACACACACACACACACAAGCCTGCCTTTCTTCGAAAAAAGCTCTCTCCCCTCCTACACAACCGCTAGACAAAGGAGACCTTCATTCGGCCCCCCTCCCCATCCACAGGGCTTCTGCCAGAGAACAGCTTTCCCCGGGAAAGGACAAAGGGTCCCATTCAGAAATGTTGCATGTGCCGCACAGGATACCGCAGCCTGACAGTGGGGGGAGCTGAAAAAGCTCCCCACCACCTTACACAATGTAGCTCCCCCCCCCCCCCCGCCCGCTGGAGTGGGGGCCACAGCATTAAGGCAAGCTCTAACCCCTGCACCTCAAACACAGCTTTGAAAGAGCACGAGGAAGGAGGGAGGAAGAAAGAAAGTCCCTTGCAACCTCAGCTAGTTTTGCAGATTCTCCAGGTGCCTGTTTTCCAGGGACAGTCCTGGATTGACAGAAGCTGCTCCAGTTTCTGGTTTGATCCCGGAATGTCCCGCTTTTCCTTAGGCCGTCCCTATTTTCATCGGAGAAATGTGGGAGGGCTGGAGTTATGTGACCCCCAAGCCGAGGAGTAACTATACAACCTGTAGAAGACACCTGAAGGCAGCCCTGTAAAGGGAAGTTTTTTAATGTTTAAAATTTTATTATGTTTTCATATATGTTGGAAGCTACCCAGACTGACCGCAGCAACTAGTAAAATTATTATTATTATTATTATGCAATAGGACGTCCATATTTTCATCGGAGAAACGTTGGAGGGTATGGAAGGGCCTGGGCATATTATTTCCACAAAGAGCAAGGCTACCTTCTGTGGGACAAGCAAGAAGTTTCAATTTCATGAAAGGCAGTGGAAGGTTCTGGGTTCAAATCCTGAACCACCTCCAGTTCTGGTCTCTGTGTGGGAGAGCCCCCAAAGGGCTCACCTCAGCAGGGCAAAGGGCTCACCCTACCTCCCACTTTGAATAGCAAGTGCAATTTTTGGCATGAGCTAAAGAGCTCTTCCTGTCCCCTGGAAGGCGGAAAGGAGCTTCTCAACTGCTCCTGTCTTGCAGGAAACAGAAAAATGTCCTTTGTCCCCATGAAATTTCATGCATCTTGGCTGGCTGTACTCCTGCGCAGGAGCTGCCCAAGGCCTCGAGAACACGGTTTGAGTCTTTTGAGCAGCTTACCCTGGAAAAAAAGGCATCAAGATTTTTGTGAGATCTGACTGAATTGAAGGCCACCTTCCCAACACTACTTATTTCTTTTTTATTTTTCATACTGTTTTTATTTATTTTCATGGTACAGCAAATAAATTTTGAGAAAACAACTGTTAAAACAGTAAAAACAAGTAACGTCCTTCTAAAACCTCGCTGCATTATGGGCTCCCTATCACTCAAAAAATCTTGGAACATGCAGAGATGGGAAGATTGATAGCACTGATAAGAGATACAAATTTTGAATATTTCAAAGGAGACTTTTCTAGTCTATATAAAAAGTTGTTTCTCATAAGTGAAAGCCACAGCGGTGTTTGGAGAGTAGGAAAACAGCAGAACATATTAAGAAACATGTTAGGCTGAAATTAGATAAGACAGGTCTGTAAAATGCCATTGTATGTAAACATTGATGTTGGGCGAGTGGGAAGTCACTAGTTCTGTTGAATTGGAATATAATTGTTGAGTAATAAATGCAACTTTCTATACGGAAAAGGGATAAAATATTATTATTTAAAAAACCAAACAAAATCTCTAGGCAAAATCCCCAATCTTGAAAGGGGTGCCCCATTTTTGCCAGAGCTTCAAGATGACCCCCCCACAAACACACTTTATTTGGTATCTACTAATAAATAAAAAGTAAAGGAAAACCCAAGGGTCAGGAAATGGTTCTTTTATCCCAGGGTGTGAGGAAACCGTTTCAGGGCGACATGATCTGAATTTCCACCTTGGGGGGTTGCATGCCAGTGTGTGTAAGGCCCCAGGCAAAAGCAGCAAGGGGCCCCATTGTATAGAGAGATTTGGGCTACACCAAAAGCCAGAGATTTTGTTGGTTGTACATCCTCCCAAAGCACGCTTCTCTCTGCCTGGGCAGGAAATAGGGCTCCCCTCGAAGGCCAGGCGGAAGTGCTCAGGCAGGGGAGCTGCCCTGGGGAGAGTGGGCACCGTCCAGGTGAAGTCCTTCTGGTCTTGGGGGGCCGCAAAACAAACCTTCTGTCAATATCACTGGGCTCCCACGAAGGTGAACTCCGGAGCAGGGAAATGATTTCAGCTTAGTGCGGCAGCTGTAAAGCCCCAGGTTCATCTCCACGTTGACGATCCTGGGCTGCCCTAGTCCAAGGCGGCTGAAGGTTTTCACAATCAGAAAGAGCCAGGTAGTTAAATCTAGCAGAGGTTTTATTGGGAATGTTTCGAACTACAGTCTGCAGAAATCTCTTTTCTGCATAGCACAGGGCAAAAAATGTTTTGGGGTTTCGATGCTGTCCCATGGCGGACCCGCGTGGGGAGGACCGGTTTCAGGTTTCACCTGTACGGGAGAAGCGGTGATCCCGGCACACAGAATCCTGCTCTGCAAGACATTGCCATCCGGAGCTTCTTTGCACCCGGCCAGTCTAGGCGCTGGGTGCGTACTGCAAAGCCAGGCGGTCAAAGTCATTCTCCTTCAAGGCAAAGAGACAGACGAAGCAGAAGGAAGAATTACAAGGGGATGAAGCCTTGATTGAAACAGACCCAGAATCATAGAAATGTAGAGCTGGAAGGGACCCCGAGGTTCACCTAGTCCAACCTCCTGCTAGGCAGGATTCTTAGCTAAAGCATCCCTGACACGATGGCCGTGGACCTGACAAGTGTGCCATTTGTGCAGTGATCACGCACGGTGCGCAGGGAGAAGTAAGTTGTTCAAGGTTCCAGAGAACACCCCTCCCCCCCCCCAAAAAATGTGTCCATCCGCAGAACATCATGCCTGTTGCATCTCTGCATGATCTACCCTTCCGGCATTCTCAATCAGTCTCTGTTTGGGGCCAGAATTTTCACCTCCACGTGACTGGAGGTAGCAGAATTGCCTGACATGAAAGAGGAGGCTGTTGCTCGCCTCTCTGCATGAACCACACCCAAACCAGAAATCTGCCAGTAGGACCAGAGCACAAGAGCAACTCTCCACTCCCGCAGCTTCCAGCTATGGGGATCCAGGAGCACGGCTGCCTCCCACCGTCGAGGCAGAGCCAGGCCATTGTGGATAGTGGCTATCAATGAATTTGTCTAATCCTCTTTGAAGCCATCCAGGCTGGTGGCTGTTGCTGCCTCCTGCCGGAGGGAGTTCCACAGTTTATGACCTGCAGGGAATCAAGTCTCCCGAGGCACATCCTTGTGAATGTGGGGGGGGGGCCCTGCCCACCCACCGCGCTCTCTCTCTCTCTTTTTAACTTTATTCCAAAACCAAAAAAGAATTACAAACATCAAATTCAAAATCCATATTTGTTTTGTAACATAAGCCTATTACATAGTTGACTAGATTAAAACATACCTAATTGCTATAGACTTCCCTTTGCTATATATAAATGCAACGCAATTAGAAATATTATATTAGAAATTTTTATAAATTCCCCTATACCCACTTCCCTTCACCCAGGTGTGATCTCAATATATATATTTTTTACTTCTTCCATCTTGTTGTGTTGTTGTAGTTTTCAGTTGATTCTTTTATTATTTCCTTGCTTACCCCTGCACATTTTACACATTATCTATTAATATTCCAGTTTCGGAACCATATTTTTTCATGTATTCCTTCACTCCTCCCACTCTTTAATTATTCTCTGATTTGAATGGCCTCTAATGATTGCTGTCAATTTTGCCATTTCCACAAACTCACAGGTCTTGCTTTGCCATTCTAATAATGATGGTCTTTTCTCCCCCTTCCAATTCTTTGTGATCAATATTCTGGCTGCTGCTGTTGCGTAAAGGAATACATTTTTCTTATCTCTGGGAATTTTGGAACGAGGTATATGAGGAGCTGGAAAAACTATTTAAGATTTCGTTTATCAAAAAGCCAGAGGCTTTTCTGTTAGGCCTAATATCTAACGACATGCCCACCCGCTGCTCTCATGGGGGGCAAGTCAACTTCTGGTAGGTCCAAGACAGTGTTTCCCCAACTTGGGTCCCCAGCTGTTTCCAGACTACAGTTCCCATCATCCCTGGCCACTAGGTCTGCTAAATAGGGATGGTGGGAGTCGTAGTCCAACAATAGCTGGAGAACCAAGTTGAGGAAACCCTGGGCTGTCTTTGTTCTTACATCCTTGGATGGCCACCTGTCATGGAGGCTTTAGCTGAGGTTCCTGCATTGCAAGGGGTTGGACTGGATGACCCCTTCCAACTCTACAGTTCTATGATCCTATGATCCCCAGCCCACCCTGGGCTGGGTGAACAGAAGAGAAGAGACGGTCCTCTTACCTTGGTCTGGTGTTCCTTGATAAAGGGGTGATGTCGGTGGGCATCTTTCAGCTGCGACAGGTAACGGTTGGTGACCTCAAAGGGAAGAAGAAGACGGAGGGTCAGACAAAGGGAGAATAAAGGGGTTGTCAGGAGGGGAGAAAATGGCACAGGTGGGGGGCTTTCCATGGGATGGGATTGTGACATTTTCCTCTTTGAGGGCCGGCAGAAATTCCTGCTGTTGTTACAGTTACGGAGCAAATTGTCCCTATGGACCCAAAGCTAGAGCTACACATCTCTCCAGAGTTTCACAGCTTAACAAAGGAAGATTTAATCATGCACCTGAGCATAGACCTTTTCTGAAGCTCAGGTCTCACATGCCTGGGGCTTGATGCTCATGGACAAATTAATCGCCTTAAAGCATGAACACCGTAGGGGGATGAGGAACGCCATGGTTGCATTTTATTCAACATGCAGAATCCACGGAGCATGGCTTTTGCGCACCATGAACACCATAGAACAACACTTTCCATAAATTACTTTATTGATGCTCGTGAAAATTTAAGAGCTGGACAGAAGCTGCATCCTACTCAGAAGCAAATCCACCCTCTGGGAGGAAAGAGTTTTATTTACTATGTAATTCTGTTTTAAGTTTTTTAATATAAAAAATGTGTTCTTTAAAATCTAATGCATGTTTATTTATGGTAACATTAAAAAATCCGCTGCAGGTCGCTTGGAGAGCTTTGAGTAACAAGCAACTAGGAAGTTTTCCTTTTTATAAATCACTTTGAGGTTTTTCCACAACCATTTCATGAGATTAAAAAATAATAATAAGAAGAATAAGAATAAAACAGTAATAAGTGCCAATATGAAACCAAAGAATACCCTCTGGTCTTTTCCACTAAGTGTAGGAAATCCAGATTAACACAAGAAAATATTTAGGGGAGGGGAATATCCTTAAAAAGGGAGAGAGAAGGAGAAATGGGGGTGGGCACTGATTTTCCTAGATGAAGGGCAGTGGAGAGGGAAGAAGGCAAGGAGTTGGGGACAGAAGCTTCTCACTTTGTATGCTTTTTAATGCAAGGTCTTAAAAAAAAGAAATCCCACTAAGGTCTCAGCTGGGAAGCTTCACTTGGTGCAAATGTCTCCCCCACCCCAGATTGTAGCTGGAAAGAAAAGGAAGCACAGATTTTGGAGCAGGTGGGAAGCACAGAAGGTGCCATGAAGCGAGAAACAGGCATAGGGGGTGCTAGTTTCCAGATATGGAAGGGCAGCATCTGCATCCCTCCTGGTGCGGATGGACTCCTGACTGTTGCCAGGGATGCTGGGAGTTGGAGTCTGGTGGGTTGCAGAGACCCCCCCTCCCCCCGGCAGGCCTAAAAAAAGAGGAGGCAACCCTCACCTCTGGAGGCTTCCCCAAGTGCTGCGAGAGGACGACAAAGTTGATCAGGGTTTCAGGATGGCTGCTGTCCTGTAGGAGAGGAGGAGAAGGGGGAGAGAAGTCAACGCTAAAGGAGAAGGAACCGCTTGTCTTCTGCTGCTTCAGAGGGCAGGATCTGAACTGAGAGATTCAAATCACAAGAAAGGAGTTTCCGACTCAACTTTCTGGGGGTAAGAGCTGCTCGACTCCCTCAGAGGGTGGCAGACTCTCCTTCCTTGGAGGTTTCTAAGCAGAGATTGGCAGGCCACCTGTGGGGGGGGGACCTTTAGCCGAGATTCCTGCATTGCAGAGATTGGACTGGATGACCCTTGCGGGGGGTTTCTTTCCATTCTGCGATTCTAAGAAGGGAGGACACCTCATCACCAGGCCAGCTGATTAATTCGTCTAGCACCTGAGCTGGTGGCACAAAGCCTGCTTGGGCTGCAGAATATGCCAGGTGCAATCCACACGGGGCTGAGTCTCCCTGCCTGAATTCAATTGGTAGGGAGTTCCAAATTTTAGGAGCTGCCACCCTGAATGTGGAGCAGGTGTTATGTAGCACCTGTAACAGGAGCAGCTCTGCTGATGGGGTGAGACAACCTCGTAAGTCCCAGTGTTCTAGTCCTCATTGAGCAGAAGACAGGACCAAAACTGGAATGCGTCGGCTCTGCCTCTGGTTGGTCACATCGGCCGTTGGGGCTCCCTGGCTCCCACCCTGCCAGTTCCAATGGGGAACAGCCGCTGCTGCACTGACCGCCTCCCAGGTGGGGATCTCAGAGGCTCTTGGCGCGCAGGGGGGTCCCTCACCTTGTCCAGAGCCTCCTGGAGAACCCCCTCGGCATCATCCCACTTGCCCTGGCCCATGTAGCAAGCGGCCTGGCCGTTGAGGAGCAAGAGGGTGGGCGACCACTTCTCAGACATCTCCTGGAAGATGTAATAGGCATCCTGCAACTTCTCGCCGCCCTGCAGAGAGAGAGTCACAAGCGGAGATGCCACCTCAAGCCCTTCTCCAGCCAGAGGGCCTGCACATTCCTGCACACGCCCCTCACTCTACTACTCTGTCCAGCAAGGGTTCTGACGACACTTTTCCAGCCAGGCAATTTTTTTCACTATTTCTATTTATTATACTTACAAACTGCCCTTCATCAAAAGATTGCAGGGTAGTTCACAGAATAAAACACAGGTAAATAATTTAACCGAAACAACAAAACAATAACCCTTCATAAATAAAATAAACAAAACCTTCCAAGGATGTTGCAAACCAGGGCCAGCGGAGAGGCCTGGAGGGCTACATGTGGACGATATGATATGATAATCTTTATTTTCATTGTCCCATACAGAACAATGAAATTGAAAAAATCTACACCAGACATTCAAAAACCAACAAGCCTGCTATCCCAGCCTGGTTAGCCCCCTAAAAACTCTGATATCCCATAATTAAATACAATATACTCCCACAGAGACTTCCTTACACTGTGTTTAAAATCAAAATTGCATTTGTGTAGAAACTGTTTCTCAGGCGGCTAGTCCTAGTCTTTATAACCCTGGACCTTCTTCCAGAAGGCAGAAGCTGAAAGAGATTATTTCCAGGGTGTGCACAATCCTGCGCTATCTCTGCAGCTTTCTTATGGCACCTGGAAGCTTAGATTTGATCCAAGGTGGGGACAGTGCACCCAATTATTCTCTCCGCAGTCTTTACAAGCCTGGACAGCATTGTTTTTCGCCTGGGCATGATGCTCCCTAGCCATGGTGAAGAACAGGAGAACAGCCCACCGAGCCCAGGGCCCTGTTCTCACAGCAGCCAACCGGATGCTCCAAATGGGAAACCCGCAAGCCGGACCAGATCACAAGAGCACCGTCCCTCTTTGGGGTTTCCAGCAACTGGTGTTCAGACGAGCGACTGCCTCCAGCCATGGGAGCAGAGCAGAGCCACCCTGGCTAGGAGCCATCAGTAGCTTTTTCCTCCATGAATTTCTCCAATTCTCTTTTAAAAGCCATCTAGGTTGGTGGTGATCACCACTTCCTGTGGCAGGGAGTACCACAGGTTAACAATGGTACTTCCTCTTGTCTGTCCTGGATCTTCCAACGTTCAGCTTTGCTGGATGACCACAAGTTCTGGCGTTATGACAGAGGGAGGAAAACCTTCCACTCTCCACGGTCTTCATGCCGTGTGTAATTTTGTCCCCTTCTGCCATGCCTCTCTTTATCACCTTTTCTCTGAACTAAAAAGTCCAAAACACTGTAAACTTTCTTCCTAGGGGAGTCTCTCCATTCCCTATCTTGAAGCCTTTTTCGGGGGAGGGGGCTGCTAGGCCATGTCCATGTTTTAATAAAAAAATGACAGAATGACTTGGCTTCACCCTTGGCACAGGAATGCACAATATGGTACCCACCAGGGCAAGATTCACCCAAGCCGTCGCCAGCTGGGTCAGAGTCGCATCTTCGTCTTGCTCCTGCATCTTCTTCAGCTCCTTCCTGGAGGGAGAGAGAATGTTACTGGAGATAGAACCTGGGACTTCTGCAAGCAGCACAGGTTCTGTAACACTCAGCCATGTTCTTTCCCATAAAGACACTCGAAGATTCTAGTCCTCAGGGTCCACAGCAAAAAAGATGATTTAAACATAGGAAGCTGCCTTATCCTGAACCAGACAATTTAATCCACGTAGCTCAGTACTGCCTACAGCAGGGGTCGGCAAACTAAGGCCCGCGGGCCGGATCAGGCCCAATTGCCTTCAGGATCTGGCCCGCGGACTGTCCGTGGATCAATGTGGGGATTCTGTTCGTTTGGACTGCACCATTTTTTCCCCTGAGCCATTCCATTTCCCCCCCACACACACCGCTGCTGCGCCTCCTCCCTCCCTCCTCCTGGCTTCTCCCTGCCCTGCCTAGAGGAGGAAAGTGGCTGGGCTGAGCTGGCTGAGAGCCATTTTTGCAGCCCCTCTCCGGAGCCAGCCGTTTTGCACCGCTCACCTTCCCTCCGCCCTGGTGCTCCTGTGGGCCAGAGAACGGAGCAGACCAGCTCGCTCTGCCTACCCACAAGCAGCAGCAGCAGCAGTGGCAGCCCCAGGGAAGGTAAACGCAGCAGCTGGGGCTGGGGAAGAGGACTAGTTGCCCCCCTTGGCTCTTCTTCCAGCTCCCCCCTCTGTGCCGCTTCTCTGGCCCGTCACAAGGTCTGAGGGAAAGTGGACCTGCCCGCGGCTAAAAAATTTTGCTGACCCCTGGTCTACACTGACCGGCAGAGACTCTCTCCCAGCCCTGCCTGGAGATGCCAGTGGGGGCCTGAAGCTGGGACCTTCGGACCAAGGCTCTGCAGCTGACCTATAGTCCTTCCCCAATGGTTAGGGATGGCCCAGGGCAGATGTCTACCAGCTGCAGCTGGTACGCCGGCTGAGACTCTGCCTGTCTACTCCCTGTCTCGCCAGAGTGGTTATCTCCTGCTTGGACTACTGCCATGCGCTCTCTATGGGGCTACCTTTGAAGGTGACTTGGAAACAACAACGAATCCAGAATGCAGCAGCTAGACTGGTGACTGGGACCATATACCCCCGGTCCCAAAGGATCTTCATTGGCTCCCAGTACATTTCTGAGCACAATTCAAAGTGTTGGTGCTGACCTTTAAAGCCCTAAATGGCCTCAGCCCTGTGTACCTGAAGGAGCATTTCCACCCCACTGTTCAGCCCAGACATGGAGGTCCAGCTCTGAGGGCCTTCTGGCGGTTCCCTCCCTGAGAGAAGTGAGGTTAGATGGAACCAGGCAGGAAGTTTTCTCAATAGTCACGCCTGCCCTATGGAACACCCTCCCATCAGGGGGGAGATAAACAGCTATGTGATTTTTAAAAGACATCTGAAGGCATCCCTGTTCAGGAAAGCTTTTAGTGTTTGATGCTACATTGTGTTTTGGCTATTTTTTGTCGGCAGCTGCCTAGAGTGGCGGAATATAAACAAATATTAATAATAACAATAAGTGACTGGCAACATCGAGAAGACCCATCCAAAATCATGCCTAAAAGCTTCTGAGGTGCTGCTGCTCAGAGTAGACCTGCTGAGGGCAGAGGCCTCCAATCATGTGGCTCCAAACTGGACCTTGCTTATGTGTGGCAGAGCCAAGCTTTCTGTGGCTGCTTTTGCACTGCACCGCACATGCAGGAGGAGGTGGACGAGGGGGGGAACGGACGGACAGACAGAAGCCGGCTGGTGCCGAAAGCAACTCCGGTTCTGGGGAAACTTACCGGGCCAGATCCAGGCGATCCAGTTTCAGAAGAATCTGAATGGTCATTGCCATGCTAGAGGGAACGAGAGAAAGTAGAGTTTTAGGAACTTGCATCTGTGAGTTTGCATCTACTCCAAGCAGAGCAAGCATTAGTCAGCTCAGTGCAACTCTTTGAACGTGGTTGGCTATCAGTTCCTCAAAATATGGAAGGAGCCACTCTCTTGGAAAAGCCCCGGCCGCAGTTTTGTTTCAACCGTTTGTACTGGCTCTTCAACCAAAAAGGCTTCCATAGAGCGGCTGACATGCATTCAGTTGAAACAAAGTGCTCTGCGCCCAGAGACTTACAATCTAAAAAGACACACACACAAGGGAAAAGGCACAGGGAAGGAAGAGGGGGAAATCAAACTCAGGCACCAATTCATCAATAGTTGTTCTCATAAAGGTCAAGTAGCACAGTTCAGGGGTAGGAGATACCCCCTGTTTGTGCTATAAGCCAAGAAAAAAAGCTGCCACCACAACTCAATTCCACTCACCCCTCTAAGCTGTCCCCCTGGTGCAAGGTCCGCAATGCTGCATCCAGGTTCTGGTCGTGAAAGTAGACTGAGGCCGCCATAAGAAGGAAAGTGTTGTGAGTGACATCAATGCTCTTAGCCATCTTCTTGTCCAGTTCAGCCACAATCGCATCTCTTTTGACGCAGGGCCCGGGGTGGGGAGAGGGAGAGAGAGGAATGCCACTAAAGTAAGCATCAGGAAATGGAAGCAGCTCAGAGCTCTCCACTCCCAGCTCTCACCTGGGAGTTGCCCCAGGTGGCAAAAACCACCATTTGCAAGCACACCTGCAACTGCCTCTCCCCACATGATCCCTAGATCCTGCGGTCCTTTTCACAGGCCCCTCTCTGAACGCCTAGTGTTAGAAATTCCCCAGGCACATTTTGCAACTGGCGCAAGGCCAGCTGTGACCACGTGGAGATCTCTGGGTGCCAGCTTGGCGACTAACATCTCCACCTGGCTGCCCCCTTCAGCTTTCTTAAGTAAGCAGAAGAGCTTATTCGTTGCATTTATCTCCCACCTTTTTATCCAAGGAGTCCATTGCTCACTACCACCCCTCCTCAGTTAATCCCCACAACAATGCTGTGAGGTAGGTTAAGAGGCTGTGACTAACTTACATCCAGAAAGCCCCATGACTGAGTGGGGATTTGAACCCTGATCTCCCAGGTCCTGGTCCAGGGGTCGGCTAGGTTTACCTCACCTGGGCTGGTTCACTCCCGTGGAGATTGCTCCATGGGCCAGATTGCATCTGCACATACACAGATGCGATTTCCGGCGCTGCAGGAGCGAGTCCCTGTTCCGCGTTGCACCGGTTTAGCGCAGCGCGCGAGGACTCACCGAGCAGGCACCTTGGTTCGGGGACGGCTCGTGGGCCATTTAAACGACCCCCATGAGCCACTTGTGGTCCATGGACCACAGGCTGCTGACCCTTGTCCTAGTCTGACACTCTCACCACTACACCCCACTGGCTTCCTAGAATCCTTCTGTTATGGGGAAGCTCTATACATTAAGTAGGCAAATAAATATGGGGGAAGCAGAATGTCACTTAGAGAAGGATCTGAAATCTTTACTTTGAAGCTTGAATTTGTTTTATTCTGTATTGTTTTAATAAACCGCTTTGAGGTTTTTTCTTTCAAAAAAAAGTTTTTTTAATGATTTCCACTACTGCGTGATGGAAAGTTCATCAAAAGTTCCTTCTATCTACATATGTAACAGGGATAACTGGGGACAGCTTTTACATGCTAAGGGTCAACCTGCCATCCAGAGTGCGCTGCAATTTTAAAATCTGGATTTTATGCTAGAATCCAATCACCGGTCCTAGGAATTCGATTTTCCAGGAGAAAGGCTGCTGTGTTTGGGCACCCAGACCCACCTTTGGCTCTCGTTAGAAAGGTATTCTGCAAACATCCGCACAGCTTGGAGTTCCGGAGGTGAGCTGGGCTTGATTTCATCCAGCACCACGCCATATTTTCGCTGTACAAAAGGAGAAATGGGAAGTCTCAAAAGTGAATTGGGAAAGATAGAAGGCATGGCTATTTCTGAGACAGTTGCTTTCAAGGTGTTATAAACAGCGGTGTTATAAACTTCAAAACTCAACCCACACATTGGGCAAGCCTGGAAGCAGGCAAACTGTCCTTTTTTTCAGAAGTCTTACCTGGGCAATGTAGGCACGATACAGGAAGATATCCCTTTCCATCTCTTTGTCGGGACTGGAGGGCTGAAGAAACAAGAGGGGGGAGCAGAATCATTTGCAGTTGAAGGGCAGGAGTGGGAGGAAACATAGAAAAGGAAGCTGTAAAAAAAGTCTCATAGAAATGTAAAAACCAGCTGGTTCAGGCTGGGGGTGGTTGGGCATCTAGTCCACCATGCATGGGCCAAGCAGATGTCCCAAAGCAAAAGCTTCAAGCAGGATTTGAGCAGAAATGTCACATTTTGATCACCGCTTGGACTACTGCAATGCGCTCCACATGGGGCTACCTTTGAAGGTGACCTGGAAACTACAACTAATCCAGAATGTGGCAGCTAGACTGGTGACTGGGAGCAGCCACCGAGACCACATAACACCGGTCTTGAAAGACCTATATTGGCTCCCAGTATGTTTCCAAGCACAATTCAAAGTGTTGGTGCTGACCTTGAAAGCCCTAAACGGCCTAGGTCCAGTATACCTGAAGGAGCGTCTCCACCCCCATCGTTCTGCCCAGACACTGAGGTCCAGCTCCGAGGGCCTTCTGGCGGTTCCCTCGCTACGAGAAGCAAATTTACAGGAAACCAGGCAGAGGGCCTTCTCGATGGTGGTGCCTGCCCTGTGGAACGCCCTCCCATCAGATGTCAAAGAGAAAAATAACTACCAGACTTTTAGAAGACATCTGAAGGCAGCCCTGTTTAGGGAAGCTTTTAATGTTTGATGTATTACAGTATTTTAATATTTTTTTGGGAAGCCGCCCAGAGTCGCTGGGGAAGCCCAGCCAGATGGGCGGGGTATAAATATATTATTATTATTAGTAGTAGTAGTATTACCGTTCCCCTGACAAACAGGCTTTGGCAGGCTGTTGACATGCCATTCTCTATCTCACTCCCTTCGCCTGTCCTATCTCCCAGGAAGCTTCAAGGATATGTTTGGAGGGACAGAAGTCATCCTGGTTTCTGACTGATCCTGGAATGTCTCACTTTCCCTCAGGATGTCCCTATTATCACTGGAGTCTGGAGTTCTGCGACCCCCGGGCCAAGGAGATGAGTAACTGTACAACTTTTTGAAGAGACGCCTGAAGGGAAGTTTTTTTATGTGTGATGCTTCATTCTGTTCCTATACATGTCGGAGGCTGTGCTGATCACGGACTCGGGCGTCTCTCCTTCCACCGCGGAGGCGCCATCAACCCCCCCCCCCGACTCTTCTGTCACCTTGACTCGCTGCGCTTCGTTAATGGCCGCCTGCGAGGCGCCGATGTAGAAGTTGTTCCGGACGTCGAAGAGCTCGTCGGCCTCGCCCTGGGTCGCCGCCGCCATCGCTCCGCTTCCTCGCCTTCGCCGCCGGGACCCGGAGCGGACACGTCTTCGCCTCCGGACTCTCCTCAGCGCCCCCTCGCAAGGCACGCCGGGAAGCGCCGATTGGCCGGCACTCGCCCTTTCGCCGCGCCCCCCCGCCCGTCTGACCAATCGGGAAGCCCCGCGGGCGAAATGCTTGCCGGGAGCTGGAGTTTTGGGGCGGGAGAGGTGCTACGTCGCCGGATCTGCTTAGAGATACGAAAAGGGAAGAGGGACCCGCTCACTGCATACGGGCTCCGCCTGCTGGAAAACAAGCAACTAAGCTAATATTTTAAACAAAACAACCGCCCTCTTCCTGTCAGAGCCACTGAAACCCATGAACCCCGCATAGGAGTTGTAAGCGCCGGGAATAGGGCTTCGTTTATTGGGCCGCAATGCATGCTGGGCGTCGTAGTCCATTGGAGGGGAGCGCGGCGTGACGCGAGCACATGCGCCGGCGCCTGTCGCGGTGCCTTGTGGGATTGCTCCCCTTCCTTTCGCTCTTTCCTCCTCAGCGGCGAGGGGAGGCAGCTCCGGCCATGTCCGGCTTCCGCGCGCTGGGCTTGTCGCCCTGGCTGGTGTCGCAGGCAGAGCAGCTAGGCCTGTCGAGGCCCGCGCCGGTGCAGGAGGCCTGCATCCCGCCCGCCCTCCAAGGTAAGCCCGGCTCCCTCGCGCCTCAGGAAACGGACACGCAGCCCCGCCCACTCCTGCCATGGGGAGCTAGGCCCCGCCCACCCTATTGCTATTGAAGCCGCTCCCACTTATGGAAGCCACGCCCCTTCCGTGAGGCCCAGCCTCCTGTTCTTTTGGCCACGCCCCTCCGCAGACACCCCGCCCCTTCACACATGCTTGGCAAGGTCTGTTGAGCCCCCTCTCCTCATTGCTCCAAAGCCACTGCCTCAGCCTTTCCTAGGAACGGCTGCCCTGGCTGGGGAAAGAGTTCCTCTGAGCACATGCAGAGCGCCTCCCCACTTGCTGCCCTTCCCATCTGCTTTCCTCCCGCAGGCCGTGACTGCATGGGCTGTGCCCAGACTGGCAGCGGCAAGACGGCCGCCTTTGTGCTGCCCATCCTGCAGAAGCTCTCAGAAGACCCGTATGGCATCTTCTGCCTGGTGCTGACGCCCACAAGGTAAGAGCCAGACTGCTGCTTTTTCGGGTCTTGCTGGAGAAAAGTCCTTGGTCCTCGTTGAGGGCGGCCCCTGCGTTGGACCAGCACTCAGATATCATTGTGGTTAATTGAATTATTATTCTTATTTATTAAGTTCGTATAGGGACACAGGTGGCGCTGTGGGTTAAACCACAAAGCCTAGGACTTGCCGATCAGAAGGTTGGCGGTTCGAATCCCCGCAACAGGGTGAGCTCCCATTGCTCGGTCCCAGCTCCTGCCCACCTAGCAGTTCGAACGCACGTCAAAGTGCAAGTAGATTAATAGGTACGGCTCCGGCGGGAAGGTAAACGGCATTTCCGTGCACTGC
Source organism: Podarcis filfolensis (assembly GCF_964270895.1). Classification (NCBI taxonomy): domain Eukaryota; kingdom Metazoa; phylum Chordata; class Lepidosauria; order Squamata; family Lacertidae; genus Podarcis; species Podarcis filfolensis. The sequence goes on from NC_139622.1 coordinate 1,962,636, forward strand.
TCTGGTTCGCCAGAAGGGGCTTAGTCATGCTGACCACATGACCCGGAAAAACTCTGCAGACAAATGTCAGCTCCCTCGGCCAGTAAAGCAAGATGAGCACCACAACCCCAGAGTCATTCACGACTGGACTTAACTGTCAGGGGTCCTTTACCCTTACCTTTAAGTTCAGATAGCGCTTTTTGTCTCAGAGCAGTTCACGGCAATATAAAAAACAAGAAATACATCATTATCATCATCATACCCCACTCTTTTCTGTGGCACGGTGCGAAACAGCGGCGTGTTTTTTTAATCTCCTGCCATTCCTTCTCCGGCAGGGAACTGGCCCACCAGATCGCCGAGCAGTTCCGGGTCTTGGGGAAGCCGCTGGGCCTAAAGGACTGCATCATCGTTGGTGGGATGGGTACGTAAGTCCTGCTCAGAAAACGGAGGGGTTCTTCCTGCACCCTTCTCCCAAACAAAATTAAGGACATCTTGCTTGAAGGGCCACCGAGCAGCTGAAGATAATTTATTGGCAAATCTGCGCAGAGCAGGGTGTGGGGGTGTCACTCTGCGCCCTTGGAGAGGGGCTAAGGTATCCCCTTCTTTTCCCACTTTGCAGATATGGTGGCTCAAGCCCTAGAGCTGTCCCGCAAGCCCCACGTCGTCATCGCCACCCCGGGCCGGCTGGCCGACCACCTGCGAAGTTCCAACACCTTCAGCCTTCAAAAGATCAAGTTCTTGGTAAGTCCCAGAGAGTGCACCCTAATTTCCAAGGAAGGCCCTTAGTTCGGCAGCCAGTCAGCACCTGGCCACCTTCAAGCCTCTGCAGGGCTGTGCGATGCCTCTCTCCTCACAGCGGCTTAGAAAGCTTTTGGTTTTTTGCATTTCTGTTTCTGTTTCTCAGCAAGAAAAAGTGCAAATGCAGCAAAAAAAAAAAAAAAAGAATAAACAAAAAAGAAACAAAGGACGTGTCATGTATAATTTAGTTGCAAGTCCTGCATTACCGGAGGTGGGACTAGCTGGCCCTCAGGGTCCGTTCCAACACTGCAATTCTATGATTATGTGAATAAAAAATATGAACCGTAAGCCTTCACAGCCTGGAAGGGCAAAAGGACAAAAACGCAGCACAGCTCCAAAGGGATAGGCAACTATTAGCATAGATTCCCTTTGCAAATAATAAAGATTCATAAAAATGAAAGTATTATCTGCCTCCCAAGTTCCATTATTGTTGTGAATAACAGTTCTATAGAGTCTTAAGCGAGCCAGACATTCACATATACTGATGGTTTTGCAGGCGCCCATGTGCAATGCCCACTTTATGCAGAACCAAGGAATCGATTTATAAAACCTTTCTGCAGGAAAGCAGCTTAACCATGGCGGAGAGGGTGACTTTACAACTTACAAAGTTGCTCTCTATGCTCTGACAGCCGGGAGGATTAGGGCAAATAAATTAGTTAAATTAGCCGTTAATTGTAAAGGGGACCCTGAGATCTAACTTACACAATCTGCATGCAACTCCCCTTTATTTTATCTTGTATATGGATAATGTCATGGCATTCAGCTAGCACAGTAAAAGTTTGATTGATATACTGATGCACTCAGAGCTTCCTCTGCTGGTCTGAATGCTTCATTCAATATACGGCCTTGGCCCAGTATACCTGAAGGAGCGTCTCCACCCCCATTGTTCAGCCCAGACATTGAGGTCCAGCTCCGAGGGCCTTCTGGCGGTTCCCTCACTGCAAGAAGTGAAGTCACAGGAAAGCAGACAGAGAGCCTTCTCAGTAGTAGCTCCTGCCCTGTGGAATCCCCTCCCATCAGATGTCAAAGAAATAAACAATTATCAGATTTTTAGAAGGCAGCTGAAGGTAGCCCTGTATTGGGAAGTTTTTAATGTTTGATGTTGTCTATGTATGTGCTGGAAGAGTGGCTGGGGAAACCCAGCCAGATGAGTGGGGTATAAGTAAATAGTAGTAGTAGTAGTCCCCCTCCGCCTTCCATCAGCCGTGAACGTTGGCTGGGGCTGCTGGGGGTCCCTTGCCCTGGGAAGGAGTAGAATGGCCTGCCTGGAGGTCTGACATTCCCATGTGGTTTTATGCTGTATGTAAAGCAGGGACAGCGGTTAGAACAAAGAGGAAAATTTAAAGGTGGAAAACTATAGAACAGGCATGTACAGTTGCACATGGGTTAGAATAGCAAGGTCCAAGTGCCTTACCCGATTATCAAGTGTCATTCGAGGTTTGCCAGGCTTGTGACAAAGGTTGCCTTGAAAACAATGGTTCTGCTGTGTATGTCGTAAAAGACTGCCAGATCATAAAGCAAGTGTCTGGCGCTTCTTGCCCTTGCCCAGATCTCACATTAGGCGTCATTTTCTCCATTATGGCTAAGGGGCAGTGCAAGGGGTGGCAACCACCCAGTGTCAGATTTGGGGCTGTTTTTCATTGAATTGCATTTACTATTCAGGCTGTCAATATCAGACAGAAGACCAATTCTTTTAACAATACATTGGTATAATCAAAAACATTCAGTGGCGTTTATTTTGGAAAACAAACAATATTTTCTTTAGTAATGTTTATCCTTTCTGTCAAAAGCAAATGCCAAAAATCTTGCACCAACTTAAAATTCCCGCATGCTTTCCAATCCCTGTCTTTCCCTGGGAGGATTTCCCTTTCTGCTCTGTCCTCTTCCATCTCTGGCAGTTCACTGGTGACACACCTGTCCCTGCCCCCTCCATTTTGGCTCAGGTCCTGGATGAAGCTGACCGACTGCTGGAGCAGGGCTGCACCGACTTCACCAAAGACCTGGAAGTCATCTTGGCAGCAGTCCCAGCCAGCAGGCAGACGATGCTCTTCAGTGCCACTCTGACCGACACCCTGAACGAGCTCAAGCAGATCGCCATGAACAAGCCCTTCTTCTGGGAATCCAAATCCGAGTGAGTTTGACCTCCAGGCTCTGAGTGGTAGACAGTGTACATCAAGGTTTCCCAAACTTGGCCCACCAGCTGTTTTTGGACTACAACTCCCATCATCCCTAGCTAGCAGGACCAAGGGTCAGGGATGATGGGAACTGTAGTCCCAAAACAACTGGAGACCCAAGTTTGGGAAATCCTGGCTTAAGAGATACCTGAATGGATAGATGAGAGGCAGCCAAAATGTCCTAAACATACGTTATATTGTTGTTGTTATACAGTATATTGTTTTATTATATGGATGATGATGATGATTCGGAGGCCTCACAACAACCCTCTTGTGGCTGGCTCAACCTGCCATCTTCTTGCCCTGTTGCAAATGGAGGGGAAGAGGCTCTATCTCACACTTTGTATGCTGAGAGGTCCCAGGTTCAGTCCCCTCCTTTTGGAGAGTCAGGAAAACCACTACTGGAGACTTGGGGCCACCAAGAGAGGAGACGGCCTTGTGCTGGGGAGGCACGGAGCCTGGTCTGGTGCAAGGAAGTTCTTAACCTCTCTGTCACCCCTAACTGGGCCTCCTCTTCCCCATCCTCCCAGAGTCCGGACAGTGGAGCAGCTGGACCAACGCTACCTGCTGGTGCCTGAGAAGGTGAAGGACGCCTACCTGGTCCACCTGGTCCAGACATTCCAGGACGAGCATGAAGACTGGTCCATCATCATCTTCACCAACACGTGCAAGTGAGTCTGGGTTGGCCTCCCTCTGTTTCTCTGCCACTCTTCCCTGCTGGCTCAAAAGCTCACCTTCCGTTTTTAATTCCCAAGAGGGGAGAGTTCCCCAGGCTCACAGTTGGCTTGGAGGCAATCCTGAACTTCTGCTCCAGGGAGGGGCAGGTGCCAGGTTCAGCCCAGACTCCTCACTCCTGTCCCCGGAGGATTAACTGAGGCTGTCATTGGCTCCTAGCTATGATGGCAATACTCTGCCCTCCCCTGTCTGGAGGGAATAAACACCTCTGGGTAACAGCAGTTGCTGAGCAATCACAAGCAGAGAGAGTTGCTTTGCTCTGATCTTGCTTGTGGGCTTCCTGCTTGGGGCAGGTGGTTGACCACAGTGAGGACAGGATGCTGGACTAGATGGTAGGGAAATTCTTATGCCCTCAGGGCTTTAATGATAGCAGGCTAGAACCCCATAGAGTTCCGTCTTTGAATTCCCATTGCTGGGGAAGAGCAGGAGAGGGCCCTGGTGCCCTTCCAGGGGGCTTCCCTTAGGGGCTTCTGGTTGGCCCCAAGATGCTGGACTAGATGGAGGACCTCCTTGGGCCTCTTTGGATGTTCCCCTTGCAGGAGGATGCCTTTGAGGTGGCCGAAGGGCAGTTTGCTTGTGCTCAGAAGCACTCTTCCCTGCCAGCTGCCTTGTGGAAGCTTTTGACCTGTAGAAGAGAAACAGCTTTGCAGATAAAAGAATATTCTTGGGCAGGAGAGAAAAAGGTGCCAGGGTAAGACAGAAACCTTTTTGGCTCTTTCCAGTATATTGCATTCCCCTCTAGGCAACTCAGGGTGATATTTGCAAGGTTGGGAAGTCAGTCCTCTGAACAGCCCTGCCAGGTAAAGTACAGCTAGCTAGAGATGAGGGTGTTGTAGTCCAAAAACAGCTGGAGACCCAAGTTTGGTCCTACATTAGTAATTTGTGGTCACAGAGAAGGGAAGCAACAACCATAACGGAACACCCTTGGCCCCCTGGATGTAGCAGAGGGTTTCCAGTCAGCTGCAGTTCCCCTGAAGTGCCAAGGTTGACCCTCTTCCCCTCCAGAGAGCAGGGGCTGGGACAGGCAAGAGGAAGGACTTAGATCTCTTGTTCTTGCAGGAACTGCCAAATCCTGAATATGATGCTCAGGAGGTTCAACTTCCCTTCGGTGGCTCTGCACTCCATGATGAAGCAGGTGAGCCAGAGGCTGGCAGAGGCCTTGCACTAACAGCTGGAGGGGCAACACACAGGGGGGAGGGAGGGGGGCAAGCGGAGCCACATGCTGATGTTTCTTAAAGCAAGACGCAGTTGCTGTGTGGATTCCTTGGTGTGAGAGAATCCGTGGTCCCTCTTGGTTTCAACAGGAGCCCGCCCCGGGGTGGGGAGTTCTTGCTGGGGTTAGTTCTTCCTTCCTCTGCTTTCCTCCAGTGGGTGGACCATACCTTAGTGGGGAGGGCACCTGCTTTGCCTGCAGGTTTCACCCCTGGCACCTCCAGTTTAAAAAGGGTCCGCCAACAGACAGGGGTCTCTGCCTCCCCACCCACCTGGACTAAGTGCCCAGCCACTTCCTACATTTCCCTGCTCTGACTGCCTTTCCCCCTTCTCTCTCTCCACTCTTTCTAACAGAAGCAGCGCTTTGCAGCCCTGGCCAAGTTCAAATCCAGCGTCTTTAAGATTCTCATTGCTACAGATGTGGCCGCCAGGTGGGTCCTGCCTATCATTCTTAACCACCCGCTTCCATCTATATTTAATATCCTAATTATTTTTCACTGCTGCTCACAGCTCAAGTCCTACTTGTAGGTTTATCTGACTGCTTAACTTCTTCAAATACTCTGCAAAGGGTTCCACTCCTCCCTTAACAATGATTCCTCCTGATCCCTAATTTTTGTTGTCATTCTCGCCAACTCCACATATTTTATCAGTTTATTTTGCCCTTCCTCTTTGGTTGGTGTTTCTTGGTCTTTTCACCTTTGTGCATAGATTATTCTTGCTGCTGTTGTCACATACAGAGAAAAATTAAAAGTACCTTCTTGGGAACATCTGAGTTTGTTATCCCTCTCTGGTGCTTTTAAATGTATATATTTCCCCTTTTTAATTTTTGGTAGGGACAGTGTTGGGTGGACGGTTCTTCCCAACTTCTAACCCTGCCCCTCTCTTCTTTGTCTCTCTCAATTCAGAGGCCTCGACATCCCCACAGTCCAAGTGGTCATCAACCACAACACGCCGGGGCTCCCCAAAATCTACATCCACCGGGTAGGCCGAACTGCCCGGGCAGGTAAGGATGGCTGCTACAACCTGCTGATTAGTCACCATATCAGAGGAGGAACTGGCTCCCACATGGATGGAACATGCAGCACTTTCTTTCGTATTGGGGGTCCCTGGTGGGGAGGAGAATTGTCCTGTGTTCATGAACCCCCTTCTTCTCTCCACCCTTCCCCAGGCCGAAACGGCATCGCCATCACGCTGGTGACGCAGTATGACATCCACCTGGTCCACGCCATCGAGGAGCAGATCAGTGAGTTGAGAAGGAGAGCTTGGGAGCGACAGCCCATCGCACAGGAACTGCCAAGTTACCGATTTGGCGGCTCCTCCAGCCACCTGGGAAAGAGGGCGATGCAAATGGCTGGGAAGGGCTGACATGGCAGCACAACCTCCCTCCAGCCTGGTGCCCTCCAGGCGGGAACAGCTCCCATCAGCACCCACCCAGCACAGAGTTGTAATCTGAAAAGTCTGCAGGGCAGCGTGTTGGGGAAGGCTGCAGTCAAGCCCTAGTCAGCTTTGCTGACATTTATCAGCCTCCCTTCCCACTGGCAGACCACTCATTTTGCAGTTGCTTCCTCTCACCTGGTTCTTCACACCATTCCTGGTTGCCACCACTGACCCTGTTTTCATGTACAGTGGTACCTCAGTTTAAGAACAGTCCTGTTTAAGAATGATTTGGTTTACGAACTCCGCAAAACCGGAAGTAGTGTCCTGGTTTGTGAACTTTACCTCAGTCTAAGAAGGGAATTCAAACGGTGGCAGGGCACTGGCGCTGGGAGGCCTCATTAGGGAAAGCACGCCTCGGTTTAAGAATGGTTTCGGTTTAAGGACGGACTTCCGGAATGGATTAAGTTCGTAAACCGAGGTACCACTGTACTTCATTTGTGTTTTAAACTTTTAAGCTCCTTAGAAACCCGCTCTGACCTTAAGCAACATATACATGTTCAGTAACAATAAAACCGGCCAATAACAGCAGCCAGATAGAAAGCCAAAAAGGCTGAGGAGGTTCGATGGAGGTTCTAAGAAATGTCTCAAATCCTTGCCCAAGATGCATCCTCATCACCCTTGCGCCACCAGTTCAATTCTGGAAGCACTGTGTGAGCAGAGGCCCCCATTGGCACTCACCTAAAAATAATATTTTTATTATTTATACTGCACCCATATGGCTGGGTTACCCTGGGTGGATTTGAACACGTATAAAAACATAATATAACATCAGACATTAAAAACTTCCCTGAACAGGGCTACCATCAGACGTTTTCTAAACATCAGATAGTTTCTTATCGCCTTGACAACTGATGGGAGGGCATTCCACAGGGCGGGCGCCACCACCGAGAAGGCCCTCTGCCTGGTTCCCTGTAACCTCACTTCTCTCAGGGAGGGAACTGCCAGAAGGCCCTTGGAGCTGGACCCAGGCTGGACGATGGGGGTGGAGACGCTTCTTCAGGTATATGGGGCCATTTAGGGCTTTAAAGGTCAGCACCAGCACCTTGAATAGGGCTCAGAAATGTGCTGGGAACCAGTGTAGATCCTTTAGGAACACCCCCATGCCTTTCTTCCTTGCAGAGATGAAGCTCCAGGAGTTCTCCGTGGAGGAACACACCGTACTGAACATCCTTACCCAAGTGAACGTTGTGAGACGGGAATGCGAGATTGTGAGTGAGGGCTTTGGGGTGGGCCGGGTTGTAGTGTGGGAATACCAGTGAACTTTGTGGGGAAGCACAGATTTGAGCTCTGATCTCCCCACTCCAAAATCGATGTTTTAGCTTCCTCCCATTTCCCTGCCTCCCCAGGTAAAGCAGAATGGAAGCCTGGGGATACATATATGCTTTGAAAACAGTGGTTCCATGAACTCACCCCCAGCATCCCCTGCCCTTTAAAAAAGCATTATTCAGAATAGCAGTTCGCATGACCCACTAAGCAAGATAACAACACAATGAAATTCAAAACACTCGCAATTAATTTCATGTTTGTTCAAAATCTGATTAAAACCTTTTTAGTTTAATTAATTCAGCAAAACTGATGGAATCATTGGTCCAGCGATATCAGCTTTTCAAATCCCAGTAGTCCTTTACAGCACCAGCCCCTCTGTAGGTAATCCCTCTCGCCACCCCCACCCCCCGACAGTACTGCCCGCTCTCGGAAACAGTGCTTTAAAACAACCTTTATGTTTATTTTCTTTGTAGAGATTGGAGGCGACCGATTTTGATGAGAAGAAGGAAATAAACAAACGGAAACAGATGATCCTAGAAGGAAAGGTGCGATCATTTTGGGGGAGGGGATGGCCCTGTGTGTCCCTGCCTCCTCTGGAGCAATTCCCCCTCTTGCCACATCTGTTTGCCTTAGGTGATCTTTAGGAGCGCCACATCTGCAGCAACTCTAGTTGCAGCTCCCTTCAAGGCAGAAAGGCTCTCTTGGCAGCACAGCTCACAACCCACAACCCACACCCCCTGCCCCCGCCTCTCCACTCCCTGCTCTCAGCAGCAGGCAGCCTTGGCTCAGCCAGATTTCAACATCGCAGTGTATCACCAGATCGCGATGTTTGGCTGGTGATTCATCGCGATGTTGAAAAGCTGACATCACCCAGCCCCTAGTCCAGGGGTTCCCAAACTAAGGCCCGCGGGCTAGATAAGGCCCAAGGTACTCATTTATCCAGCTCGCAGCGACGCCCACTGCCACCGCCCACTCGTACCGGCGCTGTGCTGCACGGCTGCCCACTTCCAGGTCAGAAGAGCACCAGAAATAGCTTGTGTGCACGCGCAAGCGTTATTTGCAGTGCACATCCAGGTCGGAGGAGGCCTGTACACATGCTCACAAGCTATTTCCGGTGCTCCGACCTGGAAGCGTGCCGGAAATAGCGTGTGCGCACGCGTATGGGCATACGCTCCCCCACCCTCCGGCCCACTGCGCGATCGGCGCTGGAGTCACCGGCCCAAGGCGCGGTAAGTTTGCTGACCCCTGCCCTAGTCCTTGAGCAAACCCTGCTCTGTGCCCTCCCTCAGTAAGTGGCAGGTCCAGCACGGCCTCCAGCAGGTGCCCACCCAGAAGAGCCCTGGTCAGATGTCAAAACAAAGCCTGTGGGCAGTGGGAGACTGGTAAAGTCAGGATGCTCTGGCCAAGAGGGTCTGCTTCTCAGTCTCCTTGCCTTCTCTCCTCCTCGCTCCCCAGGACCCAGACCTGGAGGCACAGCGAAAGGCTGAGCTGGCAAAGATCAGGAAGAAGAATGTTGAGTTTCGGAGCAGAGTCCAGCAGGTCCTGGAAGACAAGAAGCAGGTTGTCCTCCATCGGAAGCTACGGAAGAAGCGGCAGCGGCGGCAGCAACGGAAGCAGCCGGCGGCAGAGAAGTGAGGCTGCCTCTCCCCGACCCCTCACCACCCGGGGTTCTTGTGCCTTCCGTCTGTTGTGGGGAAGAAGTGGCGCGGTCCCATCTCTTTGCCCACCAGGGCGGGCCCCAGGCTGAGAAGGCCACCCCAGAGCCAAGACGGGCTCCGTCAAAAGTCATTTCTTGGGGCAGAAGGGGGGGGGGACTGCAGACAGGACAGAAGGACGCTGGGAATCCAGTTTTATTGAAATTTTCCATGATACAATAAAAAGAACGGACTAATCTACAAAGTCTGATAACAAGAGAGAAATTAGAAGAAAAGAAAGGTGATAGGAAACTACAAAGCCCTCTCTCGCTCCTGTATCTAAACTTTTATCCCATACAGAGAAAGGTGAGCCTTCCCAACTCTCACCTGGGAGTATCCCTCTCTCTCCAAGCCTCTCACCCTGGGAGATCGCTGGGAATCCAGTTTCCCAGGAAATCTGAATACGGAACTGGGCACCTTATCTTCATCAGTTTACCGTGGTTACTCTCGTGCCTGTACAGAGGTATCTCTCGTTCCACACAGCTGGGACTTTTGTTCCAGTTGCTTTTGACCCCTCAAGATGGTCTGTTTTCAAACTTGTCCCTTCATTACAGGATCACCTTCAAACGAATTCCATAGTTACAAGACCACCTTCATTGTCTCCTCGATGTTTCTACTCTCTTCTGCTGACAGATTCCGAAAACAGTTGCACCACCCAGCTTTTCCTGGGTCCGTTGTGGTTTGGATCCTTAGGGCTGTGGCGACGGAAGGTCTCTCAGCCCCAGAAATCCAGCTGGTGGGAAAACAGGGTGCCTCCTATAAATTATAAGCCACGGGGAGGAGGAAATATCAGCGTTTCTGTCTAGATCTCATTTGGGGTGGCTGCACCTCCACTTGGAAGTTGGGCTGTTAAGATTTTCAGGAAGAGAAGCTGAAACCTGCCACCAGTGTATTCAGTTGCAAACTTGACACATTCTCAGGGTTCTCGTCCCATGAGGAAGAAGTCGGGAACAGAAGAGACAGGCCAAAATGAAAATTTGTGAGATGACTGTCCTCCTGCTGCAGAGTCTTTGCCCTGCGTGGCTGGAGGGCGCCAGGTTGGAAAGGCTAACCCTAACAACTAAGACCAGTAACCCCCAAACTCTCTGTCAATAAATACAAATTCTGGTGAGTCCAACCCTCCCAAAGTGCCTCTCTGCATGAGTCTGTGCTCTTTCTTGGGTAGCGAGCAGGTAGTTCTTTGTCTTACACGTATTTCTTTTCCTGAGAGGAAAGGCTGAAGGAAATCAGGGTACAGTTGAAATATGCCTTCAGTTTTAATCGGGGAGGGGGAGCCCAGTGGGGGGCAGACATGCAGATCATTTAATAAAGGTGACTTTTTAGAACTATGATTTGGCCTTGGATAGTTTGGCATTCACAACAACAAACCAAAGAGCCAAGGCCCTAGCCCTCATGCCCACAACGCAGCCCTGTCTCGAAAGTCAGAAGGGGGCAGGGGAAAATGAATTCCAGGGAGTGGCAACCGCGGCTTCTCCCAAAGACACCTTTCTCCATCCTCCAGGTGGCCATACATCATCGTTGGGCACTGGAGCTGATGGGAGTTGTAGTCAAGCGACACCCGAAGGATGCCAGACGGAGGAAGGCATGGAGATCCAGCTCTGAGGGCCTTCTGGTGGTTCCCTTACTGCAAGTAGTGTGTCCCTGTGGAACACACTCCCACCAGATGTCAAGGAGATAAAGAACTATATGACTTTCAGAAAACATCTGAAGGCAGCCCTGCATAGGGAAATTTTTTTATGCTTGGTGTTTAATGGTGTTTTTATATATGTTGGAAGCCACTCAGAGTGGCTGGAGAAACTCAGTCAGATGGGCGGGGTACGACTAATAATAATATGGCTGTCTTGCATGAGGAGGAACACCATCCTAAATCATGCAGAATCTGCCTTCTTGCTTCAAACTGCAGAGTAGGGCTGGGTGATAGAGCGATATCTCACCCAAAACCGGTTTGAAGTCCATGTTATGATACCAGTTTCATAGTTTATGACCTGGCAATATATTGTGGATCTTTATGTGTGCGTGTGCACTATGCAAAAATCACAATGTGGGGAAAACCATTCCTATTTCAGACACTGAGGTATATCAGTATATTGCAATGTTTAGTCAGTATATTTAGTATATTTCGATGTTGAAAACCGGATATTGTCCAGCCCTACTGCAGACCATGTTTTTTACTGCAGACTCTTGCTTTTCCTTAGTTCTGACAGAGGACAATAATTTCCTTCCCCTCCAAAGGATCTGTGGTCTCTCCCTGAGCGTCTTTTTTCATGCAGCAGCTTTAGTATTAAGCACAGTTCTGAACTTTTCAGATCGGGATGCTCTGTGTCTCCCTCAACCACACCCTCGCCTAGCAGACAGGCCCCCCTACTCCCAGCCCCTCCAGAGTAGCTGCGCAGCACTGACAATGAGGGGCGGGACCCCAGTTGCTGAAGAAGCAGGCAGATCGGCAGAGGAATTTTGCTCTTCTGGTCTTGCCGTCAGCTGCTCCTCATCTGCCAAAACACCCCTCTGATCTCACATCGCGCTTCTGCCTTGGCAGAGATTAAAGAAACAGGTCTTGGCAGGCAGCCTTCATCTTCCTTATCACCTGCCGCTACCTTTCAAGGTGTTGCTTTTTTTGAAGCAGAGAGCCCCCGCCCCCCCCCTTGTTCCACTCCCAAACCTCCCCTCAGCTATTCAAGAAGAGAGCAGAGGCGCAAAGACTTGTGGGGATTCCAGCATCTCCAATCTGACTTGACGGCTCTTAGTGCATCATGCTGTTTGATTGTGGTTTTTGAAAAAACTTGCAGCTCCCTGCATATCGCACTCAAGTTTGAAGAGAGGGGGGCATATGAATTTTTTTACTATTCCTAGGGGAGTTGAAACACCAACACCATCCAGGCCAGAATAACTGCCTCCAGTTATTCCTGAACACTGCAGATTTTGAGATACAGGAAACTTCCTTCTGTCTAATCAGACCACGTGTCTATCTTCCTCAATACTGGCTCCAGCTTTCCAGGGTTTCTTTCAGACACGGTCTCACAGCCTGACCTGGATACACCATTGAGAATTGAACCTGGGCCTCCTTGAAAAGTACTGAGCCACAGCCCTTTCTTGAAATTTAAGGTGCTAGGCCTCATGGTTGTGAAAAGGAGCTGGTTTCAAGCAGGAAGCCTTGGGGAGCTGGTTTCTATCCAATCAGACTGCTGGCCCACCTGGCTCAATATTATCTACACTGACTGGCAGTGGCTCTTGAGGGTTTTGGAGCGGGGTTTGTTTCCCCAGCCCTAGATGGAGAAACAGGTGTATTGGGGGAGGGGCAGTACCTCTCTTGGGGGACACATCGTGCTCCTTGGGGCGCAGTTTGCCCACCTTTGGTCCCTCTCCTGCACTCAGCTCTCACCTGCACCTCCTCGAAGCTGTCAGCAGGCGACAGCAGCCACAATCCCCAGAAATGGCTTCGACTGCCCGACTGAACCAGGTGAGCGGAGCCTATGGGTCTCAAACCCTCGGTGAGTTAGGGATGTGCTTTGCATTGAAGAGAGGCTCTGGTGGCTGAAGTGGATGAGACCAAGGGGGGGTCCAAGGGTCAAGAAGGCAAGTTCTGCCTGTGCTGTAGAGGGAAGTGAGGGGCAGGTGGGGCCCGTCCACCTGGGAAGGGAGTCCATCTAGGAGAAGGAAAACTCTGATTCTGAAGCTCTGCTGCCTTGCAGGATATCTTTGGAAGAAGAAAAGACTCAGAAGCAAACGCTCCACAAATCCAGAGTTCCTATGGCGTCTGGAAGGTGCCTTGTACACCTGCTGCAGCCAAGCAGGTTCCAAACATCTTGCTCTTCTTTGGACCCCCTCAATGAGGCCGTGACACACAGCCCAGGCTTGTACCCCAGAGAGGTCACTTGGGTGCTGCAGCCATTTGACTTCAACCCTGGCGGCACCCACTGTGGTCTCTTAAGGCAGCCTGGAGGCTTGAACCCGGGACCTTCTGGGTGTGAAGCAGGTGCTCTGACCACAATATCCCTTTCCTTAAATCCAGGCTGCGCCTTTGTGCCTCAGCTGCTGCTCACATGTTCCTGCTCTCATTCTCCATCAGCTGAGGTTCTTGGAGGGGTTCCCTGATTCGGTTGCCATGGACACCGTTCCCAAGGTAGCAACTCCACTCCATCCACGCCTCTTTCAACTCTTCCCCTTCCGCTGTTGGGGTGCGCCAGCCACAACCAGAAGAAGAAAAGAATCACACACACCCATTGCAACAAAGAGATTGCAGCAGCAAACGCTTTTCAAGGACTGACTTCGCGGTGGGCAAACAATTGAGGTGCAACCGCTCTGCCTTTCTTGTAAAGGAAGTGGCAACTGCTACCCACCAACCCATTAAACCACCCGCCACTGGAGGCCTTGTTTATTACCTTGTTTGCTTATTTATTGCGTTTTACCCCAACATTTTTCTCCAAGGGGCTCAAGGTGGCTGGCTTGGCTCTCTTCCTCCCTATTTATTCTCACAGCAACCCTGTGAGGGAGGACTAAGAATCATAGGCAGTGAAGGGACTGTACCTCAGGTTACAAACTTAATTTGTTCTGGAGGTCCGTTCTTAACCTGAAACCGTTCTTAACCTGAGGTACCACTTTAGCTAATGGGGCGTCCCGCTGACGCTGCGCAATTTCTGTTCGCATCTTGAGGTAAAGTTCTTAACCTGAGGTACTACTTCTGGGTTAGTGGAGTCTGTAACCCGAAGTGTTTGTAACCTGATGTAGCACTGTATGGCTCCCTGAGCGAGGCCAACATTTTTTGTCAGACGCAGGTCACCAATAAAGGAAATAAATTATTATTATTATTATTATTTGAATATTTATACTGCCCTATACCCGGAGGTCTCAGGGTGGTTCACAGAACAAAATAAAAATAGAAAACCACAAAATATATAATCAAAATAAAAACAACAACCCAATAACACACACACACACCAGTCATCTCCACTCACGGTGAAGTTAACTCTTTATTCAAGGAAATGGCATACAACTTAGCAACCCTTCCCCGGTGGTCTTGCCCCTATGGAGCCCTTGCCAGGACTGCAAGTCCCTGCCTTGCACCTTTTTTTTTTTTTTTAAATTATTTTTATTCAAAAGTTTTTCCATGTAAACACGACATACATAGACATACAAAAACAAAACGAAACAAAAAACATGTACCATTTCGTATCCTAATTTCTTATACCTTCCTTCCCCGACTTCCTCATACCTCCCATTTCTGTATTCCAAATTCTTATCAATTGTTCAGCAAATCTTCCCTTATTTTAGTTAAAGTTTAGACTAATCTTCCTTATTCTCCTTGTCTTAACCATTACTAATAGTAACCATTTACTTTCTAATCCAACATCATTCTAACTTTCATTAACTTTATAATATTTCTTTAAATAGTCCTTGAATTTTTTCCACTCTTCTTGCGCTGTTTCTCTTCCCTGGTTTCGGATTCTGCTCGTCATTTCTGCCAAACCCATGTAGTCTATCACCTTCATCTGCCATTCTTCCAGTGTGGGTAGATCTTGCGTCTTCCAGTACTTCGCGATGAGTATTCTAGCTGCTGTTGTAGCATACATGAAAAAAGTTATATCTTTCTTTAACACCCCTTGGCCTACAATACCCAAGAGAAAGGCCTCTGGTTTCTTGGTGAAAGTATATTTAAATACCTTTTTAAGTTCATTATAGATCATTTCCCAGAATGCCTTAATCTTTGGGCACGTCCACCAAAGGTGAAAAAGTGTACCTTCCTTTTCTTTACATTTCCAACATTTATTGTCAGGCAAATGGTAAATCTTTGCAAGCTTGACTGGGGTTATGTACCACCTATAGATCATTTTCATAATATTTTCTCTTAAGGCATTACATGCCGTAAATTTCATCCCAGTGGTCCACCCTGCCTTGCACCTTAAGGCTCCTCCTCTCCCAGATGTTTCCCAAGCAGTCTCAAACTGTGTCTGCACACCACTGGCCTCTGTTTTGCCTTCCGTGTTATTCTGCATGTTCTTGGAGAGAGCTTGTTGCAGTCAGAGAGGGAGACTCCCTGGTTCTTGACTCCCCTCCTCTGCTTCAGCCGGGAGTCTGAACTGCTCCCTGTCACAGACTCCTCCTGCTCACGAAACCCTGTTGCCCCTTCAGGATCCAACCCCTCCTCCCATTCTCCTCCCTCTGACCTCTCCTTGGTGTCCCACCTCCAATCCCCAGGCTCTGAGCCTTCCTCCTTTGGGGGGTCCCCTCCCGGCGCCCCCCCCACTCCTCTTTGCCCAGCCAGTCCATGACAGGCTCACCAAATGGACCTTCTCAATCATGGAGCGTCTTGGTTTGGCATCCCCTCAGCTCCTCACCCCGTGGGGGGGGGGGACTGCCTGCACTGCCCGAAATCTGGTGCTGCCTGTTCTCATGGGGAAACTGAGGGGCTGGGCTGGGGGTGGTGTTTGCCAGCAGTCACACCAAGGTGGGCAGCAACCAAAGCGGGGGAGGGGGTGTCCAGAGCCTCTCCAAGGTCACAGTCCAAACAAGGAGTGTCTGAACAAGGGAGGGCCAGGTGGGAGGCAAAGCCAGAGCAGTCTGCCTGTCCCCCTCCAGTGCAACCTGGCCGCCCCCCCCAAAGGTTTGGTGTAAGACCAGGGCTTCCACTGATGAGGAATCCCCCCACCCGCGAGGCCCTGGTGCAGCTGGCAAATCCAAGCCCTTTCAAGATCTTGGCTCCGACTCCTCTTGGCTCCCGCTGCTGATCCTGGACCAGGCAGTCAATCTCTTCTCTACCCCCCACCTTCCGACCTCATTTTGCCTGCTTAGCATCGGCCTTCGTAGTCTTGCTCTACAAGCCTGCCAGAAATTTGCTGCAGAGGCCTTCCGGACCCCCTCGCTGCCTCCTCACCTTCCACCAAACCTCAGGGCTTGGTGATGCTTATTTCTCAGCTTAGAAGCATTTTTCAGGTCGAAAAAGCCTCATAGGCAAGCTTGCAAATATCAGTGGGAAAGCTGGTGCTCTCTCTCTAAAAAAAGAAGACACATCACTAAAGGAAAAAGGTACTGGGAGGGAGGAGGAGTGGAATGGAAAGAGCAAAAGTGCTGGCGCCAGTTCTGCATGGCATAATTCTTCCTGCACAGGTGACAATATTGAGAGGAGGAGTCGGAAGTGGCTGATCTTTTGGCCAAATCCTGCATTGCAGGGGGTTGGACTGGATGATCCTCAGAGTCCCTTCCAACACTTCTGTGATTCTGTGATCCATGGTGAGAATCCCAGCTATCCCTCTCCTAGGGAATTTGATGGCTGTGTTGGGGGGCCTGCCTGATGCCTGTTCTTTGCCTGTTCACCCACCTTTTCCAAAGCGATCAGTACTTTTTGCCTGCCTCCTATGTGTTGAGTTATGATGTGTTGAGCCCAGAGGGCGAGGGAGCCCCAGAAATGAGCTGAGATGGGCTGAGAGTCTTAGTTCCCAAAGCTGGAAACTTCGTGCCCCCCAAGTCACCTTTATGGCTTCTGTAGGAACAGAGGAAAGGCTTTCTAGAGACGGTGTGAGCAACGTCAGGTGCAGACCTAGAAGGAGAACAAAAAGGAGCGCAGAGACGAGCCAAGCCTTTTTAAAAAGCATCAGATAAATAAAATACATCTCTTGCTCCTTCCACTTTTGCGGCCTCCGGAAGCGAATGCGGCCCCCGAGTTCCTCCACACCCTTGCTCTCTACAGCATCAAATGTTTGGGGGTGTTTTTTTTCCGGGAAGCCAGGGCTGTTCTCCTGGTGGAATCGACCAATGCATGTTCTAAATTGCAGATTTCTTTATTATTTCTAAGGTTCTTCCTGTGCTGTTAATGTGTGGGGCTGACAAGGCAGAAAGAAAGAACAGAAACCTGCCAGGCGCTGCCAGTCCTCTCCACAGAGGTGTGTGGGCTCCGTCCTCTCAACCTTGGAGGGAGGAGAAAACGCTACTCTGCTGTTCAAAGGGGGAAGCAGCCTTCCCTCCGCGAGGCTTTGCAAAGAGGCAAATGCTCCACTCCAGTGTGACAAACTGGTGGGAAGCCAGACATTTAATCAATTAACTGATTTAAAAACAAAAAAAAATTGAGCCGTTTTCTGCTCCTCATTTTCTGCTCTGGGCTGGAATCTTGCACGCATGTGTGGTTTCCATTGAGGAAATTAACCCCACAGATTAAGATTGTGCCCCTTGTTCAGGGTAGGATTCTGGGGGGAAAAAGAGGTATGTGTGATTGAGGCCTGGAACTAGTACACATTAGCATCTAAAGACAGGGTTGTGCAGTGGTTAGAGTCTAGGACGAGGACCTGGGAGAGACCAGGGTTCAAATCCCATCCCATCCGGCTGTGAAGCTGTCACTAGGTAACCTGGGGCCGGTCACTGTCTCTCTCAGCCTGACCTACACCACAGGGCTGTTGTTGCGGGGGCTGAATGAGGAGGAGGGAGATCCTTTTATCTGACTCGTGCCTCTGGCTTGCGTGGCTGGAAAGCGGAGAGGGGTGGGAGGGGGGAATGAATTAACATTTGCTGCCCCTCCCACTCTTGCACCTGCCCTCCACTGCCCTCTCCCCCCACCCCAAGGCTGCCTTTAGTTTGGAAAAGGGACCCCCATACACACCCCACCCCTGGACCCACATCTAACCTGCCTGCCCCCCAGTCTCCCTGGGAGGGAGTTGGCTGACCAGCCACTAAGCGGCAGCACTTGTGGGTCTTCTCATCCCTTTGGCCTCCTTTTTGAAAATTCCCTGGGAGGCGACAGGAAAGGGGTCACATGGGTCTGATCCTGCAGGCCTCGGCTCCTCTCTGCTTCAGCGCCAGCCTATTTAGCCAAGATTCCTTGAGAACTAGCAGCTGCTTTGCATTTTGAAACGTGGGTGCGGAGGAATCCAGCATGGAGCCCTGCGGAGGAGGAACCCATTGCTTGCTGCCTCCCAGAGCAGGACTCTGGATAGATGGGCCAGGAATAAGGGGACTTTTTAGGTTCCTCATCATCCTGCTCTCTTCTGCTTTGGTCAGGCCACACCTGGAGTCCAGTTCTGGGTGCCACAGTTTGAGAAGGATGTTGACAAGCTGGAAGGTGGGCAGAGGAGGGAAACCAAGATGATCAAGGGTCTGGAAACCAGACCATATGAGGAACGGCTGAAGGAGCTGGGGATGTTTAGCCTGGAAAAAAGGAGACTGAGAGCAGATAGGAGAGCCATATTCAGACATCTAAAAGGCTGTCACATGGAAGAGGGAGCCAACTTGTTCTCTGCTGCCCCAGAAAGGAGGATCCAAACCAATGGATTCAAACTGCAAGAAAGGAGATTCTGACTCAACATCAGGAAGAATTTTCTGTTTGTTTTTTTTTTAATGATATTTATTAGAAGTTTAAAAATTACAGAAAAAAGAAGAGAAGAAAACAACAAAAAATTAACAAAACATACATTACAATACATAAAAAACAAAGGAAAAAAAAACATAAAAACCAATACAACAATAACAATAACAATTAAAAAAACCCACATCCAATATTCCATATCTTTATCTTTCATTTACTTGTTTCATCGACCTCCTCACACCTCCCTTTTTGTATTCTAGTTTAGTTATTTGTTTCAGCAAATTCTTTCCATCTTTCTCAATTTTTATTGGGTAATTTATCTTAACAGTCTAACCTATTAATTAACTCAGCAAATCCTTTCCATCTTTCACTATATTCTGTCGTTCAATTTACCTTAATTTATTTTAACCTTATCTTACCATAAAATACCTTAAAGCTTAAAACTTAATACTTATTTATACATTATATCATTTCTACTAAAGCCAAATAGTTTCATTCCAACATTTTCCCTAATACTCGTTAATTTTACAGTAATTCCCAAAATAAATTTTTAAAAATCTTCATCCAACGTCCCTTCTTCCTGGTCTCGGGTTATGTCAGTCCTTACTGTCCATTCCATCTAATCCATCAACCTGGTAATCTTATGTCCGAGGCTCTTAAGTCTTTTCCATGTCCCTTCTGCAGATCTTCTTCTTCTTTATACCTGCACTTTACCTTGTCTTTTGTTGATCTCTTTCTTAGCTTCTTTCCTTTCTCATTGAGGAGTAGGTCTCGGGGAGACTCCAACCCAAAAATATCTCCATCTTCCCTCAGCAGATCAGCCCATTCCCCACAGTCCCATTCCCCACAGTCAACAGTGTAGCCCAGAAAGTATTTAAAAGCATGTTTCAAAGTCCCTCCAAAATTAAGAGCCCCCACAACTCCAGACCCCCCCTGGCCCACTCCAGATTCAATCTTCAAGAACAGCGGCTTATGCTCCTGCAGGGCCTCGGGTCTCTCCATTTGTGTTACTTGAGGTTCAGCAGCAACCTCCTCCATTGTCTTCTGCATTTGCACTTGCCCTGTCAAAACAGGTTCCTGGGTTGGTTCCTGAATGGTTTCTATATAAGTATTCGCTGTTTGTCCAAAGTTTTTGACTGCAACAGTCATCAAATCCATCTTCTCATGCATCTGGTCCAACAAAGCACTTGTCTTGCAAAAAGCAAGTACCAAAACTTCTTCTAAACACATTTTTATCCAAGGTCAGAGTCTGGTCCCACGATCCTAATCTCCACAGCTGTGAAATCCCCAGATCGACTCCAGCAACAATTTAACAAGCTCCCTCTAGAGGAGACAATTTCTATTTGTATCCATCTTTTGAAAGCAGGTCCAACAAAAGAAAATTACTTTCATTTTTCAAATTTTTTGTTTCTTTAAAATGCAAAAGGCAACATTGGAATCAATTTGTTTCTCTTCTTTAACTATCTGTCAAAAAACGTTCCATTCACAGTCAATGAACTTCCCCAAAAATTTCTGTCTCTAACACCCCGTTCCCAGGTTTGAGACCGTGGAAATTTATCTTTCTTTACTCTCTCTCCTGCAGGCTTGAACAATCAAAATTCCCCCTCTTTTCTCCTGCTTCCAAGAGGGGTTTTGGTGGTTGAAACTGAAGGAAATTTAGATCTTTATATACGACTTTCCAGACTTCAGCTTGCACAATTTTTGCTTTAGTCTATTTACAAAAGCGGAAGGCAGACTTCCTGTTTAGAACCTTCCCGCTTCAGTGCCAAATTAAAATGTTTCTTAATCCAATTTTCCGTTCTACTCATGGGTACTTGTTTAGAGTCCAATTGTCCACAGGAAAAAGTCAGCGCTCTCCGGCAACGGCTGTGCGGCTTCACTCCGTAAAAATAGCGGTCAATTCAAAACACCGCGCCACTCACCCCACGTCGCTTCGGATCCCCGAGAAAGGGTTTCCCTGGTGTCAGCCGAATCCCACGTTCCCAGGCTTCCTCCGCCTGGGATTTTTGAAGGGTCTCTGCCTTCGCCGTGGCGGTAAGACCCGATTTTCGCGGAGCGGGTTCCTCTCGGTCAGAGGAACTCCGCCATTGCCGATGGCGCTAACCCGGAAGTCCGATCAGGAAGAATTTTCTGGCAGTAAGAACCAGTGGAAGGGACTCCTTCGGGAGATGGGGGACTCTCCTTCCTCATAGGTTTTTATGCTGTTGGATGGCCACCTGCTATAGATGCTTTAGCAATGGAGGGGGTTGGACTAGATGACCCTCGGGTGTCCCTTCCACCTCTCCGATTCTCCTCTCCTACTGAGAGCCTACCCTTCCACCCCCCAGTTTAAGGAGAGGCTTTCCCTGCTGCCTGCAAGAGATGGAGGAATGCGTCTCCTTGGAACAGGGACAGAGAGCATCTGCCTCCTTCCAGATGTTATCTGTCCTCCGCTCCCCCAGCAGCCAGCAGGAGTCAGGGAGGACTGGAGTCGGCAAGGCCGCAGGCAATCCCCCTCCCTGGGCTCGGCAGCCCTCGAGAAACACCACCTCGCCCCACAACCATTCTGCCGGGATGCCCCCTTTGGAAAGCTGCCCCCGAGCACCCACAATTTCGTTGTTCTGTATGGGACAATGACAATAAAGATTATCGTATTGTATCGCAGGGAGTCCCACAGGTGAAGGACCCGCTGTGAGAAGCAGGAGGCTTTTCCACGCTGTCTCTTTCTCAGTCCCCTCCCCGAGCTGAGCTGAAACTGGAGCCAGAGACAGACAGGAGAGGGAAGATCCATCTGGGCTCCTCTCCTCTTTTTGCCCTGGGAAAGGGATGACCCCGCCGAGCCGGGACGTGGCTCCCGAGGGAGACGCTCGCCTTGGGGCTGCGCAAGGAAGCCAGCAGCGCGCTCTCCCCTTCTCTGCCCTTCCTGCAAGATTCTCCCCCCGGAGAATGTTTGCGCCGCCAGGAGGATGAGCGAGGGCGGCCTCTCCCTGAGGATGTGGGTGTCCGAGGCTGAGGAAGGTCACCCTCCTGGCTTCCTGGCAGCGGAGGCCTGAGGGGCCCAAATGTCCCTGGAGAAGATGCGCGAGTGACCTTGCGGGGGAATGCGGCTGCTGCGAGAGAGGCCGGAGAAGGGGCTGCTCTCCTTTTGCGCCGGGGCGCTGCTGGTCCTTCCTCTGGAAATAAAGTCACGACTCCAGTCCTCCTGGAATTACAGAGTCGGAAGGGGTTCCCGTGGTCATCTAGTCCAACCCCCTGCAATGCAGGAATCTCAGCTAAAGCACCCATGACACGCCCATCCAGCCTCTGCTGAAAAATCTCCAAGGAAGGAGAGTCGTCGAATCATAGACCCGGCCACGCTGCCCAGGGAGGCCTGGAGAGCTCCGTCGTCTGATAATGCCAAGGTTGCAGGTTCGATCCCCATATGGGGCAGCTGCCTATTCCTGCATTGCGGGGGTTGGACTAGATGATCCTCAGGGTCCCTTCCAATTCTACAATTCTATGAGGACTCATTTTCTGCCATCTCCCACCTGCCCCAGCAAAAAAACCCCATCTGAGCTGGAGCTGTGTTGGCACCCCCGGGTGGTGGTGGGGAGGTGGGGGCGCCCCCTTCCTTTCCATTGCCAGCCCTGCTCTCTCAACCTTCTCTCTGGCTCAGGGACAACTGGCAGGGAGCCGCGAGGAAGGGACGCCAGCAGAGGAGAGCAGCTCCCAGATGGAGCGCCAGTTGGCTTGGAGACTCGGATTCTGGCATCGCCCCGCCCGGACAGCTGCTAGATTGGATTAAATGCCCCGAGCACCCACTTGGGGAAGAGAAGGCGCAGCTCTCTCTCCTTGGACAGATTCTTCACACCAAGGCACCTTATTGAATTTGGGGTGCCTTCTACTGCTGAGACGTCCCCCCAATCCAGCCACCAAGCTTCCTCCCACCTTGTCTTCGCAGGATCAGGGCCCCACAGGCTTAGGCTGGGTGGGGCGGCGAGGCAATCCACCGGGTTTTTTGGCCCCTCCAGAGGGGCTCCCAGCCTGTGTGTCTCTGTGTCTTTGAGCAGGGCGAAGTACAGCCTAGTTTCGCCCCTGCCTCCTGCAAGGTGAGGAGAGGAACATACAGAGAGCCTGCTGAATCAGGCCCAGGGCCCATCTAGACAGGGATCCTGTCCTCAGTGGCGAAGCCGGAAAGCAAGATCCGAGCACAAGAGTAATCCAGCGGCTGTTATTCCAAAGCAATTGCAGAGGCATCCTGGCTAGTAGCCATCAGAAGAGTGAATCTGAAGTCTTCCAAAGGGTGTGGGAGGGAATTCCGTAGTTTCACAAGGTGCTTGATTGGTGCCATGGACTGGTGGGGGGAACAGAGGCGTGGTGGGAGGAACCAGCTGGGGACCCCCCAAGGGAAGGAGGCTCAGAGCCCGAAGGGGGGTGGAGATGAGTGGTCAGAGGGAGAAGCCTGGGAAGAGGAGGGGCTGGAAGCTGAAAGGGCGACAGGGTGTAGTGAGCGGGGAGAGTCTGTGCCAGAAAGATGCCCAGATGGGAAACCCGCAAGCATGACCCCGGCCCAAGAGCAACTCTCTCCCCTCCTGCGGTTTCCAGATACTAGGTCTCCAACCGTAGAGGCTCCCACTCTGAATCAAGGGGTCAGCCCAGCTGGCGTTTGCCCCCCCCCCCAACTCTATGGGTCTGGCATCTCTATGCAGCAAGCAGCCATTCTGGGGGTTGGGTTGGGCCAAAGGCACCCGCTTTGGAGACAGCGGATCTTTCTTCCTTCACTGCCCCCCCATCTCTAAACAGGAGTTTCAGATCTGACTGGCACCCATCCCTTTGGGGACACGTCAATCCCTCGCCTCTGCGGCTGTTGCCTGCCGGCTGCGCCTGTCAAACATGAAGCCATCCGCTTTCTCAGCAAATTCCTCCTCTTCCCCTCTTCCTCCGCCTGCTGCAGCTGGCAGGCTCGTTGCCCGACGGGGGTCCCTGAAGCCCCACATCTCACTCTTTGCACACCCTCACTTTGTCAGACATGAAGGAGAGACGGGGGAGGGGCAGCGGCGATGGAGAGCAAAAAATGGAGAATTTTCTGGGGAAGGGCTCCCATGGCGAAGCAGTCCCAGAGGCCACCACTGTCATGAGCCTCCCCCTCTCTCTGTGTATATATATCTCCAGCACTTTTCCTCCGAGGAGGTGAATGAGATCCATAGTCGTCCTCTCCCCCCACGCCAAGGTTGCAGGTTTGATTCCTGTATGGGACAGCTGCATATTTCTGCATTGCACAGGGTTGGAGTGATGATCCTCAGGGTCCCTTTCAACTCTACAATTCTGCTACACTCACAATAACCCTGCGAGGTAGGCAGTGGCGTAGCGTGGGGGTGCAGGGGGGGCCGGCCGCACCGGGTGCAACATCTGGGGGTTAGGGGATGCAAATCCACGGGTTAGGGGGCGCAAATTACTTGCCTTGCCCCGGGTGCTGACAACCCACGCTACACCACTGGAGGTAGGCTAGGCTGAGAGAGGCAGTGACTAGCTCCCAAGATCGCCCCGTGAGCTTGCTGGCCAAGAGGGGACTTGAACTCAGGTCTTAGTCTCACACTGCAGCCACCACACCACACACGCACTTGGGTCCTGGGCACAAATGGTGGCAAAACTGGGCATCAAAGCATCTCTTCGCTTTCAAAAGCACAGCTGTGGGGGAGGGAGATGATTCATGGGGCGCAAGGGAAAAGGAAAGGCATTCCTGGAAAGGCCAGACCCCCCCCTTTGTAGCCTTTCTCCCTTCATTTTGCTAAAATGGAGCCACCTGACCAGGCTACACCCCTGAGCACAAGGGAAGTCCCTGTCCCACTCTATTCTGCCTTGGTCAGACCACACCTGGAACAGCGTGTCCAGTTCTGGGCACCACAACTGAAGGATGTTGACAAGCGAGAACAGGGGTAGTCAACCTTTTTATACCTACCGCCCACTAATGCATCTTTCTTGATGGTAAAATTTCCTTACTGCCCGCCAGTGCTTGATGGAAGGATTCAGCTTGTGCCGCAGAACCCCCTAAGCCAGAATGTGTGCAGAGGGCGGCAAATGAGATGATCAAGGGTCTGGAAACTAAGCTTTATGAGGAACGGTTGAAGGAGCTGGGGAAGTTTAACCTGAAAAAGAGGAGACTGAGAGGAGATAGAAGAGCCATCTTCAAATATCTCAAGGGCTGCCACTGGAAGAAGGAACAAGCTTGTTTTCTCCTGCTCTGGTGGGTAGGACTCGAACCCATAGCTTCAAGTTACAAGAAAGGAGATTCCAACTAAACATCAGGAAGAACTTTCTGACAGTGAGAGCTGTTTGACAGTGGAACAGACTCCCACGAGAGGTGATGAGCTCTCCTTCCTTGGAGGTTTTTAAGCAGAGGTTGGATGGCCATCTGTCAGGGATGCTTTTGTCGAGATTCCTGCATTGCAGGGGGTTGGACTAGATGACCCTCGGGGGTCCCTTCCAAGTCTACGATTCCATGACCTCAGAAGTTGGTGGACTCTCCTTCATTGGAGGTTTTCAAACAGAAGTTGGATGGACATCCATCCATCAGGGTTTATTTAGCTCCTCCGTTTCCCGGCAACTGGGACTCAGAAGCATGGATGCCTCCAGCCACGGAGGCACAGCCTGGGAAACTGCCCTCTCCCTCCATGGCAGAGTGGCGGAAAAAGAAAGCATCCAGAAAGATCTTGCACTATTTTGTGATTGAGCTTTGAAACGGATGCCGGCTGGAACCTGGTCAACATGTGCGTTCAGCAGCCCAGGAGTGGGTGGCCGCGAGATCAAGAGCAGCCTGGTTGATTTGGCTGACGCTGCCAAGCCCCATTCACAATTAAGTTCCCAATTAAAGGGGAGGGAAAGAGAAAGGCAAGGGGAGAGAAACACCCAGGGTCGTAGTTCCACCATTGCTTTGTCTTATTGAACACCTCCAGTAAAACCCGACAATCATCAGGTCACTTATACACAGCTGACAATCCACAGGTTTGCTTGAATACATTCTTTCTGCGACACGGGGACATTCTGAATTTGTCACCAGGCTAAAACTCTTGTCTACTTAGTCTTAGAGAGACACAACAATAATCTGCTTTGGCTAAATACGGAGGGGTTGTAGCCCCACTCTTAAATAATTCCAGCTCAACCCCCACCCACCCATCCTCCCCTTCAGCATCACCTGGTTTCTAGAGCTTTCACTGGGCATTGCCCAAATCTGTCCAAGCTTTCGTCTTCATGCAACAAATAACCAGATTTGCAAAACCAATTAGGGCCATGTTTTCGTTTTGTTTCGGGGGGGGGGGGAGGTTTAGAACTTCAAGAAAGGCGCAGGTTTGTGGGAAATAGCCCTGTCGCTGTACAACAGGCATGGGAAGACAAATGGAGCTTCCAGTCTTAGAGGCAGCGTACCTGGATGCTCAGAGAAAACAAGCAAGCCTCAAGGGCCTGTATCTGAGCCTCCCAGAAGCACGGTCTCTTCTTGGGTTCTTCAAAGTCAGGAGGACTAGAACCTTAAATGAGTGGAGCTTTCAAATTCGCCAAATTCCACATGGGGTGTGTGTATCAGTCTGCCTGGTGAAGGCAGCTGCATGGCAAGTTCCCAGGCCATTGTTCCAACTTTTCCTCTCCTTTTTAACCACTAAAATAAAATAGGAGAAGCAAAACTGGCGCAGAGCTTTGACTAACCCTGGGCACATTAATTTTGTACGTCTTGGATGCGCTAGACCAGCATTAGCCCCCTCCCCTCCAAATTCCATGTGTTCAACCTGACTGGACACGCAGGTAATGGGGCAGCCCCCTAGCTTAGCAGGTGCAAGGCAAGGGCAGCTTGGCACAAGCCCAGCTGTGCCCACTGCTGCGGCTGCCACTTCATTCTGCCCCATGGCAAGGAAGGGCCCGGCAGAAAGAGAGGGCTTTGGCTGTAGAGCGCTGATTTGTTCCTTCCTTCCAGCCGCAGCTCAAATGCGAGGCAAACTGCTCAAACATTCTTCTCTTCTGTAGATCCATTTCCCAGTGGATCACACCAGGACAACCCATCAGCTGACTGGTGCAGAGAGAGCGCCTTCAAAGGCGCTTGCCGTAACTGTGGATTGGCAGGTACAGCAAGCGTCTCTGAAGTCTGGGTGTGGTTCAAACCTAATGGAGACATGCAAATTGAAAATTGCAATGGAGCAGGCTGGCACTGCCATCGTCAGGTGAGCAGCAGGTGGGCACAGGTTGGGGAACCACATTGTAGCACTGTGGACCATATGAACGTACCAGACCCTGCAATCATTCTCTGAGGCCTCTCTCCCTGTGCCTCCTCAAGAGGTCCGGAGGGTGGCAATACAAGAAGAGGGCCTTTTCTGCAGTGGCTCCCTGCTTGTGGGATGCTCTCCGCAAGAAGGTTTGCCTGGCACCTTCATTATACACCTTTAGGTCCCAGGTGAAAACATTCGTCTTCAACCAGGTCTTTAGCTGATTGACATCCAATGCCCTTTTAAAATGTGTTGGGGAGCAGGGTTTTTTAAATGAATTTTGTGTTTTTATCTTGTGTTTTTATCTTGTGAACCGCCCTGAAACCTGCGGGTATATAGGGCAGCATACAAATTTAACCAATAACCAGTGCTCTTCCCCCCCACGAGGTACTCCTGGGTACGCAGTACCGGCACTTGTTTTCTTAGAAGAAAAGCACTGGTTAAAAACGTGGCACTTAGTGTAACAACTTCATAGTGAGTACCGGCACCTTTTTTTCTAGAAGAAAAGCACTGCAAATAATAATAATAATATTTTCGGTTCGTGGGCCAGAGGTCCCATCACCTTTGGGCTAGCAAAGCAGGCGAGGACCTACGTTCCTGCCAATGGGTCACACCCCCTGCCTGACTTCTTGGAATACTCCTTGAGCAAGCTGCACTTCCTTCTCAAACCAGGAGAGGGTCAGGTTCTTGGTTTCACACAATATTTGCAGAACTGGGCAACCTGCCAGATTGGCAGCTGGCTTGGCTTGCCGCCCCTCTCCCACCGGCCCCCTGGAAATAGCCTTTTCCCCTCTGACATTAGCACCCACCCCACTCCCCCCCCCCCTGCACACATCCCAGTTTCCCCTGCCAGCTTTCCCAAGCTGAATATTCATTCCCACATTCGCATTACCCCACTAAGACAAAGTCACTGCTCGCTTTGGAAAGAAAACCAAACGTACAATGGAAGGAGGGTGTTGTTGGGAGGAGAGTGGGGGGCGGAGAGAAGAAAATAGCCCCATTTACTTCCAGGAAGAGAGTCAAGGTTCCCTCTGGGGGGGTTTTTTGAGGGGGAAGTCTCTGATAATCTATAAAAAGCAAGCTTGTTAAAAAGACTCAGCTAGGAGGATTACAAGAAAGGTTTTTGAATCAGCCGCTGGTTCTGGTAAGGCTGGTGGGGGGGGGGGGAGAAGAGTTCTCTATCAAAAACCTACTGGATCAGGGAAGGGGGGGACCACCACAGTAACTTGGCTAGAAAAAGGATAACTGGGTCTGTAGAAATGGAAGCATCCGAAAGGGAACTAAGGCCAGGAAAAAGAAGCCTGAAGGTGTCAGCCAGGATAGCTCAGCTGGTTAGAGCCTGGTGCTGAGAACACCAAGGTTGCAGGTTCGATCCCCTTATGGGACAGGTGCATATTCCTGCATTGCAGGGGGTTGGACTAGATGATCCTCAGGCTCCCTTCCAACTCTACGATTCTATGATGTCCAGCATCCTCTTGGAGGGGCATTTCTGGAGGACCAAAAATGTGCCCCACCAGCTACCCACTTCAGAGCCACGTCGCCTGTCCGCTTCCGCCAGGAGGGGAACCATCGGGGCAACCTCCCCACCTCCGGCCGGGCTCAGTTGCTCTCCACCAGCTTGGCCAAGTCCTGCCGCAGCTCGCTCAGCTCAAAGATCTTCATGTCCATGATTTCCGCCACCTTGGCCACTTCGTGGTACATCTTCTCCCGCTCAGAAAGCGTCTCCGACAGAGACTGCTCAGCCAGGCGAAGGCGCCGCTCCAAGTCTGTGTTGCGCCTCTCCAAGTCCTGGCGAGAAAAAGGGGGAGAGGAGAATGACCTCAGGGTCCCTGTGGTCATGAGGGACCCTCCTGCTGGCCGCCCCAGGACCACTGCCCCCCAGGGAAGAGCACCTGGGTTGCACACAGACCATCTCTCAGTTAGTTCCCCAGAAATGTTCAAACCATGTTTCTTTTGCAGGGGGTCTTGTGTGAGTGCCTGGAGGTGGTTGGAGGATGGATGGCTGAAAGGGATTGAGGCTGAATCCTGACAAGACAGAAGTGCTATTTCAGGGTGACAGGGGGCGGGTGGGTGTGGTCCTGAATGGGGTCAGTGTGAAGGACCAGGTCTGCAGCCTGGGGGTGATTTTGGATCATGGAGGCGCAGGTCAATTCTGTGTCCAGGGCAGCTGTCTACCAGCTCCATCTGGTACGCAGGCTGAGACCCTCCATGCCCTCAGACTGTCTGGCCAGAGTGGTGCATGCTCTGGTTATCTCCCGCTTGGACTACTGCAATACGCTCTACGTGGGGCTACCTTTGAAGGTGACTCGGAAACTACAACTTATCCAGAATGTGGCAGCTAGACTGGTGACTGGGAGCAGCTGCCGAGACCACAAAACACCAGTCCTGAAAGACCTACATTGGCTCCCAGTACTTTTCCAAGCTAGGGACGCAGGTGGCGCTGTGGTCTAAACCACAGAGCCTAGGACTTGCTGATCGGAAGGTCAGAGGTTCGAATCCCCACGACAGGGTGAGCTCCCATTGCTCGGTCCCTGCTCCTGCCCACCTAGCAGTTTGAAAGCACGTCAAAGTGCAAGTAGCTCCAGCGGGAAGGTAAACGGTGTTTCCGTGCGCTGCTCTGGTTCGCCAGAAGCGGCTTAGTCATGCTGGCCACATGACCCGGAAGCTGTATGCGGACAAACACCGGCTCCCTCGGCCAGTAAAGCGAGATGATCACCACAACCCCAGAGTCGTCTGTGACTGGACCTAACAATCAGGGATCCCTTTACCTTTACCTTTACTTTTCCAAGCACAATTCAAAGTGTTGGTGCTGACCTTCAAAGCCCTAAATAGGCTCGGGCTAGTATGCCCGAAGGAGCGTTTCCACCCCACATCATCCAGCCCAGACACAGAGGCCCAGCTCCAAGGGTCTTCTGGTGGTTCCCTCCCTGCGAGAAATGAGGTTACAGGGAACCAGGCAGAGGGCCTTCTCGGTGGTGGCACCTGCCCTGTGGAACGCCCTCCCATCAGATGTCAAGGAGATAAAGAACTATACAAGCTTTAGAAGACATCTGAAGGCATCCCTGTATAGGGGAGTATTTAATGTTTTGATGTTTCATTATGTTTTTATGTGTCTTGGAAGCCACCCAGAGTGGCTGGGGCAACCCAGTTAGGAAGGTGGGGTACAAATAATAAAACAATGGTTGTTACAGGAATTGGCAGGCAGGCCTAAGTCACTTAGGGGGTGGCAAAGCAATGTTTTTAATCGGGAGCAAATGGGGTTGGGGGAAAGTTGGTACTTCTGCTCAGGGGGATTTGGCCGAGTCACCATTGCACCCTAATCCCCCCCTCCTGCCCCCCATTACCTGCACCTTCTGGCGGGTGTCCTCACACTCTTCATCCGTCTCCCAGCTTCCTCCTTTCTGCCCCTTTAGCTGCCGTAGTTCCTGGTCGTTTAAAAAAACACACAAACAGGAATGGAAGAACGTTCCTTTTGGCCCTTCCTAGTCTGCAATGCTATGATTCTATGAAACAAAAAAGAGAACTATACCTTTAAAGAGCACGCCCCCCCCACAATCCTGGGAACTGTAGTTTACTGCGAACAAAACAACACCCCAACACCATTAGCAAACTACAGTTCCCAGGATTCTCTGGGCAAGGGGAGTCACAAGCTTTACATGTGATATGTTTGGAGGCCCTCCCAGTGTCCCTATTTTCCAGGGACAGTCCCAGATTTACAAAAGCTGTCCCAGTTTCTGATTTGATACTGGAACATCCCGCTTTTCCTTAGAACGTCCCTCTTTTCAGTGGAGAAATATTGGACTGCTATGCAACCCCCAAGCCAAGGAGATAAGTAAGTATACACCTTCAGAAGACATCCAAAGGCAGCCCTGGATAGGGAATTTTTTTTTAATGTTTCATGTTTTCTTGTGCTTTTATATATGTTGGAAGCTGCCTAGAGTGGCTGGGGCAACCTAGTCACATGGGCAGGGTGTTGTTGTTGAATAGGACATCCTTCTTTTCATCGGGGAGATGTTGGAGGATATGTGTCCACAGCCTTGGGCAGACAGCCCTCCCCCCAACCCCATTATTTGTTTTGCAAAACGTGGTTTGGTTGCAGCTTTCAAAACTACAGCGGACTCGGGTTGCGAACGTTCGCAACCCACAGCGGCGCGTCTGAGCACGTGCGGGTTGCGATTCGGCGCTTCTGCACAATGAGCCAACTCAGAGGGCCAATGCCAGGAGCACAGAGGCAATTAATGCACCTGCCCCTCTGGATAGTCACATTTCTGCATGCAATAACCTATTTTCCCTAATTTAACCCCCATTGTGTGTTATTTTGACCATGTCATTTTAGGAATACTTGATGCCAGTGCTTTTTTTTCTAGAAAAAGAGGTGCAGGAACTCCCCCCTTTTTTTTGATGGACAACCCCAATTTCTCCCCAATGCCTACTCATAAGTTTGATGTATTGGCATAATAAGAATATACACATCTGTATATTAATGTATGGTAATGTAACAGTGTTTTTTCTTTGTCGTTCACATTCTTTTTTCCTCACTCTCTCTTTTTCATAAATGAAATTCTTCGAATAAAATATTAACCTAGTCTCAAATCCCGGGGCTCTGCACATGCTCAGAGGAGCTCTCGCTCCTTCATTTACATCCACAGGGCTGAACCACAGCACTGCCCGGGGGACACCTCAGACAAATAAAACACCTCAGACAAATAAAACACATTTGCACCTTTGTTGCAAATTGCAACAAAGCCCCCCCCCCCCCCCCCCGATCCTGAGAGGCTGCAGCTTTGCCCACTCCCTCTTTACAGAAATGCTAATTCTTAGAGCTATGAGTCGTGGGGGAGGGCATGGAGAAGAGAGCACAGAGCCTCTTCTCACCACTGCACGAGTTTCTGCCTTGCGCAGCATTCTCGGAAAGGCGGATCTGCGTCTAGAGCAGGCGCCTGCCCTGTAATTAAACCTCTGCTTTAAACTGTTAATTTAATTGGCGCCCCAGCAAGAGCAGAGGTGGAGTGTGGGCTCCTGGCAGCTGCTGGTGTGGAAAGGAGAGGGATGGAGGAGGGAGCAGGGCTGGCAGGGCCAGGAGGGATGGGGGAACTCCAGCTAAGCTGTCGTGGGGGTGTGTGAAAGAGAGGGGGGTGTTGGTTTGTTGGGGCAACAGGGGCAGCCCTGTGCCCAGTCAAGAGGGAGTGTGCAAAAGGGTTGTGAGAGACTGTCCTGATGTCTCATCCAACCATGAGACACGGTGGCTCTCATAAGGCGTGTCACCACCCTGGTGTGGCAGGAATATTCCAGGACAGCTAAGAGGCATTTAAACATTTCTGTGTAATATAGCAGAGCATCAACGTTTGCTTATTTTTATTTGCAGAATGTGGGAAGATATCTTTTCAAAATGAGAGTAAGGTACCAAGATCCGGAATCGGCATGACAAACTGTTTCAAAAGGACTGGAGCAAATTTATATTGTATATGAAAGAAAATTGTAAACATTTGAAAATGTTTGTAGGTTTGAGTTGAAATGTTTCATAATGAGAAAATAAGCTGATTTACATATAAGGAGGTGAATGTCAAAAGAAGATATAAGGTAAAAAAGTGGCTATAAAATTGCGAAGAATTTGTAAAAGATGTTTGGAAGTCAGAAAGTGGAAGGGAAAGAGGTCGATGCTTTGTTTGAGCAAGTTCTGGATTTATGTAATGAAAATGTAATGAAATATGGAAAACTCAATAAAAATTATGTTAAAAAAGAAAAAGAGAGAGTAAGGTACCAAGAACAAATATGAGAGATCTGAATACAGCAAGGCTTCTTTGTGTTGATGAAAATTTATGGGAAAAGCCATGGCAGAAAACCACTGTCTGATATCGTAAGCTTTGCCTCTGAGCCACCAGGAGGGCGACAGCGGCCCCTCACCTCGTCCCTGGCTTTCACCAACCGCTCCAGTTCTTCCAGGGCTGGGCTGGACTCCTCCTTGGCCTCCCCTGAGGATTCGTGGCCTCTCTGGGCTTCCAGCTCTGCCACCTGAGGAAGAGGATGAGAGAACGGACAGGTTGAGGGGCAGAAGAGACGAAGGACAGCACCCCAGCTCCCCAAGGCCCGGTGCCAGCAGGGTGGGGAGCCAGATGCCGCAGAGCCCTCCGTCGCACCTGAGGGCAGGAGCCTGGCTTAGGGGGTGTGGGGCAGGGCTGGGTGCCCCACACACGGGGCTCCACCTCTCCTCCATACAGGATTCTGCCAGGCCCTCCTGGCACCTTCCCTGACATCTTTTTTAAAAATAATAATTTCTATTCACTCTTCAAAAGTTCAACATATATACTTCAATACATAATAAGTTGGTCTTTTCCAGACCTCCCGGCCCATTTTCCGTGGTGTTTTACTCCCCCCCCCCACTGCACAATGCCTTCAATGTCTTATACCAATAACTCATCAATGCTGTTCTCTCAAATTCATTCCGTTGCTCATATTTCCAATCCAGCTCGCGAGTTCACCAAACTATACTATTTCCCTAAATAGTCTGAAAAGGACGTCCATTCTTCCAAGAAAACTGTCATTGTCAGAGTCTCTTACTTTGGCTGTCAACTTTACCAATTCCACGTAGTTCGTCACCTTATTCATTCTTCTTTGGTGGGAAGTTCTGCCTCCTTCCATTTTTGTGCAGAGAGAATCCTAGCTGCTGGTGTTACATACATAAAGAACCTAATCATCTGTTTTTGAACTTCTGTCCCTATAATTCCCAAGAAAAAGGCTTCTGGTGGGGTGGGGGGGTGTTTAATCACTTGAAACATCTTTTTTATCTCGTTATACATCATTTCCCGCAAAGCCCTCACTTCCTCACAAATGGTGGAGAAAAGACCCACCTGCCTGTTTACACTTTCAGCAGTTATGCCTTCCCCATCATCCTTTTTTGTGCTAGGCAAAAACTTCTTTGATGGACTAGTAGGGTGATTGTCTGTAAGGCATAAGCAGGGCAAGCACCTTTGGCCCCCGGGGTGTGATTGGACTACAACTCCCATCAGCCATGACTGCTAAGCTTGCTGGGAGATGTAGTTCAGCAACATCCAGAAGGTCAGAAGTTCACCAGCCCCGCCGTAAATTGTAAAACTTGTCGCGGTTGGGGGTGTTTGGTGGTTTCCCCCCCTTCTGTAATAATACTTTATTCTTTTTTCCATATAGAAAGTTACATTTGTTACTCAACAATTATATTCCAATTCAACCAAACTAGTGACTTCCCACTCACCCAACATCAATGTTTATAACTCAAATTACATATATTGCATTTTAAGTTTCCGTCTTATCTAATTTCATCCTCTCTAACATGTTCTTTAATATGTTCTGTTGTTTTTTTTGTACTTCAAACCCCACAGGGGTCTTTGCATATGGGAAATAACTTTTAGATAGACTAGAAAAAGTTTCCAGTCTTCTTTAAACGGTTCTAAATTTGTATCTTTTATCAGTGCTGTCAATTTTGCCATCTCTGCATATTCCACTGTTTTCATCTGCCATTCTCCCTTTGAGGGTGTTCACTCCTCCTTCCTTTTCTGTGCACAGAGAATCGCTGTCCCTGCAGCTGAGGCTTCCTTTGGGATTTTGCTGTCTAGGATCCCCAGGAGGAAGGATTCTGGCCTCTTGGAAAAATCACTTTAATATGTTTTTGATTTCATTATATATCATATCCCAAAAGGTCGTTGCTGCAGGTGAATGGCGCACAATTGAGAAGACCCATAATCGAGAAGATCCATTTATGGGTGCTAAATTCCAGCCTCGCTCAGGGCACCACCATATCCCCAAAGATTACCAGGCAGAGCTCAGCCATCATGTCTAGCAGCCATCAATCGCCTTTGATCAATTATAGCCAATTTGTGGGGGTCTTACGCAACCAAAGCCGTCTTCCGAAAGACAAGGCCTTTTGCCGATCAGGAGAGCGTACGCATTGGAGCAGCAATATTGAGCTAGATGGGGGGGCCGTTGGCCTGGCTCCAAGACAGCTGCCCATGTTCCTGAGACGGAAGCCATGCTTCGATGCGCCCTTTCTCCCAGCACAAAGGAGGCGACCTCGCGTGTCCTCCCTCCTCCTCCTCCTGGCCCTCCTCGCAAAGCCAGGCCAGCTGATGCAAAAGCGTCCAGCCACAGGGCCAGATCCTCAGGCCTGAGCTGTTGGAAGCTGTGCCGGCTTTTTCCCTAGGCAAACCCCCCCACAACAACAACCCATCAGAGAGGTAGCCAGGCACCGCCTCTCTTCCGAATGCCGCTGCCTGCAGAACGGGGTCGGCTGGAGAGAGAGGGAATGTCAATTATTCATCAAGATGGAGGGTTACATTTTTAGAAGTGCATTCTTCAAGCCTGCAGCTGCTGCTTTGGAAAGCAGGGGGGGGGGGGGAGTCTGGCGGGACGAGCCTTGGGAGAGAGCGAGATCCCAGGGACAAATCTGGAACCTCAGACGTTTGAGGAAAGGAAGATTCTAGCCCTCCTGGCTATGGAGACAAGCAGAAGGAGGCAAGGGCGATATTGCAGGATCAGAAGAAAACAGCATGATTCTGACATTTCGGTTCATGGGGTTCTGTTTGGGGGTTCATGTCCTGTTTGGGGGCTGCCCTGTGGGGCAGTTGGCCAGCCACTGTGAGAACAGGATGCTGGGCTTAGCTGGGCCCCCTTGGCCGGATCCAGCCCCCAGACACTTCTGACATTCCACATACCCAGTAGGTCGCTGTGTTCTGCATGAAGGTTTCTCTTTCAAGGCCCCAAAATGTTAGACGCAGTAACTCAGAGCAGGGCTTTTAGTGTGGCCTGTTTTTTTCCCGAGGGGTGTTTGGGCTTTCCCAAATTTGTTTCTCACAAATTTGTTTCCGTTCCATATTACGGTTGTGCTTTTAGCCTTGCAAAAGGCTTCCGGGTTTCGAAATACGACTCCCAAAACCTCCAGCATGCAAAAAACAAATAATAAACACAATAAGATCCACTGCAAATGTTAACTCCTCCCTCCCCCCTGCTAAATACTGAAGTGAAATTTAAAAAACACACATCAATCCAAGAGTGGCGTTACAACCGATGTGCTGGAATTGATGTGCTGGAGTCATTCAGGCGACTGAGTCTGCTCAGAGTATGACTAACGCAGGAGAGATCACCTTGATATTTCCTGAAAGCGAAGCCTCCTTACAGAGAATTGCCTTCAGAATCCACCACTTCCCTCCCCACCAGCAAAGGAATTTCAGCTCCAGTGTCTCCATTTAAGTTGATTTATTTAAAACGCTGACAGCTCACCTTTCCCTGTTTGAGGCGCTTGCAGGCAAAACTGGGGTTGTCATATTTCAAAAAGTAAAAACCAGAACACCCCAAAAGTTGTTGAGTTGTTTTTTACGAAAACACACACACACAAAAACCCCACACGATTTTTCGATTGACTTGCCTAAGATCCAGGACAAAGCGCAAACTTTTGGAAATTCCCCTCGGATGTCAATTCCACCTTTGACATCCCAGTAATGTCTGGGGAAATCCAGGCATATGGCAGCCCTAACAAAATTCAGTTTTTTATGGTTAACATTTCGAAAGAGGGAGAAGGAATGTGTGTGTGTGTTTGTGTGTGTATCAGAGGCAAAAAGAGGGGTGGGGAACAAACTCCCTTCCTCCCCCCCCCCAGAAATGAGCGCAGAGCCCGTGCTTTCCACAAATAAGGTCCTGAGTTCAGTTCCCATCATCTCCAGGTGGGGCAGGGAAGGCCTAAGACCAGGCAGAGATGCTGCCACGAATGCAGAGCGCAGTGAGCTGGGGGGGGGGGTCACTGGGTTTGACAGCACAAGGCTCCTAGTTCAATTAGCCCCTTAGCCAGAAGCTTGAGGGCTAGATCCTTGGTTTATTTCAACAAACCGTGCCAAAGTTTGGTGGCAGGACATTGCCTTGGCTGCAGAAGGTTCAGGCCCCCCCGGCATCTCCAGGTAGGGCTGGAAGAGGCTCCTGGAACCCTGGAGAACAGCTGCCAGTCAGTGCAGGTAATACTGTGCTAGATGGACGAGTGGCCTGGCTCAGATTCCCCAGTTCCTGTAGGATGAGATACTCAAATCATGCGCTCACTGAATCCACTGTAAAGGGTTTTCCAGAGAATTGAAGGAACCCTGAGGATAATCTGGTCCAGTGTTTCCCAAAGTGGGGGATACTGTGGGGTGCGGGAACAATCCGGGGGGGCGGGGGCGGTAGCAGCCTCAGGTGCAACTGGGGGGGGTGAGTAAAAATTAATAAATTGATAGCAGTGCAACAGGTTCATCTGTCTCATTAGGATTATTTTTAATATTATCCTTCACTATCTTAATTTTCTGTATGTAATGCGAATGTTACTATGGCTGATTTTAATAAATAATTTTATAATTTCAAGGTGTCATATTTACAACATCATCTTTCTTCACTATGTCGTAGGGCATAGGCAGAAATACAGGTAAATAAAAGAACGCAAATTTGTCACTGCATCTTTCGGCTTGTTTGCTTAAAGAAGGTAGCTTTCCAGGAGGCGCTGAGTTTTGCTGCTTTTTTCCTGAAAAGGGGGCAGTAGGCCAAATAAATATGGGAACCTCTGATTCTTGTCCAACCCCCTGCAAGGCAGGAATGTGCTGCTGTCCCACACGGGAATCGAACCTGCAGCTCTGCTCTAACCAATGGAGCTATGCATGCGCTGATAATGGCCAAAAAGAGAGGTGGGAGGGTGAGAGAAAGAGACACGGCATGGTGTATTTCCCAGTCCCCGTCCTCCACCCCCCGCCGGCAAAAAAGAGTTGTACCAGTCAGGGTGGGGCAGTGACCTCTCCTTTGTCTGCAGAGACTGAAGTGGCCGGGGGGGGGGCTTGACAAGAGGTGGCTGCGCTCTCTCTCTCTCTCTCTCCCCAGCCGCTTCCCCCCCCCCCAACCTGATGACCTTGGGCGGGAGCTAATATTAGCAAGCAAGGAGCGTCTTTCGCCACGCCATGCAATGAAGCCAGGGACGTGCACAGCGGCGACCTCTGGGAGAGGAATTACACGCATGCCTCTCTCTCTCTCCTGCCACATGAAAATACTTCCCCAGAGATGAGCGGCGGATCTGGTGCCGATTCCCCCAAGCCCTGAGTGTCTGGGGCGTATCCTGATTAAACTATCCTCTGCGGGGACCTATCCCCAAAGAGTCAGCTTCTGCTGGGAAATGGGGGCGGATTCTGCCAGAGCTCTATGTGCAGAGCGATCGGGTGAGTTGCTCAAAGAGGGAGATGCCCAAACTAAAGTCTCCTGCTGGCTGCTAAAAATGTTTAAAGCCCTATATGATATATATGGGGGGAGAGAACCCAGGCGGCACCAACAACACATTCCAGTCCGGCCACCACAGCACAAGGTGAGGTTAGAGACCACCCTTTGCACCCCAGTCGTGATCCGGTTGGTCAAAACAACACAAACCAGCAACATTAAGATCACAGACCATGCACCGGTAGAATCATAGAATGGCAGAACTGGAAGGGACCACGAGGGTCATCTAGTCCTACCCCCTGCAATGCAGGAGTATTTTGCCCAACGTGGGGCTCAAACCCACAACCCTGAGATTAAGAGTCCCGTGCTCTGAGAACTGAGTTATCCCACAGAAGTCAACCTCAAACTAGAAGAGGAAATACAAAGTGCCCCATCGTGATCTTTCAGCCCCATATTGACAACAAATGAAACAAGAGAGAGTCTCTTGAAGACCCTCCAAAACTACTTTGTGGAGACTGAGTTGCTGATCAGGGCTTGCGCACCTCCCTTCCCTCAGCCTCCGCTGGGCAGTGAGCAGTTCTGTCCTGTCCCTCTTCTAGGGGTCTTTGTTAGCACCCAATTGCCCTAAATGCAGAGATGCTGCAGAACCACCTGACCTCAGAGGAGGCTGTCTTTTTTGGGGGGTGAGGGATTAGAGAGGTACTTATCTACCACCCCTGTGCAGCCAGCGTCTCCTGGGCCCACAGAGGCTGCATGGTCAAAGTCCAGAGGCTTCCACCCTGAAGACCATATAGCACTGGTCCTAAAGGATCTACATCGGCTCCCAGTATGTTTCTGAGCACAATCCAAAGTGTTGGTGCTGACCTTTAAAGCCCTAAACTGCCTCGGCCCAGTATACCGGAAGGAGCATCTCCTCCCCCACTGTTCAGCCCAGACACAGAGGTCCATCTCCGAGTGCCTTCTGGTGGTTCCCTCCCTGCGAGAAGTGAGGATACAGGGAACCAGGCAGAGGGCCTTCTCAGTGGTGGCACCCGCCCTGTGGAACACCCTCCCAGCAGATGTCAAGGAGATAAAAAACTATACAGACTTTAGAAGACATCTGAAAGCAGCCGTGTATCGGGAAGCTTTTTAATGTTTGATGTTATATGATATTTTTATATCTGTTGGAAGCCACCCAGAGTGGCTGGGGCAACCCAGCCATTTGGGTGGGGTATAAATAATAAAATTATTATTATTATTATTACTACTACAGTGGTGCCCCGCAAGACGAATGCCTCGCAAAACGAAAAACGCGCAAGGCGAAAGGGTTTTTCGGTTGTTGCGTCGCTTCGCAAGACGATTTTCCCTATGGGCTTGCTTCGCAAGACGAAAACGTCTTGCGAGTTTGTTCGCTTTTTTCCTAAAGCCGCTTGAAGAGGCGCAGTTGCGACGGACCGTGCTTCGCAAGACGAAAAACATCGCAAGACGAAAAGACTCGCGGAACGAATTAATTTCGTCTTGCGAGGCACCACTATACTACTACTATTGACAGCAAAACCACAGCCTCTCTTACTCCCATTGAATCAATGCCTATTGGTGTCACAGAACTGTAGAGTTGGAAGGGAACCCAAGAGTCATCTAGTCCAACCCCTTGCAGGAATCCTGCCCAGAGCCGTCGCTGGATGGGCTCGAACCACGAACCTTCTGGTTAACAGCCAGGAATGGCTTATGAAATGAATGGACTCTGCTGAAAAGGCAAAACTGACTGCCAAATTAAGAGGACATAATGACGAAGTGTCTAAGGAAGAATGGAGACCACAGGTGGATTACCTATCCAATTATCCCCCATATATGAAGTCACCGCAGGCAGGATTTGAAATATAAGCAGCGGAATAATGGAAGATTAAGCAAAACTCCCGCCTTGAAACTTCCCTTGTACCACCAAGACCATCACCTGGAGCAGAATGTCATGGCGCCCTGAGATCAGGACAGTGGTGAAGTGCGTTGCAAAGATGGTGGCCGCCTCGGTCAGCCAGGCTCCCACACCAAAGGACCCTCCCCAAAGGCCGCCCCCTCACCCGTTGCCGCAGGGTCTCCGTCTCCTCCTGGTAGGCTGCCAGCTGCTTCTTCCACTGCTCCACGTTGGCATTGGCCTCGTTCAATGCGGCCACAAGCTTGTTGTTGTTGTCTTGCAGCGTGAAGAACTCTGCCTCCCACTGGACTTCGCAGACAGAGCTGGGAAGGAGACAGAGAGGGTCAGCGGTGGATGCCAACGGCCACAGAGTTGGAAGGGACCCCGAGGGCCATCTAGTCCAACCCCCTGCAAGGCAGGAATATTCTGCCCAAGATGCAGCTCAAACCCACGACCCTGAGAGTCTTGCGCTTTGCCAACTGAGCTATCCCAGCTGCTGGGGAGTAAGTGAGATTTGAACAGGAATAAAATAGCCACCGTTCGGGTGCCCCTTCCCCACCTCCGTCGCCCTCCTCACCCTTCGGAGAGCATTTTCTTGATCCTCTCCCTCTCCGTCGTCATCTCCATGTCAGCGCTCTGGCTGCGGAAGAGCTTGTCGTCTCCAGGTCCATTGGAACTGATGATGGGGCTGGGGAGGATCTGTGGGGCAGGAGAGCATGGGGAGGGGGCAGGTGAAGCAGAGCCCAATTTCAGGTGCCCTCAAGAGCCACCTGTCGCATTCCAGGAAGGTGGGATCTCATGCACGGGCAAACACTCCCTCCGAGGGGTCAAGGCCCCGTGCCACACTGGGAAATCCCACACCTTCCAAAAATCCCAGGTGGTTCTCTTGCTATCCAAACCTAGAAGAATCTCCTCCCTTCCTCACCATAAACTTTTTTATGCTGCTTCTCCTCTGGAACTCCATGCCACTGGCTGCTCAGAATTCAACTAGAACTGTCGCTTAGCACTTCAGAAGCATTGCTAAGTATTAAAATGGTGGCTTTATTTTTAACAAACGCTCCCTGCTCAATGTGAAGCTTCCCTTCTCTCCTCCTCCTCCTTCTCCAGGCCAAGGGACTGTTCACACTCCCTCCTCCGCACGCTCTGCTGATCCATCTGCGCCCAGACCGAGGAACATGGCGTCCTCCACCCCCCAGATCCACCTGCCTGTCCCTTTTACCCAGGAGGAGCTGCCAAGGAGCAGCTGGTGGGGTACTGCAATGCTCCTGCTTCTTCACCTGCCCCACACCTGGTGACAGGTATGGGAGAGGTGGGCAGGCTCAAAACAATTTCATGGGCCAAATAAGGGCCCTGCTGGGCCTCGTTTTCAGAGGTTCCCCCGCCTGGTCTACATCCCAATGAGTCGGTTCAATTCCTAGAGAACTGGCCCATCCCCCGCTGCAGGGTTTTTGGAGGAACAGGACACCTGGCCTGCTTACCTGCTGGGACGTCAAACTGAGGGCTGGGCTGGTCAGCTCCGTCTTATCCTGCGACTTCTCCCTTGCCAGGCGAGCGGCTTCCTTCACCTCCTGAAACTTCTCTGCAAACTAAGCAGGGAAAACAAAACGGAGTGCTTCGGCCGCCATCTTGGATATTTGTAAAATGGATCAAAAAAGAGGCCCTGCCCTCTTCTACCTTGCTAGCTGTACAGCACCCTTTAACTCCTTTTTTATAATTTAATTTTTTAATTAGATTTCCCCAAAGTTTCCAAAGCTGCTAGTTAGGAGAACAAGAGCCAGAGAGTTGTGTGAGAGCTGGAAGCTGGAGACGCAGAGACCTGCTTGCTCTGTGCTGGACCCAAAGCTGTGACTAAAGCAAGATCTCTCGGGGTGCGAATGCTGTGAGCCCCACTTACAATGCTCAGGTCGTACTCATGTGCAGGACACCGCAGTCTCTGCCGCGATTCCTTCCGACACTGAGCCCTGGTCGAGCAATTGGAACCTCCTGGAATTTCTCACTGCTCAGAGATTAGGGTAGTCTGTCGCTTTGCACTGTGTGTTAAGTTTAATACCTTTCCTTTTCCTGCCCCTGAGTTCTTACCTGGGAGAGGTGCTGCTCAGAGGCAAATCCCAGGCCATAGACGGTATTTGCCCTGCTGTCGGCCCACTGGCCGAATTTCTGTGAGGTCTTCGTGAACGTCATGTTGGGGGTGATGGTGCTGTTGATGATGGCCTTTGGGGAGCAGAGAAAGGCAAGCGTTTTAAGGGTCTCCTTCGGCCTCAGGTCACGAGAAAGTGGCTAGAGCAAAGCTTTCCTCCCTTTCTCAGAATACTAGAATTTGCAGACACCCAAGGAAGCTGAGGGATGGGAGACTCAGGGCAGAGGAAAGAAAACATTTCTTCGTGCAACGCAGAGTTGAACAGAGGAACTCCCTGCCACAGTGATGGCCAACAACTTGGCTTTGAAAGAGGATTGCATGGAGGAGAGAGCTGGCAAAGGTTACTGGCCATGATGGCTGTGCTCTGTTTCTACAGATTATCTCTTTTTTTCTTTTTTTTAAAAGCTTTTCCAAAATGCATGCCTATAATGGGGTTTGTTTTCTCCTGCTCTCGCCGCCTCTCTCACCTTGGTGCCTCCCACACTGATGATTCGGTAGACGTTGCGTGTGGCATCGTAGAAGTAGGAGACGGTCAGCGCGTGCTTGCTGGTGGGGATCCAGTTCCTCTTGGTGGCCGGGTCGATCTGGAAGATGTGAGCCCTGGTGCTGAAGATCGGCTGCTCCCTGCAAAGGAGGGCGGGAGCAGAAGGGGGTGCTGAGCAGCGGCTGAGATTGGCAGCCAGCAATTGCTCCCCCCCCCAGGCCACCTCATGAGCTCTCCTGCTTAGTGCCACGCTATATCTGAGAGACCTTATTCCCTGCAATGAACCTGCCTGGGCTCTGAGGTCTCGGGGCAGAGGGTCCTCTCTTGGTACCACCACCCTCTCTGCAGGACGGTGGCTTCTTGGTTGCTCCCAGACAGCTTGGGAACTCTCCGTTCCTAGAGAAATTAGACCAGCTCCCTTTTTGTCACTCACCTTTGGTCCCTTTCCCCAATAACGAAGCTAAGTTTCTAGTCCTCATTCTTCTGAATCAAAGGCTATAGGGAGATAGGAATCGGAGGGTTGATCTCCCAGCTCTAATGATTCAGCTATACCCATTCCCTGGAAACTGAACCCCCTCCCCACCAAGCAACGATCGACTTATGGCAGCTCAAAGCTCAAAATCAAAAGAGGGATTTCAAAGTCTTGGCCTTTGTTAGTTCGAATGTTAACACAGAGACACGGGGGAGCAGAGCACGGAGATTAAGGCAAGGCTGTTACCTAATTGTTGACATTGGTTAATTCTGACCGAAGCAGATGGTTAGGTGACAAGTGGGGGTTGGGAGAGGGGTCTGAGGACGGTCATCAACCATCAGGGTAGTCCTTTCTGTCCCTGGGCGAAATTCCCAGTTTGGCTGGGGTCTGGCGGGCGATTCATTTCCTAGCGATGGAAAATGACGGCTGTTAATTGACACACAAAACACAGGAGAGAAAGAGACTGAGGCAGAAAGCAATATTGCTGAGCAAGAGCCGGCCAGAGGTTTTCTGAGCTGTTAATCTGTAATGATTTTGGGCCACTTAGGAAGAAGCGGGAAGGAGGGAGAGACAGACACAGAGAGAATCAATCTTTGCAATCCCTATATACTGGGCTCCCGTGTCTCAGGGAGATTTAGATTTCCTGACACCTAGAGAGGTGAATGCGTCAAGAGTTAGCGACACAATGTTGCATCTCTGCTTCCTTTGCTGCATGGAAGTATTTTTTTAAAAAATGGTAGGTGATGATGATGATGGTGGTTCTTAATTGAATTTGCATGCAGCCCTTCATCCGCAGATCTCAGGGCTGTTCACAACAAAAAAATACAATAGAAAGCAACAGTAGTTGAAAGTCTGCTGAGAGGCTTGGTGTGGGCAGCAGACCTGGTCCCTTGCAGCCTGCCACAGCAAAGCACATTTGGGAATCAGAGGAGCAGCGAACCACAGATTAAAAA
The DNA here is from genome assembly GCF_964270895.1 of Podarcis filfolensis. Taxonomy (NCBI): domain Eukaryota; kingdom Metazoa; phylum Chordata; class Lepidosauria; order Squamata; family Lacertidae; genus Podarcis; species Podarcis filfolensis. Next base: position 2,006,548 of record NC_139622.1, read on the forward strand.
CAAACCAACGCAAGATGATACAGTGGTACCTCGTGTTACGGATGGGATCCGTTCCGGAGGCCCATCCGTAACGTGAAATGCCCGCAACTCAAAGCGCTGCGTCTGCGCAGGCGCACGGCGCGATTTGGCGCTTCTGCACATGCGTGAGCAGCAAAACCTGGAAGCAACCAGTTCCGGTACTTCCGCAGGATGTAACGCGAAAAGACACAACATGAAGCGGATGCAACACAAGGTATGACTGTACAATGGAACCATCGTTTTCAAGACAACCCTAGTCATAAGCCGGGCAAATCTGGAACTAGACTTGATAACACTGGTATCTTTTAGTTGGACTTTGAGATTTTAGTTTACAGAAAAGCCGAGTAGGAGTTAATGAAATTATGCATGACATGAAGAAAGTGGACAGAGGAAAGTTTTTCTCCCTCCGAACATGAGAACTTGTGGACATCCAAGGAAGATTCTGAACAGGTAAAAGTCCTTCTCCACACAGCACATAGTTAACTGCGGAACTCCCTCCCACAGGAGATGGCTTCAGAAGAGGAGAACACAAATCCATGGAGGAGGAGACAGCTATTGATGGCCACTAGCCAAGATGGCTCTGCCTCCACAGTCAGAGGCTTTTGAATACCAGTCGCTGGGAGTCACAGGCGGGGAGAGGGCTTGTGTTCAAATCCTGCTTGCCGGTTTCCCACAGGCAACAATTTGACCACTGTAAGAAGAAGATGCTGTACTAGCTGGGCTGTCGGCCCGATCTAGCAGAGCTCCTCCTATGCTTTTATTTTAGCCCACTCATTCTCCGTGCCGCTTTCAAAGTTTTGTCTGTCATCTTTTAATTTGCACCTGCCGTTCTAACTGCTCTCTCTGGCTTTAAATATATTATAAAACAGAATGAAGAAATATTTACCAAGAAGGAAACACACACATACATAGCTGGGATGGTTCCCTTCGCTCTTCTTCACAATACCTCACTGAGCAGGAGCAGTCTATCTGAGGAGTGTGGGCTCTGAATTTCAGCAGCTACTCTTAAATCACCCTCATATAACCCCCAGCCCGGCTCTTGATGCAGGTTCCTGGTAAGGAGATGCATCTGTCCAGAGAAATTACACGATTTATTGTCATAACCTGGTCTTTGCTTTGAGACGGCTCCCGTGTTTGTGGTCCGAAATTGCACCTTTGGGTCATGAACTTACGCCAGTGGCTCTCAAACTTGTTTCTCTGAGAATAAAAATGTGCTTGCCCCACACTGATTTTTGTTGTTGCTGACAAGAAGCATCTTGAAAAACAAAAAGAAACCATTCCTAGCAGTGCTTGGTTTATAACACAACCGCTACTGCTTTATAATATGATCAGAGGACACCCAGAAGGTATTAAACAAGGCGGCTACAAAAGGGCACAAATCATTTCCTCACAACCTCACAATGAATATGATACCAGCGTCACACAACAAATGTAACTGACCAGTGGGCAGGGCTCTGGAACTGAAAACAGAGATGATAGATGCACCTTTGCGATCCATGAAAATCTTCCAATAAAAACAATTATATATATATATATATATATATATATATATGTATGTGTGTGTGTGTGTGTGTGTATGTATAAATGGATGGTATTTCGTCTTCTTCTTTGTATATTATTTTACTCTGTGTGCTTGTAAATGGATGGTATATATATATGGTATATATAAATGGTATATATAAATGGATGGTATTTCGTCTTCTTCTTTGTATATTATTTTACTCTGTGTGCTTGTAAATGGATGGTATATATATATGGTATATATAAATGGTATATATAAATGGATGGTATTTCGTCTTCTTCTTTGTATATTATTTTACTCTGTGTGCTTGTAAAGGTAAAGGTAAAGGGACCCCTGACCATTAGGTCCAGTCGCGGACGACTCTGGGGTTGCAGCGCTCATCTCGCTTTCTTGGCCGTGGGAGCCAGCATACAGCTTCCTGGTCATGTGGTCAGCAGGACTAAGCCGCTTCTGGCGAACCAGAGCAGCACACGGAAACACCGTTTACCTTCCCGCCGGAGCGGTACCTATTTGTCTACTTGCACTTTGACGTGCTTTCGAACTGCTAGGTGGGCAGGAGCTGGGACCGAGCAACGGGAGCTCACCCCGTGGTGGAGATTCGAACCCCTGACCTTCTGATCGGCAAGTCCTAGGCTCTGTGGTTTAACCCACAGCGCCACCCGTGCTTGTAATTGTGTACTTTTCATTTTTCAATAAAGAATATATATAAAAAGTAGGTATACAAACTCAGAGGCAGAGCTTGCTTCTGTTGGGTAATCTCTGGGTAGTGGCTCCCTGGTTGTGGAAAGCTCTCCCCAGAGAGGTTCACCTCTGACACCTTCATTCTATATTTTTAGGCACCAGGCAAAAACGTTCCTCTTCAACCAGGCCTTTGGGTGATTAATATCCTTCTGTGGGAAGGGGGTTATTATGGACTTGCTGTTTTGGTTCAATTATTTACTTGTGTTTTATCTTGTATTTTCTTCTGTGAACCACACTGAGATCTTTTAATGAAGTCTGGTATTTAGTAGTAGTAGTAGCAGCAGTAATAATAATAATAATAATAATAATAATAATAATAATAATAATATAGTGAGTCTAATTTGAGACAAACTCATTTCCTCATCAACACAAACAGCCTTGCTGTTTTCTGATCTTTCATATTTGTTCTCAGTATCGCTAGATGCTCTCTTATTTTGAAAAGATTCTGACCCACATTCTGCAAATAAATAAAAATGTATTTTGATACTAAACTACCCTGAAATGCTTAGATGTTTCTCTGATCACCCTGGGATCTTCCCGCCACACTTGCCACCCTCTCCTGGCGCACCACACCCCCGGAGGCAGGGTTTGGAGGTCCCAAGCGGCAGGGATTGATCTGCCGACTGTGTGACTCCCACACCGACTTCCATGACAGGCGCACATTCCAGCAAGCCATGTCCCCCGCCCACCCCCAGTCTGCAGGCTGCCTTTTTCTCTCTTTCGTTCTTTGGCTTGCTTACAGATGCTTCCAATCAGCCGTTCTGGCTGCAGACAATGGCTCTTGCTCCGCTGCCAGAAACGATCTCCCTTTGCTGATTTCTTTATGCCAGGCTGCTCTTTAAAAAAGGAGAGGAAGGCAAAGAGGAGCAGCCCAGCCTGGTCAGTTGGCAACCCCATCTGGGAATCAAAACAAGGCCAAAGGAAGGAAGCCGGGGTGGTTTGGGGTTCGAGATCTAATGCACAAAAGGCTTCCTCCATATCCTGCAACATTTATCTGATGAAAATAGGGACATCCTATTTAGCGGTGGTAGTAGTAGTAGTAGTAGTAGTAGTAGTAGTAGTTATATCCTGCCCTTCTGACTGTGTTGCCCCAGCCACTCTGAGCGGCTTACAACATACTGTATACAGAAACATAATACAGTCATACCTCAGGTTAAATAAGCTTCAGGTTGAGCATTTTCAGGTTGCGTTCCGCAGTAACGGAACGGGTTACTTCCGGGTTTCGCCGCTCGCACATGCGCAGATGCTCAAAATGACGTCACACGCAGAAGCGGTGAATTGCGGCACGCACAGATGTGGGTTACGTTTATACCCCGCCCATCTGGGCAGCTTCCAGCAAAATATTAAAATATAATAATTCATCAAATATTAAAAGCTTCCCTAAAGAGGGCTGCCTTCAGATATCTTCTAAAAGTCTGGTAGTTGTTTTTCTCTTTGACATCTGGTGGGAGGGCGTTCCACAGGGCAGGCGCCACCACCGAGAAGGCCCTCTGCCCTGTAACCTCACTTCTCTCAGGGAGGGAAGCGCCAGAAGGCCCTCGGTGCTGGATCTCAGTGTCCGGGCAGAACGATGGGGATGGAGACACACCTTTAGGTATACTGGGCCAAGGCCGTTGAGGGCTTTAAAGGCCAGCATCAACACTTTGAATTGCACTCAGAAATGTACTGGGGGCCAACATAGATCCTTTAGGATCGGTGTTATATGGTCATGGCAGCAGCTCCCAGTCATCAGTCTAGCTGCCACATTCTAGAGTAGTTGTAGTTTCCGGGTCACCTTCAAAGGTAGCCCAACGTAGAGCACATAATAAGAGAACATAATAAAACATTACACATTAAAAAACTTCCCTATGCACGGCTGCCTTCAGATGTTTTCTAAATGTTGTATAGTTACTTATCTCCTTGACTCGAGGGTTGCATGACACTCCAACATTTCTCTGATGAGAACAGGGAAATCCTAAGGAAAAGTGGGACATTCCAGGCAGTGGTGTTGCAAGGGGGGCGGGGGGGGGGGCGATGGGCCCCAGGTGCCATGTCTGGAGGGGTGACAAGGCGGCACCCTGTGGGAGCTCGCCCCGCCATCCCTGGGTGTGACGTTGCGATGAGTGCCATATGTGGAGGATCCTCCGTTTGTGGCTGCAGCTGCAAAAGCAGAGTATCCCACCACCGTCCCTACGGCGTTCGAGCAGCGCCAGCAGCAAACCGCTATGTATAACATGCATGCACCCTATGTAGCGACGCCACACATAGTGGTGCAACGCGTGCGAAGCCGGCCGTTTGCCCCGCCCCAGGTGTCGGTTAGCCTTCATTCACCCCTGATTCCAGGATCAAATCAGAAACCAGGACGGCTTCTGTAAATCCGAGGCTGTCCCTGGAAAATAGGGACACTGGGGGTGGGGGGGTCTGCTTCTTTCCCACAAATGTTCAGACTGGATATGCAAACACTGATGTAGGACTGGCCTGCACCTCCCATATTGTTAAGCACAGAATCTGTGTGAGATTGCAGACCTGGGAAAACTTTTTTTCAGGATCATATCACAAAATCACATGAGAGCATGGAACCCCAATTGGCTGCCATGCTCTTGCAATTAAAAATGGGACGCCCCATTTCCCCCCCATGACAGTTGCAATGTAAAATATAGGAATATAGGTAGATGCCTTATACAGTGGTACCTCGGGTTACAAACACTTTGGGTTACAGACTCCCCTAACCCAGAAATAGTACCTCGGGTTAAGAACTTTACCTCAGGATGAGAACAGAAATTGTGCAGCGGCGGCAGCGGGAGGCCCCATTAGTTAAAGTGGGATCTCAGGTTAAGAATGGTTTCAGGTTAAGAACAGACCTCTGGAACGAATTAAGTTCGTAACCAGAGGTACCACTGTACTTTATGCTTTATTATGTTTTCAAAGATCTTGTAAGCCACCGAAAGTGGCTTGGATAATAATAACAACAGCAGCAGGAACAATAACAATAGCAATAACAATTATTATTATTATTATTATCATCATCATCATTATTATTATTATTATTATTATTATTATTATACCATCTGAATTTGTCAATATTCAATCAACATATTACCCTGCAAAAGAGCAACAATCTGAAAGTGACCAGGGGCAGACTTTGGACTTTCAAATTTCGGCAAGTCCAAAATTCCCCATGCCCCAACCTCCTGTTCTGCATGCCTACTATGTCCTAGTTGCAGCGCCCCCACTCAGCGGTCGCACTCCCTCTGATCTGCCTCCAAAGCTTCATTAACTACGAACTCCAAAATCTGGGATCCTGTCGAATCTGGTGCCAAAGTTTTGCAGTCATTTTGCAGCAAAACCCCCATGTTTTGCAGGACCCCACAAACGTGGGGTTTTCGCTGCAAAACAACTGCAAAGCTTTGGCGATCCCATATTTTGAGGTTTGTAGTTAAGGATGTCTGCCTCCAAAGTGGCCCTTGACAGAGGACAGAGCAGGACCAGTTAAGCAGGTGGACGTCACGCGAAGCAGCCGCTGGGACTGCAGCTTTGCAGTCTCGACATGCTCAGCCCAGGACATTCTTCGAAGCATCCCAGCAGCCTCTGGTTGCCTGGAGGCCATGGGAAAGTGCTTCACGCACGGCTGCGGAGGGCTTTGAAGAGGCACTTAGAAACCAGCCGGCCACCAGCAGGGCCTGGCGGGGAGAAAGGAGCGTCTCCGCATGTGAGCGGGTGTGCGTGTCCTGGGGCAGAGGGGCGTGTGCACGCGTGCGTGCATGCGAGAGAGCATTTTCCTCCGCATGCCGGCTCCTCGGGACTCTTGAAGCGTGCAAGATTGGCGCTTGATTGTTCGCTGAGAGAGAGAGAGAGAGAGAGAGAGAGCAAGGATGCTGGGAGCATAGCAAAGAGAAATGAATGGATCTCTTTTTAGATATAAAAGGAGCAGGACAAAGGACAGTGAGGAGATGGGAATGGCAGGGGGGACATGCTGATAAAACCAGCCTCAGGGAGAGAGGAGGCATCACAGCGCAAAGGGGAACTGGTCAGAGCATGCAGGACCACAGCGGTGAAGCTTTTGCTGCTAGGGGCTGCCTGGCCACAGTGGATGGAGCCAAGGGCCACAGGGTCCCCTTTGTCTGGCTGCATACACACCACACATTCAAAGCATGCTTTCATCCCAACCCTAGAATTCTGGGAGCTGTAGCACAAGCCCCCATGGCACCTTAGCACCCAGCACCTTTAGAAAACTACAGTTCCCATGGTTCCTTTTTGGGGGGATAAATGTATGCTGTGCATGGGTTTCTGGCAAAAAACCCTTTCTGCTGCCCCTTGCACCTCTCTTCCTTGTCACATACCGGTACACGAAAGGGATGGCATATGGTTTTGGGGGTGCAGGTTGCTCACCCCCCAATAAAAAGTAAACCCGGAGTTGATGCTGTTGCACCCAGGTCCTCATTGCAGGCTTCCCATGGGGGCAACTGGTTGGCCACTTTGAGAACAGGACGTTGGGCTAGACAGGCCACTGGCCTGATCCTGCCACAGGGGTCTTCTTACAACCTTGCTCCTGGGGAAGCGCTCCAGTGCAAAGCTGGGACAGAATCATAGAATTGTAGAGTTGGAAGGGATACTGAGGATCATCTAGCCCACCCCCTGCAATGCAGCTGTTCCCTACGGGGATTGAACCTGCAGTCTTCGCATTAACATCAGCAACATGCTCTAACCAGCGGAGACTCCAAATCTCACGGCCGTGGGTTCAAGCCCCACATTGAGCAAAAGATTTCTGCAATGCAGTGGGTTGGACTAGATGGCCCTCGGGAGCCCATCCAACGCTACAGTTCTGTGCTTCTATGGCAATGCACCCAGCCTTCCCTTTTCCACGGTAACTTTCAAGCCTGTTTAAAAATAGCCTCCGAACGCTCTCAGGTCAGGCCAGCCGCCTCTCCTTCTCCCCGTTTTCTTCTCTGAGCTCAGAGGCTTTGCAGCAATAGATGCTGACAATGCCTGACTTTGCTGGTCTCTGTGTGTGTGTGAGGGTGGGGGGGCTGAGATATTTCCACCCAGCCACATGGAAATAAATGCCATTTGCAGAGAAAAATCCACTGCACAGCTACTCCACAGGCAAATTTTCCCTTGCCCTGGTTCCCTCAGGTTTTTCAAAGCGACTATTTTAAAAGCAGGAATGGGTAAAAAAAGGAAGAGATGAAAGAGTGGAGGAGGTAGAGAAAGGACTACAGCAACCTCTGCCATCCAGCCATGTGTGTAACTGCATCTCTTCCTGTCCACACTTCCTCCCGCCCCCCTTCATTAACTCTGCTTCTCTCCTGGCCACCTTCCCCCAGACATCAGCAGCTGCCAGGCCAAATCCCTTTCCTCACCGAAGCCCCATCTGCATGCCTTGGTTTCGTATCCTGGCCTTCCTCCGATGAGCTGGATAGCTCAATTGGCAGAGCAAGAGATTCTTAATCTCAGGGTTGGGGGTTTGAGTTCCACCTGGGGCAAAAAGGTTCCTGCATTGCAGGGGGTTGGACTAGATGACCCTCAGGGTCCCTTCCAACTCTAAAGTTCCATGAATCAAACTCTGGGCGGGGCAAGAAAGGCCACTGGGAGTGGGCAGACCTTTTTGGACCCTGGGGTCACAGCCTGCAATGGATAAATGCTTTAAATTCTGCTAGCTTCTCTGAAAAGGGATGCAAAGCAATCTCTAGGGGACTAAGAACAGCCTTGCAGGATCAGACCAGAGGGGGCCCATCTAGTCCAGTGGTGGGGAACCTGCAGGCAGGATCCTGTGCACAAGAGCGATGCTTTTCCCCTCCCCTTCTGTGGTTTCCAGCCACTGATACTCAGAACAGAAGCATTACTTCTGAATAGGCAGGGCAGAGCCTTCACCTAACATGAATTTGCCACCTTCCCCAGCAACTTGCATTCCACGTTAAGCAAAAGATTCCTGCATCACAGCAGCTAGATGACCCTCATGGTCCCTTCCAGCTCTACAATTCTATGAGTGGCAGACTGACTTCTGCATACGGAGGACGCATCCAGCTGCCGTGGCTAATAGTCTATCCTCCTCTACGAATTTACCGAATCCACTTTTAGAGCAATCAGACTGAGTGGCTGCTAGTTCCACAGACTAGCCTGGTCTCGTGGGAAGTGCTTTTTCATTCTATTCTTTTTCAAGACCCCAGTAAATCCCCCTTGGGGAAAGAAAGGAAGGCTTTTTGCACATCCAGTATAACCTGATCTACTCTTCCCTGCCAAAAAGCTGAAAGGGGGTCGCTGGGCTCCTGTTGCCAGCACCCCCCCCTCTCTCTCCTTCCAACTTTTAAGCAGGTGCTCAGCAGCATCCCTGACCACATGAGTTATTAAAATAGTACTACTCCTCTCCCCCCCTGCAATTTCCAAACTACCCCTCCCTGCTGTGTCTAAAGGGGGCGTGAGGGGAGGAAGGAGATTCTGATTGGTCTCTGCTGACCACCTCACTCATCCAATGGGAGGCTTTGCATGGGGGGGGGCTGCTAGGAAGAGGGAAAGCGAGAGAAGGTGGAAACCACCAGTGGGCTGAACAGATCTTGTGCATTCATTCCCTTCATCCCTCTCCTGCAACCTCCAATCTGCAAATCTCCCTCGGGGCCATCTTTTCTGCAACCTCAAAAATCTGCCTCTTCTTCAGGTTTGGTGAATTGTGCCTTTGCCTCACCAGATCCCTGCTCATGCCCTCCTGTGTGCCTCTGCCCCTTCCTCCCCTCTTCTCTGAATTTCATCCCTGCCCTTGGCCTGAGAGACCCTCTCCTTGGGTGCCACAGCTGGGGGGGGGCAGACACATCCCGACATGGGTGAAATTCCAGCCTGGAGCACAAAATCATAGAATCATAGAATTGTAGAGTTGGAAGGGACCCTGAGGATCATCTAGTCCAACCCGCAGCAATGCAGGAATAGGCAGCTGTCCCTTCGGGGATCAAACCTGCAACCTTGGCGTTATCAGCACCCAGCTCCAACTGACTGAGCTATTGCACCATCTATATAAATAAAGACTTCCGTGGCCTGAGGACCAGGGTTTGGGGAAACCCACTGTGTGGTCATGGTGCTGCCAGCAATGGGTGTTGCCAGAGGAATAATTAATAATAATAATAATAATAATAATAATAATAATAATAATAATAATATGCCGTCCATCCAACTGGGTTGCCTCAGCCACTCTGGTGGCACCCAACCAAATATTAAAAACACAACAAAACATCAACCATTAAAAACTTCCTGATACAGGGCTGCCTTCATATGTCTTTGGAAAGTTAGACAGTTCTTTATCTCCTTGACATTTGATGGGAGGGTGTTCCCACAGGGTGGGAGCCACTGCGGAGAAGGCCCTCTGCCTGGCTCCCTGTGGCTTCACTTAATCACAGGGAGGGAACCGCCAGGAGGCACTTGGAGATGGGCCCCAGTCTCCGGGCTCCAGCTAAACAATGTTTGAAGCAAGCATGGAACCAGTGCTTTTTTTTCTTAAAAAAATGTTTAGGGGTACTCTTGTTTCCCTACTCATGTTGAAATAATGCCCCTCAATGAGGCCAAACTTAGATTCACAAAATGTACCCCTGTGTACCCCCAGCAAAAAGCACTGCGTGGAACTATAGAGAGACATCGGCTGGCTTCACAGTTTTTCCCACATTGTGATTTTTGCATAGCACACACATACACACATCATGATTCGTAATATATTGTCAGGTCAAAAACTATGAAACAGATATCGGGATACGGGCTTCAAAGTGGTTTTGGATAATATATCCATATACTCCCTTTATCCTTCCCCAAAAGCTCTCCATGATCTGCTGCATCTATTTGCTGGGTATGGGCCTTTTGCGGACTCTGAGAATCCTCCGGAAAAATAATCTCTCAAAGGACCTGTTGATGGCATTTTACCATTGTACTGTTGAGAGTGTATTAACTTATGGTCTCTGTGTGTGGTTTGGGAGCTCACGGTCAGGGAAAAAACAATGCTGTCCAGGGTTGTAAAGACTGCAGAGAGAATAATAGGGTGCACTCTTCCCACCTTGGATCAAATCTACACTTCCAGGTGTCATAAGAAAGCTGCAGAGATAGCGCAGGATAGTGCGCACCCCGGAAATTATCTCTTTCAGCTTTTGCCTTCTGGAAGAAGGTCCAGGGTTATAAAGACTAGGACTAGCCGCCTGAGAAACAGTTTCTATCCAAATGCGATTTTGGTTTTAAACGCAGTGTAAGGTAGTCTCTGTGGGAGTATATTGTATTTAATTATGGGGTATCAGAGTTTTTGGGGGGCTAACCAGGCTGGGATAGCTGAGATAGCAGGCTTGTTGGTTTTTGAATGTCTGGTGTAGATTTTTTCAATTTCGTTGTTCTGTATGGGACAATGACAATAAAGATTATCGTATCGTAAGCCCTGGACCTCTACAGATTTTCCGAGGAGGAGGACAGCCTTTTTTGCAAACTCCCTGCCTTCACTTCCCGCGGCTGCCTCACATCCGATGAGGCAGCGGAGGAGACGCAGCAGAGAGCTGGCAGCCAGCCCAGAGCCATGCTGAGTCAGCTCAGCTGAACAGGCCAAGGTGAGAGTTTGCTCCTCTCTCTTTTTTTATAGCTCACACGGCTTCATGCACATTGCCCTGAAACGTAGAATGAGAAGGGTATCCCCCAAACCCCCCATGCAGGAAATATGGCTGGTCAGAGGTGGTGGAGGCACACATCCTGTCTCAAACGGAATGGCACGAGCCCCACACTATGTCCACGGAGCTCGCACCTTGCGGAGGAATCCCACTCAACCCTTAGAGAAACATCAGGACAATCTCATGTGAGTGTGGGTGGAAAACAGGGCTGTTTCATTCTTGAAAATAAAAAGGATTATGGGGAAAAGGTTATATGGGAGAACATGTGAGCAGAATTCAGAAGAAGATCAAAGGCTCAGACCCTGGCCTTCCCAGGTACAGCTAAGGAGGAGTCTGGAAACCTGAGAGAGATGCTTCTGGTCGATACAGACCAGGAACAAGGAAGCTTTTTCAATAAATCAATGGACTGAAGTTAGTGAGCACTGTCAGGTGCAGCCCAATGCAGGGTCACAGGTATTAGAATCACAGGATCGTAGAATCATAGACTTGGAAAGGACCCAAAGGTCCTCTAGTCCAACCCGCTGCAATGCAGGAATCTCAGCTGAAGCATCCATGACAGATGGCCCCCAAACCTCTGCTCAAAAACCTCCAAGGAAGGAGAGTCCTTCAGCTCTTACTGTCAGAAAGCTTTTTCCTAATGCTGAGCTGGAGTCTGCTTTCTTGTTACTTGAACCCATGGCCTAATGCAGGCTTCCTCAACCTCGGCCCTCCAGATGTTTTTGGCCTACAACTCCCATGATCATTAACTAGCAGGACCAGTCGTCAGGGATGATGGGAATTGTAGTCTCAAAATATCTGGAGGGCCGAGGTTGAGGAAGCCTGGCCTAATGATTCAAAAAAGGAAGAACGAGAAGCCTTTCCGATTAGTGCCATTAACTACAGTGCTGAAATGAGAGTGACTGGAAAGGGTTTGGGTTTTTAAATAAAATAAAGTCATTAAAAACACATCATCATCATCATGAGTTAGTTCTATTAGCGCCATTTATGAGCTTGATGTCAAACCAGGTTGTAAAACAGCATCTGTTTAGGGGTTGTGGTGAACGCTCACTAATGGCTCTGAACAACATCATGCTCACAGGTACATGTGGGGAACAAGGATGGGGTGGGGGGGTCATGCATGCAGGAAAAAGCGCAGTGTTTCCAATGGTGTGGAGAGCCAGGGACGAGTCCGCTTGTAGCAGCTAGAAGTGGATGGTGCCAGCGGTGGTCTCAAACTTCAGCAGCATCGTGCACACAGCCCACCTCTCGCCTTCCATTCTGCATCCTGGTTGTGGTGTCCCTAAGGCTCCACACCCAGTGCAAACGAAGCAGCTGCACTCCCTTAATTCAGCCTCTGGCGCCAGATGTCAGCGCACCTGGAAGCAGTCTGCAGTCTGCCCTGAACCTATGGTCGCCCTCTTAAGAACATAAGACGATTCAGGCCAAAGGGGCCCATCTACTCCTCATAGCGGCAAAATACCCTATAGAACTTCAGATAGACTGCCTCTGGGCCTGGAAGTTCCATTCCAACCTAAAAAGAGCCCTGCAGGATCAGGCCAAGGGCCCATCCAGATAAGCATGAGAGCCCCCTTCCCTCATTGGCATAGATTTGTGTTGGGGAGGGCAGGACCAAGCTACCTGCAACGCTGTCGGTCAGTTTGCAGAAGCCACGCCTATTGCTCAGTAGGCGATTGCCAGTTGCCAGAATGCACCACAACATCATCCAAGTGACCTCGGCAAGCATTTCAATTGCAAATATTCTGATTATTTCTACTTTTAGTAAAGTATTTTTATTCACTTAATTTGGGAGGGGCAGTTGCCCCTGCTGCTCCCTTGCTACACCCATGCCTCTCCTCCTATGGTTCCCAGCAATTCAGAACATGGAGGCAGAGCACAGCCACTGTGGCCAGCAGCTGCCAATAGACTTCTCTTCCGGGAATTTGCCGAATCTTTTACGCCCTCCAAGTTTCCATTGCTGCTTCCTGCAGCAGCGAGTTCCATAGTTCTATGCACTTTCACAGGAAGGACCATGAACCCAGTTCTAACATCACTATAAATGTAGTGTGCAGCCCCTGGTTCCTTTGGGAGGGTGGGCGGGATATAAACTGAATGAATGAATGAATGAATGAATGAATGAATAGGATAAGAATAAGAAAGAAAATCCTTTCACTTCCTTAGTCTCTCGCAAAAGGGTGGCTGATCCTTTTTTCTTTTCTTTTTTACATTCCCACGTGCCCACACAGATCAGCTAGAGCAGAAGCATTGTCCCCATTTGTCAAATGATCAGTTTCATAGAATCATAGAACTGCAGTTGGAAAGGACCCCAAGGGTCATCTAGTCCAACCCGCTGCAATGCAGGAATCTCAGCTCAAGCATCTGTGTCAGATGGCCATGCAACCTCTGCTTAAAAAGCTCCAAGGAAGGAGAGTCTGTTCCACTCTTGAATAGCTCTTACTTTCAGAAAGTTATTCCAGTTGTTTAGTCAGAATATCCTTTCTTGTCACTTGAAGCCATGGGTTCAAGTCCTGCCCTCCAGAGCAGGAGAAAACATGCTTGTTCCCTCTTCCATGTAGCAGCTCTTGAGATATTTGAAGATGGCTCTCCTATCTCCCCTCAGTCTCCTCTTCACCTGGCTAAACATACCCAGCTCCTTCAACTGTTCCTCATCTGGCTTGGTTTCCAGTCTCCTCTCAGTCTCCTCTTTTCATGACCAGAGAGAGAGCAGTCTGCATCTGTGCCCTTGTCTACTGCCGCCCCAGCTTTGGACGTATTTCATTTTTTCCTTTTCTGCCATGCCAAAACTGATGGGGTCTACAAGGGCCTTGCAGAACTGGGGTGTGGAGTTGATGGAGCCCCACTGAACAACAGTGATGAACGGACAGTTCTGTATAAACCCATCACTAATGCACTATTCTTGCATTGATGAGCCTCTCTGCTGGTTCGCTTCAGTTGTGTCATATTTCTGCAAGGGCCTCTCCAGACTGCATTTTTTTTGTTGGTATATTATTAATTATTGCTGTTAATTACCCACCCTTCACCCAAAGGTCCCAGGCTGAGTTAAAACACAATACAAGCAGCCCCCAGTATATGCACATTAAAGATGTGTGTGACCCTCCAACATTTCTCTGATGAAAATAGGGACATCCTATTCCATAATAATATTATTAATTAATAATAATATTATTAATAATTTTACTATTTATATCCCACTCATCTGACTGGGTTTCCACAGGTACACAGCTTCCAGCATATATAAAACAATAATAAAACATTAAACATTTTTAAAAACCTCCCTCTACAGGGCTGCCTTCATAAGTCTTCTAAAGGTTGTATAGTTACTTATCTCCTTGGCTTGGGGGTCACATAACTCCATACCGTCCAACATTTCCCCCATGAAAACAGGGACGTCCTAAAAAAAAGCAGGACACTCCAGGATCAAATCAGAAACTGGGACATCAAACCCAGAAGTGACCCAGAAACATCATAAGACGTCACTGAAATGTCACTGGAATGGGTGCCTGCCAGCTTTTCCAATGGGTTTCAATTATACGCGAGGCGCAAGGTGCCTGGGAACGTAAGCACCACATAAACAGGGGGCTGCCTCAACAGCGGTACCTTGGCTTACGAGCTTAATCCGTTCCAGAAGTCCATTCTTAAACCGAAACCGTTCTTAAAATAAGGCACACTTTCCCTAATAAGGCCTCCCGCCGCCGGTGCCCTTCCACCGTTCGGATTCCGTTCTTAGACTGAGGTAAAGTTCACAAACCAGGACACTGCTTCCAGTTTTGCGGAGTTCGTAAACCGAATAGTTCGTAAACAGGGCTGTTCTTAAACCAAGGTACCATTGTATTTAAAACAACACAAAAACAATTACAACCCTTTAAAACAAGGTGGCTCCTAGATACACACACCTCGAGCATTGAAAGCCAGGGTAAAGAGGGAAGTCTTTAACATTCTCCAAAAGCCAGACAATGAAGGTGCAGGATGTCCTTCTGCGGGGATTTCCACAGCTTAGGGGCCACCACAGAGAAGGTCTGATCCCTCTGGGTTGCCCCCCACATCTGAGAGCAGAGTAACTACCAAGAGGCCCCCTCTGACCTCAGGACCTGAGAGGGTCTGTAGGGAAGGAGGCAGTTTTTAAGGTATTTTGGGGCCTAAGTCATTTAGGGTTTCTACGATGTTATTATTTCTTGACTAAAGGTGCCCAAAACGACCATGTCACTGGCACAATAATCGTGCCTTTAGTGGTGGTTATCCCTGACTGTGTATACATGGTTCTGCATTATTACTTGCTCCCCTGAGTGTTGCAGTGATATTGCAACAAAGTCGGGAGAAAAATAAACAAGCAAGCAAACCCCGAACTTTGGGGATATGAAAATTTGCAGGATGTCCAACCCAAAACTCTTGCAGGCGCCAACAGTGTTGAAAGCCAGGTCACATGTAACCGCCCTGATGCCATCACGAGCGCAAGTCATCGCGAACGCACGCTAAAGAAGGACACCTAGACTATACAGCTACCCTGGCGCACTTCCTGAACACTTCGCTGGGTCGCCCTGTGGACGCCCTGCCTGCTCAGAACCCAACTTGATTATGAGAGTGCAACAGCTGGGGGTCCCAGGTTCAAATCCTGCCCTGCTGTGAGGACAGCCAGAGCTGGCTTCACATTTTGCACATGTTCCCATGCGCCCTTGGCAAGGAGCCATATTGGTGCCCCCTTTGCCCTTTGCCAGAAGAGCCTGCGCACCTCACCCGGCCGCCCAGAGCAGCAGAGGAGCAGCCAGGGGAGCGGGCAGGATCCTAGCCACTCCAAGCCACCATGGAGAGGCGGAGTTATGTGGGGGGCCCTGGGCCTACACCCCTAAGTGCACCCCTGCATCCAAGGAAAGAGAGGTTGGAGGAGCAACAGGCAGTTGCCCCAGTGGGGGTTGCAAGATGGGATTTGTGGAGGTAATGGTGGGGCGGGAGGGGGGCGTGGCGGCCAGCTGACCCCTCGTTCTCCACCCCACTTTCTCCAAAACTGGGGGTCAAGTGAAACTAGTCAGTGAGCAGAGTGAGGCACCCCAATGATCCATCCTGCCTTTCAGCAGAGAAGAGCTAGAGAGGATGACCGAAAACAGGACCGCTTTTTCTGTTGCTATCATCATTGCTATTGTTACCGCTATTGCTATTATTTGAAATGAAACTTCTTGCACCCTGCGATGGCCAGAAGCAGTGGGGGCCGGGGAGGGGAAAGAGGAAGAGAGCCTGTGGCAGGATCAGTTTAAAAGGTCACTGGCAGCAGCAGAGGGAGAAAATAAATCCTCCCCTTTTGCAGCAGGGGCTGCCCTGACCAGAATCCATTTGCTCCAAATGAGAACCTTGTGGCAGAGAATTTCAGAAAAAACGCCTCTCCCCGGGACCTCGAAACTTTCGAGCGTTTCAGCGGTTTGGCTTTGTTGCAAATCTGTTCATTGATGGGAAGCAAAATCTTTTTTTTAAAAAAAAAAAACCCGCACACACATAGTTTTTTTGTTTTAGAAAGTGGCAAAAAACCATCACCCCAATTCTTTTTGTGCAAAGCCGTGCAAAAGTCAAAGGCTGCTTCTCACCCCATCTTCGTCTCCTGGAGGTCTCTTTTCTTCCAGGTCTCCCTCTGATCCTTTCCACGTTGCTTTCCCCACCTCCTTTCTTCGGCTCTTTCTCTCCGGATCCGGATCCTCCTCAAATTTCCGGAATTTCACTTTGGGAATCCACTAGTTGGGAAGCGGGGGGGGGGGGGCAGGGCGGATGCGGGCGGACAAAAGGAGAGATTTGAAATACTGGATGAGTCTGGAGCCATGCATTGCAAAGGCAGATCACCCAGACCGGGGCGACCCCCTCTCCCCGCAAGCCACAAAGGGGTCCCCCACCCACGAGGGAGCCCCGCCAGAAGAACTTTGCCTCTCCTGCTGAGCAGATGTGTGTGTGTGTGTCAGGAAGAGGGTGGAAACAGAGGGAGGTTGTCAGCTGGTTCCCCCCCCCGGGTGTGTTGCAAATATTTCTCCTTCTCTAAGCCCGACCCCAAACATTTGCAAATAAATCAGAATCAAAGTCGGTCTCCTTACCCGTTTCTATGGCCTTTGGTGGGGCAGCTTGGCAAGGTCTTTGTTCTCCTTTTTTCATTAAAAAAAAATTCTCTTCCTTCCTCCACCAACTCTCTGCTTCATCTCTCGGTCACATTTCTTCTTTGAGTTATTTCCAAGGGCTGGGGGGGGGGGCGGGGGAGTGTCCTATTTGTCGGCTCCTGAGCGCCACCTGCTGGAAGACTCTGGCGCGCGTTTCGCTTGCAGACCCTCTGCGGGGGCGCAGGGTCACTTTCAGGACCCCCGGATCTCTTTGGGGGCGAAGCGGCTGCAAGGACAGGGAAGGAAAGGGCAGCCCAGCCCATCCGGGGGTTTTGTTTTAAGCACTGCTGTGTTTTTAATATATATAATGGGGAGGGGAGGAACCTTTTCATCCTGATCCTGAGGGCCGTATCACCTTCCCAGGGAGCCTTCCAGGGGCCACATGCTCTATGTTTCTATCATATTGTTATTTTTGTCATTACTATTATTACTATTGGGGTGTTAGGGGAGGTGTGGTCGTTTGACCACCCTGCACTCAGCTGAGCTCTCACCTGTGGTTCCTGGAAGCTGACAGCAAGCGACAGCGACCACAATGCCTGGAACGGCCTCTCAACAGTGGCGTAGCATGGGTTGTCAGCACCCGGGGCAAGGCAAGTAATTTGCGCCCCCTAACCCGTGGATTTGCGCCCCCTAACCCTACCCCCCAGATGTTGCACCCGGTGCGGCCGGCCCCCCCTGCACCCCCCACGCTACGCCACTGCCTCTCAAGGCGTTAAAGACTTCCCCTGCATGTGAAGACCAGCTCCAGTAGATTGAGACCAAGACTTTCTGCACAGGTTGAAGAAGGGAGTTAGAGGCAGGTGGGTCTCATCACCCTGGGAAAGGAAACTCTGCTCCTAAACTTCTGTTGCCTTGTGGGATGTCTTCAGGAGAAGAGAAGGCTAAGGACTAAACCCTACACAAATCTGGAGTGGAGTCCCTAAGACGGCTGGATAGTGTCTTGTATGCAAGGGGTTTGACTAGATGACCCTTGGGGTACCTTTGCAACGCTTCAATTCTATGAGTGTCCCCAACACGGAACTCTCAAGCAGAACTGAAGCCCAAGAGCATCTCTCTCCCTCCCACGATTTGCATGATCTGTATAGGGAAGTTTTTAATGTTAGATGTTTTATTGTGTTCTTATATCTGCTGAGGGATGCGGGTGGCGCAGTGGTCTAAACCACTGAGCCTTGGGCTTGCCGATCAGGTCGGCAGTTTGAATCCCCGCGATGGGGTGAGCTCCCGTTGTTCGGTCCCTGCTCCTGCCAACCTAGCAGTTCGAAAGCACGTCAAAGTGCAAGTAGATAAATAGGTACCTCTCCAGCAGGAAGGTAAACGGCGTTTCCGTGCGCTGCTCTGGTTCGCCAGAAGCAGCTTAGTCCTGCTGGCCACATGACCCGGAAGCTGTACGCCGGCTCCCTCGGCCAGTAAAGCGAGATGAGCGCCGCAACCCCAGAGTCGTCCGTGACTGGACTTAACGGTCAGGGGGCCCTTTACCTTTACCTATATCTGCTGGAAGCCACCCAGGGTGGCTGGGGCAACCTGGTTAGAAGGGCGGAGTACTAATAATAGTAGTAGTGATGATGATGATGATGTTTAATAATAATAATACTAATAATAATGGCTGGTGGCAGCCCTTGGGGATGTGTGCAGGGGGAAGTTTCTTAAATTAGAAGTAGATGGACTTGCCTTGGTATATTTCCAGCAGGACTCAGAAAACATCCATTCATTTACTTAAGTTGATAGTCAAAACAAAAAAAAAAATTTTCTTTCCAGTAGCACCTTAAAGACCAACTAAGTTAGTTCTTGGTATGAGCTTTCGTGTGCATGCACACTTCTTCAGATACGATTTTTTTTTTTTTTTTTTGACTATGGCAGACCAACACGGCTACCTATCTGTAACTGGAACTTAAGTTGATAGAAAGTGATTGCTTTCTTTTTTTGCTATTTTTTCCTCTCCCTTTAAAAAAGACTCCTGTCCTCATTTCAGAGGTTAGGGATCCAACAGCCTTTCAGAGGGACTCCTCTTGAGCTGGCTGCAGCACCAGCACCCAGCACCCCTGCCCTGGGCGCAGCCTCCTTCTCCAAGCAGGAGCCGTCTTGGGGCTCTGAGTCAGATCCTCGTGTGGAAACTTGTGAACGGCTGGGTGATTAATGCTCCAAATAAAAAGCACCCCTTCCTTTCCTGTCGAACTTTTGGGAGAGGCACTTCTGATCCCAGCAAGATGGGACAAGGCACATAAACAGCGCTCCCAGAGCAAGGCCCGCAATATGCCCACATCCCGTTCCAGCCCCCGCCAACCCAATTAAGACAATCTGCCTCGTGCCCAATAATTAGTTTCTAAAATGAGCCTCAAGGCAGGTTGAGGGTGCCCCTACTTGCCCTACTTTCTAAGGTGTCTTTAGCACCATCTGAATTTTGTCTTATTTGTCCATGGTGGTGGTAAAGGGACAGGAAGGATGGAGCAGAAAAAGAAAACGGGTGATGATGCAGAGCATGGCCTTGTCCAAGCACTTGCCAAATCACACCTTCCTTAAAATAACTCATTTTATCCACCAGTGTCTATGCTTTGAGAAATGAAGTTCAACAAACCCTTCTTGCATGCAGGAGTGTGCCTGCTCTCCCTCTGCACAAGTCCCTGTTCCAGCTTTGCCGCTTCACTATCAGCCTCTGCTGAGAAAGGCGATGATTTTGCCCCGCTTCTGAATTCTACCACTTTGAGGGGGGTTTTTCCTAGTCACGTGGTATGTAACTTTTACAATATAAAATGGGTAGTGCTGGCTCATTCATCCAATGTAGACACACAGAGGACGTACCTAGCCTCTGAGGAGGCTGCAAATTGCATCCCTGCATGAACCACCGCCACCACTCTGGCTTTCTCTTCTTCCAATCAGCCTCCACTGCGGAGGTATGCAGTTCTGACATGTCTCTGCATCTGGGGTGACTGGATCCGTCACTTCTGATGCAGAGATGCAGCAGAATCGATGCCTGCCAGGAGGAGGTTCCCGGTTGCACTCCTGCATGAATGTCTGCTCTGGGTTTCTTCTATGAAGGATGGACTTCTCATCTTCCTACACACTCAGGTGCAAGGAGCGGTTATTAATTTTAATTTGGTGTGTGAGAGAGGAATAAGCACACCTTGGAAACCATTTGAGAAGAAATGAATGTGTGATGGTGCAGAAATTTCCTAAAAGGAGGGTCACGTTTGGATGCCAATGGAGACAGCTCACCAAACAAACTACTTGAACAAACGACTGTACTGCATCCACCCTCCAAAAACAAGTGTGCTCCTGCTTGGGCTTTCTGCCACTATCCCCACACTGAGCAAGGCATCCCACCCTTTCCCAGCTCTGGGCTGCTGTGCATGCTTTTAAGAAATGTGTTTTGTTTTCTACTGCGAACCTTGTAGTTCCCTCTCTCTGGCATGCTGACACTTGTCTCCCATTTCTCACTTACCCTGTTCTGGGGGTGATCCTGGCCAGCACTCACCAGCTGCATTCGCTATTAGGATGAGCAACGAGTGCCCTGGGACTCACATGCTCCCCCCCATGCGCCACTAAGTTTCCAACAACTGCGCTGACCAGCAGCAACAAAGAAAGGAATCCTGGCAAAGGAAGGGACAAGCAGTCACAGTTTTGCCCAATGGACACAACGGCAGCCTAAGGACATGGGAATCAAGCCACCGGGTTAACATTAAAGAAAGGCAGCTTGGCATAAACTTTACTTTTTTATTTATTTTCCAGACCCTCTGAAAATGGGGGTCCTGGGCACACAATGGGACAGTTCGTGGGGTTTCCGTGGTGCGGACCCTCTGCCAAGGCCGTCATGCTGCAAGGCCTTCTTCGTCAGTGAGCTGGACTTTGCTGACCAGGCAGTTTGAAGAACAGCAGGCTGACCTGCCCGCGGCGAGGCTGGTGGTCTGCTTTGCCTTTGTGCTGCATGCCTCTTGGGGTGAGCTTGCCAGCAGGGCTGATTCGCTGGCCGAGCCGGAGATGGGACAGGAGGCCAAACTTCCCTGAATCAAGACTGTTTGCTCTGGCTCGGGACTCGCTGCCCCAACGGCATCCACTGTTTCTGACCTCCTGCTCCACACACTTTTCCAGGGGAGAGAGAGGTGGCCCTGGTAAAGGTTCCAGGAGAGCAAGGAAAGGAAAAGCAGGGCAAAGGCTGCCCCCCAAAGCACCAATGTGAACGAGAGCCCTTGGACTCTCTGGGGTCGCTCCAGCCTTGCTGGGTCCTCCGTCTGGAGAGACGCCAAGGGCTGCGACTTTGGAGCTGCAGAGACGGCACACTTCCGATTTGATGGATCACCCTCGGGAGCCACAGCGAAGCTGCTCTCTTGCTGGAGGTAAAGGAAATAGGTGGACATGGGGATGCGGAATTCTCTTCCGTTGGATGTCTCAACAGACTGGCACTCGTAAAGCCCCGTGTCAGAAGTTGTCATGTTAAACACGACCAGTCCCCTGGCGTGGAAGAGATATTTGGGCTCTTCATCCTGCAGGCTGCTGCCATTGAATGTCCAGACAGACGTGGCCAGGTTGGACAGAGAGCTGCAGCTGAGATGTGGGCTGCTACCCAGGGTGACAGGGAGCCTCCTGACGTTCTTAGCTGAGAAAGGAAAGAAGCCAGGGGTGGTTACCCTTCTGCTACACTCACCTCCTTCCATCATTTCAAAGACCTTGCCAACCTCCTCCTACAGCCCTTGCACTGTTTTGCTTCTTATTATGATTATTTTTAGTAGAAGTAGTACCCCACTCCAGCTGATTGGTTGCCCCAGCCACTCTGGGAGGCTTCCAGCATATATAAAACATTAAACATTAAAAACTTCCCTATACAGGGCTGCCTTCAGATATCTTCAAAAGGTTGTATAGTTACTTATCTCCTTGACATCTGTTGGGAGGGCATTCCACAGGGCGGGTGCCAATGCCAAGAAGGCCCTCTGCCTGATTCCCTGTAACCTCACTTCTTGGGAGTGGGGGAACTGCCAGAAGGCCCTTGGAGCTGGACCTTAGTGTCTGGGCTGGTATAGAGGGCCAAGGCTGTTTAGGGCTTTGAAGGTCAGCACCAACACTTTGAATTGTCCTCAGAAACATACTGGGAGCCAATGTAGGTCTTTCAGGACTGGTGTTATATGGTCCCAACAGCCACTCCTAGTCACCAGTCTAGCTGCCACATTCCAGACTAGTTGTAGTTTCCCAGTCACCGTTAGGGAGCTTTAAGTTTCTAGTCCTTGTGTTTTTTAAAAAGCCCTCTATGCCCTTGAGCACAAACCCTGTAAACAGTTGCAAGGACCCCCACCACCATCTGAGGTGCAGAGGGTGGAAATGTGGGACAGGTTTTCTTTGGAGCAGTACTCAGAGCTGGCTAACCCCACCCCTTTCGCACATTTAGAATCATGGAATTGTAGAGCTGGAAGGGACCACAAGGGCCATCTAGTCCCACCTCCTGCAATGCAGGAATCTTTTGCCCATCGTGTGGATCGAACCCACAACCCTGAGATTAATAGTCTCATGTACTACCAACCGAGCTATCCCGGGTCAAAAATGAGCCAGTAAATCACCTGTTAAGTAGGTGGATATTTCATAGAATCACAGAGTTGGAAAGCACTCCGCGGATCATCTAGTCCAAGACCTTGCAATGTTGGAATATGCAGCCGTCCCATGTGGGGATTGAACCTGCAACCGTGGCGTTGCCAGCACCGCACTCTAACCAACTGAGCTCTCCGGGCTGAGCTGGATATAAATAAATATTATTTAGGGCAATAGTATTTAGAAGCACATTTAACCTATGCTCGCACCTGTTTCATCAGGGTGCTCTTAGACCTGATTTGACTTGGGCTGTGCTGCTGATGTTCTTTTCCTGCCTTTGTGGCTGCTTTGTTAGTTTGCAATCACTTGAGGGTTTTAGGGTGGTAGCTAGCAGCTCTGAGGTCCAGGTTTCTGATGGAAGGGTGGGAGATGGATGTTATAAAGCGATGGCATGCCATGGCGGCCTAGGTGTGTTTGTGATCCTGAGACTGATACAGCCAACGTGAGCGTTGTCCCTTTGACCCCTATAGGAAAGAGTTTTCCATCTGTGTAGTGGCTCTCAGAGAAAGAGAAGAGATTCTTGCTGTTTCCCCCCCTCGCATCTTTGGAAGCGCTGCTTAACATGTGCTGCACGGAGGGTTGGGGCTCCTGAAATTTTAATGCGCTTTCTGCTCTTTAATATTTGCCGTCTTGTACGAGATGCGCTCAGCGGCAACGGCACCGACAATCTCTGCTGCAAGCCGCCGTTGCTGGTCCTTGCTGACATTCACTCCCCAGCACCCGGGAATTCCCTGGGTTCAGCCCGGGGCTAAAAATTAAAGGCGGCAGCTTTCGAGAGAATGGCTACAAAAGGAAAAAGCGAACATGTCTTCAGTCCCACTCTCTAGAGCCAGGAGGGGGTTCATGCTAACAAAAGAAGGGGGGGAATCTGTGCCTGTGGGAGCAAAGGCAAGCTTTTTCTTAACCAAACACAATTCTTTCATGCAGTGCCTCTGGGAAATATCAGAAGTCGCCATGTAGCAGATTCAAGCACGCAATTAACCAAAGAGGCAGCAACTGTGATCCGAGGTTCAAATCAGAGTCTGGGGGCACAGTAATGATTTGCCCTTAAGTGATAGCTCAGCTGGTTAGAGTGAGATGCTGATAATGCCAAGGTTGCAGGTTCAATCCCCATAAGGGACAGCTGCATATTCCTGTACTGCAGAGGGTAGGACTAGATGATCCCCAGGGTTCCTCCCAACTCTATGAATCTAGGATTCAAGATCATGTAGTTGTTTGCAAAAGGGACGCGGGTGGCACTGTGGGTTAACCACAGAGCCTAGGACTTGCTGATCAGAAGATCGGCGGTTCAAATCCCTGCACGGGGCGAGCTCCCGTTGCTCGGTCCCTGCTCCTGCCAACCTAGCAGTTCGAAAGCACGTCAAAGTGCAAGTAGATAAATAGGTACCGCTCTGGCGGGAAGGTAAATGGTGCTTCCGTGTGCTGCTCTGGTTCACCAGAAGCGGCTTAGTCCTGCTGGCCACATGACCCGGAAAAACTCTGTGGACAAACGCCAGCTCCCTCGGCCAATAAAGCAAGATGAGCGCCGCAACCCCAGAGTCGTCCACGACTGGACCTAATGGTCAGGGGTCCCTTTACCTTTAGTTGTTTGCAATGTAGACAGAATACCTCCAGGCTGCATGGAGGGCTGAGAGGCATGAGAGGGTAGGGGGAACTGGATGGCACAGTGCCCACTAGTGGCAAATCAGGAAAAGGCATTCATGGCCTCTGGTGCCAAAAGTGCATTTCAGGTGCACGTGAGAAGCGCCTGCAGGCTTGCGAGGGCACGTGTGTCTGTCTGGGTGGAGGACAGCAGCATTACCGTTACCATGGAGAAAGCAACAGGCTCTTTGGAAAGGAGGTGCAGGGCTCCTGGCCACCCGCCTGCCTGCGACATCACTGTTGCCAGGCAAAGTCAAGTTCCGAAGGGCAGTTCCAGATTACCAAATAGGCAGAATAAGCACCGACCTATGGGCCCCACATATATTAAGGGCCCCATGACAACAAATCAAAATAATATTGATTTGATCTTGAAAGAAAATTAGAACCAAGCCTTCTTAGTTCACTGTTATCCCACTAGAGGGGAGCGGAGACTGCCTAGGGGCCTCCACAGGGTTTAATCCAGCGCTGCCAAAGGGGTTCTATGGCACTGACATGGCTGGAGCTCTGGACAGGCTGCTGACTGGAAACAGAGGCTGCAAACGATCCCTTGCAATGAAGCCTGGCAGGCATTCTCAGCTGGGATTGGTAACTGCTGGGTCACATCAAGGTCAGAGGATTCCTGGGCTTACTTGGGGCCTTTTAAGCCACAGCCTGCTGCCCAACAGGTTGGCATTTTTCTCTCTTCGATACCCTGAGGATTGCGCTTTCTTTCTTTCTTTCTTTCTTTCTTTCTTTCTTTCTTTCTTTCACAAAATAAAAAGATAAAAACACTAGCTGCAGCCTTGTCCTGAAGAGCGACCTTTTCACACTGGCTGCTCACATCTGACTTGTCTCTCAAGCTCTGTGACTGACAGGCACCTCTGGCTTGGTGGCTCCCCTGCCCGACTCCCATGACCTTTGAAATCTCAACTCCTGGCAGCCTCCCCGCTGCCTGGATGGGTGCCTGAACTCCCTTCCCCATTGGGTGTGCAGCCTCCATCTCCCAGCCCTTTTCCCGCAGATCCTGCACAAGCACAGGAATGTTTTAATTGTATATTTGACATCTGCATCGCAGGGGGTTGGACTAGATGGCCCTCGGGGTCCCACCCAGCTCTACAATTCTATGATTTTATGAGTCATGGGGGGTGGAGGGGGAAGAGACAAATGTCATAAGAAGACTGAGTGTGAGAGAAGGTGCTCCTCCAGATAACTTGCTTATTGAGCATCCAGAAGTTGCATTGATGTCTGTTCTTCAGACAGCATTTGTCCTTATTTCTTTGCAGGGGAGGCTATATGTCTTTCCTTCATTCGACAGCTTATCTCACACTTTTCAGCACATCTCCTGATCACAAAAAGTGGGCAACGTCTGAAAGTGGGTGAGTGTAGCAGTTCCTTAGCCTAAGAAGGTTGGATCTGTTGGATCAGGCCAGTGGCCCTTCTTGTCCAGCCTTGTGTTCTCATGTGGCCAAACTGCTGCCCCAACAGGAAACCAGCAAGCAGGATTTGAGCACCAGAGTCCTCTCTCCCCTCCGGCAGTTTACAGCAAAAACCAGGTTCCCGCAAAGGGCAGCCCACAAAGAGGAGGTGACAGCAGTGGCCTTCTCCCACTCTTGTTTGCCGCTCTCCTAAGGTGGTCTGGCTCTGTCCATGGAGGATCCATTTAGAAATCATAAGAGCCCTTCAGCAGCTGGGTCAGGCCAGCCTTGTCTAGTCCAGCCTCCTGTCTGCATAGCAACCACGCGGCTGCCCCAAACAGAAGCCCACAAGCAAGAGCAGAGCTCCTCTACCCTCCTGTGGTTTCCATCAACTGAGATCTTTTGTTTTCTTTAATGATTCTTTAGCTGGACCATTGAGGTGGAGACGCTTCTTCAGGTATACAGGGTTGAGGCCATTTAGGGCTTTAATTATCAGCACCAATAATCTGAATCATGCTGGGAAACATATTGGGAGTCAGTGAAGGTCTTTTAGGACTGAAGTTATATGGTCCTGACGGCTGCTCCTAGTCACCACTCTGGCAGCCACATTCTGGATTAGTTGCAGTTTCCGGGTCACCTTCAGATGAGATCGGGCGTGTTCAGGGTAGTATGGCCGTAGACCGGGTCACCTTCAAAGGTAACCCTACGTAGAGCACACTGTAGCAGTCCAAGCGGGGGATAACCAGAACATGCACCACTCTGGCGAGACAGGGAGCAGGCAGGTAGGTCTCAGGCATGGGTAGGCAAACTAAGGCCCAGGGGCCAGATCCAGCCCAATCGCCTTCTAAATCCGGCACATGGACTGTCTGGGAATCAGTGTGTTTTTACATGAGTAGAATGTGTCCTTTTATTTAAAACCCATCTCTGGGTTATTTGTGGGGCATAGGAATTTGTTCATTCCCCCCCAAAAAATATAGTCTGGCCCCCCACAAGGTCTGAGGGACAGTGGACCAGCCCCCTGCTGAAAAAGTTTGCTGACCTCAGACTCAGCTGGCGCGCCAGATGGAGCAGTTGCTCTGGACACAGCATACCTTCTGTAACTTGGCATCCTATGGATCATTATGGCGCCAGCTTTAGAAAGGTAAAATTTACATGTGTTTCTCTACCCAGTTTAACCTCTGGCCCTGAACACCACTTGTGAACTGGCTAACTACACCCAGGCAGAGCACTTGCTTACAGACCCTATTATCTCCAGTAAATAATAATAACAATATATATATATAAAACATTCCCCTACCCACTTCAGGGCACCTGGAGGCATCACCATTCCTGACACTCTGAATCAGATCCCTGCAGGGAGGAAGAGGCGAATTAACATGAATACTTCATGCAGGCATGAAAAAGCATTTGGCGTTGCGCAACCACTTCTCTCAGAAAGCATCCTCGCCTGGCCTTGAAATTCACAGAATCATGGCTGAGGGGCTCGGAGCGAACAGGGACTCTCCTGTGAAGAGAGAGCAGAGAACAATGTGCTTCGGTGGCGCACGCTGAAGTGTGGCTGAGTGCGTGGGTTTCAAAGCCTCACCTTGAGCGTTTATTCCCCGCACAGGCAGGGCTGGAGCCTGGTAGGTGGGAAGCACACTGTGCCAGCCCAGTTCAATCTCTGGTAACAGACAGAGAAGCTTTTCCCCAGCCCCATATGGAGATGCCGGTGATGGAACGGGAGATCTTCTGGACATGATCTTCTGGACATGTCACTGAACTATGGTCCTCCCCCTCAAAATAAACTAAAATCCTAGTCCTCATGGTTCTGAGGAAAGGTTCTGATTCACAGGGGTACAGAGGGGAGCTTCTACTGAGTCAGACCACTGTTCCTTCCTTTGCAGATAAATTTAAGATTCTAGTCCTCATGGTCTTGAACAAAGAGCTAAGTTTTCCACAGAAAACCACAAAGCTGCCGTGTGTCAAGTCATATCGCTGGTTCGTCTAGCTCACGATTGTCTCCAGAGTTTCCCAAACTTGGGTCTCCAGCTGTTGTTGGACTACAACTCCCACCATCCCTAACTAGCAGGACAAGTGGTCAGTGATGATTGGCATTGTAGTCCAAAAACAGCTGGGAGTTTGGGCAATACTGGTCTTGCCTGGAGATGCAGAGGCCCTTCTGCATGCTCCAACCCTTAAAGTTAGAGTAAGATTCCAGTCCTCCTGGCTTTGGCTTAAGAGCTTATTGAAACAGAAGCACAGAAAGGTGCCTTACACCAAGAGATCATTGGTCCATCTGCCCCAGAAGTAGCTCTCCAGGGTGTCAGATGGGGTTTTTCCCCAGCCCTGTGTAGAGACGCTGGGGTGGATCCTGGCCCTTCTGCAGGCCACACAGTCGCTCTGCTACTGAGCTAAGGGAGGTGGAAGCAGTAGTAAGCAGAAGAATAATGTGTGTTCGTTTCAGTTACAGGCACGGAGGTCGCCTAGAGGGCTCAGAGTGAAATGAGAGGCAGTGATGTTAAGTGAATGGTAAATAATGCACGGCGTAGCTTTCAAACCCTCTCAAATGCTGCATAAATGCTAATAGCTATTGTTATTATGTATCCCACAGGGCAGGGGTTGTGCTACTCACCGCAGACCCCCAGACTGGTTCGCCATGGGGATGCAGGCGCCAAGAGGCAGTGACCAGGCACAGTAAGGATCCCTGGCTAAGACGCAGTCGAGGCAGAACTTGTACCGGCTGCAGGTGGCCACGGGGAGCTGCACGAGCCGGGAGGCAGACCCAGCATACAGCAGGCCCTGGAAAGGGAGCGCCAAGCAGACAAGACTGTGGTGTAGCTCAGCTGGCATGGAGCATGAGAGCCTTAATCTCAGGGCCATGGGTTCCATGTTGCAGGGGGTTGGGCAAATGACTCTTGTGGTCCCTTCCAACTCTGACTCTAAGACATCTTTCCTGCACTGGACTAAACTGTATATGAAAGAGATACATGCAAAAGGGCAGGCAGAATAAGGCATGTCAGGCTAGGACCTGGCGTGCCATGGTTCAAATCCCCACTTGGGCAGCTGTGGGCCAGTCCTTGCCTCTCCGCCTGGCCTACCTCACATGGCTGTTGTGGGGTTAGAGGAGGAGCAGGAGAAGCATGTGCACCCTGGAGGGAAATGTGGGGTGCAAAGGCAATAACTAAATGAATAAAAGGATGTGAAAGGAAAAGGGTAAATGGTGAGGAAGGTGTGGTGTCATGCTGCACAGCCCATGTAGGCATTTAAAGGCCAAGCCGAAAGGCAGCCACTCTTTCAAATTTCAGTTTCTCCAGTTTTGGCATTGCAGTTCTCCAGCCAAGCAACACGTACAAAACTGACACATGACAGGTTAAACATAAAAATGCCTAACATACAAAAATCCATTGTGCTGGGGGAAACTGCTCTGCAAAAGGGGAAACTGCAACAAAAAAGGTCAACGTGGGGAGAAATTCAGACCCAAATGTCACTGGATTTTCAAAACTTGAAAATAAATAAACTGCAAATTGCTGCAGAATTGTAGAAAGCTGAACTGAAGTTTCGGAAAGATGAGTAACTGAGAGAAACCAGAATGGATGAATCAGGACAGATACCCTACCTTTTGTGCAGCCAGCTTGAGTGTCTGCACAGGCTCTGGAGATGGAAACAGCTGTAACTCTTCCACAATGAAAATCTCCCCCTGGAGGTTGACAGCTTTATGCAAATAGCCCTTATCTGCACAAAATCAAGCACACTGTTAAACCCCAATTAAAGTAAATGGGGTGGGGAGAAGAAGAGAAGGGACCACTGTTTTGAAGCAACCATGGTCTAAATTACTCAAAAGCAGGAAAAATGTGAGGTTAAGACTCCTGCCCTCCTAAAAAGGTGCTTTATTCGTCTGATAAAGAAGCCAAAAAGACCTTGGTAAAGTCACTGCTTGCCCCAGCCACTCTGGGTGGCTTCCAACATATATAAAAAACCACAATAAAACATTAAACATTAAAAACTTCCCTATACAGGGCTGCCTTCAGATGTCTTCTAAAGGTATGTGTAGTTACTTATCTCCTCGGCTCAGGGGTCGCATAACCTCCATATCCTCCCACATTTCTCTGATGAAAATAGGGACACCCCCTGCTTCCTGGTAGCCGCCCCATCAACCTTGCGGGGGGGGGGCCGGGATGCCTACATCAGCCCCCACCACTCTCACTCCAAGAAAGAAGTTCTTTGCCCCTCTCCTTTGTTTGGAACAGATGGGAGGATGACCGTCCCATCTTGGCACCCAGCGAAAGGAAGGCATGTTTAGAGAGGGAGTGTTTGATGTGAGAGAGACTGAGTCAGCACAAGAAGGAACTGAGCAGGAAAAGCAAAGAGTCTCTCAAGCATGGCAGATTTTGGAGGTGTTTCCTGAGACCTTCAGCGGACTCCATGGGAGGTAGCAAAGGGCACACGGGCACCTGCTTGTGCCATGCTGGAGATTCCCAATCTAGGAAGTTGGCCTACCTGTCCCTAGGAAAAGGATGTCGTACGTTGCATTATCCATGCCACTAGTTTGGTCTACCACAAGATGTGTGTATCGCACGCCTCTTTTGACCAACACTGGCTGGTGGCCGATGGGGTTCACGGTGCCATCCATCAGGGGATGGTCCCTGGCAAACTGGAGGACTCTGTCCGGCAAGTCAAGGGAAGAGCTGTATCCCTCCTGGTGCCTGGCAGAAGTGTTGAGGCACTAGAAAAAGGAAGATGGTTACAGTATTCCTTTTAGTCAGACGTTCACCTGTTTGGTACACACAAGTGATATCCACTTGAACACTTACCACATGGGGGCACAGATGGTCAACCAGGGAAGGGAGGGGGACAACTTACAGCGCCCGGGCGAGGTGTGGGGACCTCTCCCCTGTGCACCACCCA
Organism: Podarcis filfolensis; assembly: GCF_964270895.1. Classification (NCBI taxonomy): domain Eukaryota; kingdom Metazoa; phylum Chordata; class Lepidosauria; order Squamata; family Lacertidae; genus Podarcis; species Podarcis filfolensis. The sequence continues at coordinate 2,037,038 of NC_139622.1, forward strand.
TTTAGCATGTGAATTCTCAACGGCAAGGGGGCCTTTGAAGTTTCCTTTCTGGAAGAGGTCTTGAACAGCTTCCATCCTGAACGCACAAATGGCCGAGATGTCCAATCTCCCCCTGAAACAAGATGGAAAGGAAATCAGTTCTGCAACAGACCAAGTCTTTCCAGAATGCCTCCCTGCTTCTGGAACAACCAAAGGATTTGTCTGATGAAGAAATATGCCCACAAATAAGATAAAAACTCCCTCCCACTCTTCAGAAGTGGAAGAAGCAAATCATGCAGAGATGCAAGAAGCAGCCATCTCTGAAGGTGAGGGGATTTGGGCTCAGCCTATGAAGCTGCCTTATCCTTGGCTGTCCAACAACCCAAAGATTGTACAGCTAGCATGGTCCAAGTTCTCAGGCAGAGAACTTTCCTACCTTTCCCCCCCAAACAGGAGATGCCAGAGATTGAATTTTCTGTATGCAAAGCGGGTGGCTCACCACAGTGAACTACAGTGCCTCCCAAATAAACAAAGAATTGGTTATTTTACCAATTTATTGTTTACAGAAACAGGCACTTCTCTCCCATTTGCTCCAGCAGAGGTTTGGCAACAATAATTCTGCAGGCCGGGGGGAAACAACAACAGCACAGCTCGACCACACAGTCTGCATGATGCATTCACTGTTTCTCAGGTCTAATTGCAATCTTGAGATGCCCACTTTTCCCAATCATCCTTTGGTGACAAAGCTTCTTCGTATGAAAAAGTCAGAAACAGAAAGGGTGGGGCAGTGGGGAGAAAATTATTCACAAAGGAGACTTCTGCCTTGAGTCAAGCCAGGGTACCGAAATGTGGGCCGCCCTTAAGTTGTATCTGTCAATTATTCACAAGACCTCAATAAAAGCTTGTGTTGCTGCCATGTTAACGGGCCTTTAGTGAGGCTTTTTCTGCCATTCCTGTGGGATGGCTGATGCAGTTCTGTCATCATTGCCATATGCTCTTATCTGGGCTGTTGGGAGTTGCAGGGAAAACACGCAAAGAAGGCTGGTGTAGCTGCATCGCTATGGTGGCTGCGGTTTCTGCTTTATGCTCACAAAAGCACATGTTTCCCACCCTTTTTTGAAGGAAAAGCTGGAGGTTGGCTTTTGCTGCCCAACTCCCCAATGGGCTCTGAGTCCCCTAAGTCCATGAGAAGAATGGATGGAGGTAGGATCCAGAGAAAGGATCCAGAGAAATGTTGCGACAGAGTACCCCGCCCTCCTTGCAAGGATGTGAAAGACCAAGAACAAAGTGTGCAGAAACTTTTACGTACTTTAGACATTGCCTAACCCCTTAGCCAAAGACTTAACTAAAAGCACCATACATACATCACAGAAAGAGGGGTTCCAGAAGAAAAATTTGAGTGTGCAGTCATCTCTCCTGTCTGCCAGGATACCTGATAATGTTTTTTTGACTGCATTACCTGGGCAGCCTGGCCATTCTTTTGAGATGTTAAATACTTTAGTTCTTCAATCCAGGTCAGAGGCCCACCCTATTCATACACAAATATGCCCTTAAAACAGATTTTGTAGGATTTGTAAGTGACAAGAACTACTGAGAAAGGTTTCTCCAATATATTTCCTTCTGTAGAGGAAATATTTTGGGTTATTAAGAATCAAGATGGCATCAGGATCCCCCCCCAGAACTATTTCAGACATGTGATTTATTTACTGATGTATGTGTGCTTACCTTGTGCATTTATGAACATTTATTCTATATTTGAGACCTTAGAATTCTTATAACACAGTCCTTCTTCACACAGCACACATTTAAACTATGAAACGCCCTGCCACAGGAGGCAGTGACAGCTGCCAACTTTGATGGCTTTAAAAGAAACTCAGGGAGGAGAAGGCTATTGATTGGTTCTGGCCCTGATGGCCAGGCTCTGCCTCCAAATCCCAGGTGCTGGAAACGACAGGAGGGGGGGGGGCTCTTGTGTTCAGGCCCTGCTTGAGGGCTTCCCTTTGGGGCAACTGTTTGGCCACGGCGAGGACAGGAGGCTGGCCTAGGAGCGTTCTTCTTATGTTCTTATGGCTGTGAGAAAATCTTACCACTGCTGGGTGAAAATCCCATAAAAGATGCTTTCCCGCCAGTTGGTTGTTTTGATCATGAAGACGGCGTGGAGGACATTGAACTGAAAATCTGATTCAGGAGCTGAGCAGACAAGGGTGGCCTTTAGAAACGAGGTCCACTTTTTCTTCAGGGTGCGCCTCCCACCGAGATCACCCTGTGGAAAATAACCCCACAAGATAGCAGCGAGCAACTCTTCCCCCTCCCGTGAATCAGGGCCTTATTCCCTGGGCAGGGCTGGGGGAGCTTCGTGCCAATAGTGGGCAGGGTCAGAGCTAAAGTGGATGGGGCCAGTCCTTTTCTTCCTGGCACCCCCTTTTCTCTTTCTCCAACCCCTTCCACACAGAACTGAAGGTACCATGTTCTAGCCTAGGGATGGAGGACCTTTTCCCGCACTGGTAAGACAATCAAGGGGTCCAGGTACGCACTGTGCAGATCTGAGCTACCCGCGAGACCAGAAGTTTGTCATAGAAGTCAAACTCAACCGCCGCTTCTGTGAAGAAGACATAAACTCTGTCCGAGTCGGAGCCTGCCCCATTCTCCTGCACAAGATCCATGTGAATGAAGGTGGGCTCTGAAGAAGACAATGACACAGGGTTATTATTGTTCAATGTCAGGGGCAGAGATCCTAACCAGTTGAAGCACCGTACTCTCGCCACTCAGACTTCCAAACTTCATGATTCTTTTAGGAGGGAATCCACCCCCTCTGATACCAAAATGGGGAGGGGGGGAAGAGTTCTGCAGCACCCAACAAAAATGATTTTATAGCATCAATGTATCATCCAAAACCAGTTTGAAGTCCATATTGTGATATTGGTTTCATAATTTTTGACCTGGCAATATATATATATTGTGTGTGTGTGCGCGTGCGTGCACGTGTGAAAAATCACAATGTGGGAAAAACAGTGAAGCCAGCCAATGCCTCTACATAACTCCATTCTTATTTCAGACATTGTGATATATCAGCATATCGTGATGTTTAGCTGCTGATATATCACAAAGCTGAAAACCAGCTCCATCCCTATTTCACACATTCTGATGTATATTGCAATGTTTAGCTGGTGATACACTGCGATGTTGAAAACCAGGTATCACCCAGCCCTAATCAGTAGTGATAGCCACCAACCTAGATGGTTTCAAAAGAGGATGAGGAAGGGAAGTCTATCCATGGCTACCAGTCATGATGGCTCTGCCCTTCCGCCACTGTCAGAGGCAGGCAAGGGAAACCTCAGGAGGGGAGAGTTGCTCTTGTGTGTCCGTCTTGCTTGTGGGCTTCCCGTTGGGGCACCTGGCGCCCATGGGGATGGGTAGGGTGGAAGGCAGGGAGGCCAACAGTAGACTGGTAAGACTCCCTGGAAAAGACCCTGATGTTGGTAAAGATTGAGGGCACAAGGAGAAGGGGATGACAGAAGGCAAGATGGTTGGACAGTGTTCTCGAAGCTACTAGCATAAGTTTGACCAAACTACGGGAGGCAGTGGAAGACAGGAGTGCCTGGTGTGCTCTGGTCCACGGGGTAATGAAGAGTCGGACATGACTAAATGACTGAACAAAAAAAAAACAAGAAACAAGGCAGGCAGGTGGGGGACAAGTGAGGGCAGACTGAGGTTGATGGGGCAGCGCCCTTTTCCTAAATGGATCATGTGAACATAAGAAGAGTCTGTTGGATCAGGTCAAGCTCTTCTTACATTCCCAATATCTTGTGGAATGGAACACACTTCATCAGGCACTTGAAAGATCCCTCCTCTAGACGTTCCGGCACTCAGTGCAAGACTCCCAGGGCAGTGTACAGAAATGCAATAAAGCGCAATAAAATAACAATAAAACAGCACACAGCAGTCATCAAGAAGAAAAGGGGGAAACATAATCATCCAATGATTTTCAAGAAGCCCTGAAACTGACTAAAAGCAGGGAGATGAATTCCCTTATTTTAAAATTTTAAGTGTTTTGTGCATCCTTGCTTGGGTCTCTCTCCCCAAGCCCCTTCTGTGTTGAAACTTGCAAACAGCAAAAATCAGCATAGATTAACATCAGGCATCCAGCGGTACAAAGAAACCTAGATTACTCCTTCACAGAAAGGACAGTTTGTTATCACTCAGGCTAAATGAGAACATTCTTGCCCTCATTTAAATAAAGGGGCCGTTTATAGAAATTAATTAAATTGCCTTGCATCTCCTTTCTGTTGCGACAAGGCAGAGCAAATAAAGCCTTTCTGATGGCAAGGAAAATGGGTGAAAATAGGCCTGTCAACAGATTAAAGAACTTTATTTATGGATTAATTATCTGATTTGGAAGCGCTTAATCACGGGGAGCACGTTTACAAATTGCAAAAACATCGGTGACGGAGCCCCCTTGGGAGGGACTTGATTGCAAGCTAAAAATTTAATAACAAAATTTAATAAGCTGAAAGATGGCGCTTATTGTTGAGACATGAAAGGTCATCCATATTGTAGCTTGCTTATTTGCAGCAGGGAAGCCTGCAAAGCTAATTGGCTGAGAGGCTGTGATAGCATCGGTATTTATTTATTTATTTAGTTAGTTATTAAATTTGTATATTTCATCCTTTTTAAAAGTTCACAGGGTGCTTCACAACATAAAATGCAAAATGAGAACACAAAATACATAATAAAACAAAAACAAACTCATAATTCCCCCTCCCACAAACACATTGAAAAGACCATGGAATATTAATCAGCCAAAGACCTGGTTATAGAGAAATCTTAAAGATATGTAATGAAGGCACAAAGTAAGTCTCCCTGGGGAGAGCACTCCACAGATGGGGAGCCACTGCCGAAAAGACCCGTTCTCATGTGGCTGCCCTCTGCATCTCTCATGGAGGAGGAACACGAAGAAGGGCCTCAGAGGCTGAACACAGGATCAGGGTCAGTTCATATGGGGAGAGGTGGTCCTTAAGCATTGCAGGGGGTTGGAGTAGATGGCCCTCAGGGTCCCAACTCCAGGATTCCATGATTCTACGAAGAGAAGACGGAGAATGAGGCCGAAGGGAAATGAAATTAGGAAGGAACCAGGGTCAAGATAATATGGAGAGCCTTAGCTTTTATATAAATGCTCAGGGCATTTACAAGTGCCTGTCCTTGCCCAACTGCTTTGTGAGAGGTGCAGAAGGAAGAAGCTGGCTGGGTGGGTGGGGAGGCGATGGCTGTGGCTTAGGCCACACGCAAAGGAGTCAGCCCAAATTGACTTCCATTTGCTCTAGTGTATCTTTGTGACCTCATTAGCCATTGCACCAATTGCTGCTGTCACCTCAGCCCTATCGGCAGGGTTAACAGCGTATGCACCATATGCACAGTAATGGGGCATAAGCAAAGGTCAGCCGACTGTAGAGGACACAGTGACAACACGTTTTTACTCACCCCAAATCTTTCCTGAACCAAACCTGTGCACCAGTTCCCTGGATCTCTTTCAATCTAAGGACTGGGATACTGTATTTTAAAACATGGACTTGGGCTACTTTTAACATCCCCTCCAGCACTAGCCTGGTTTGATGGTTTGTTTTGTTTTTTAAAGATCTCCCTTTAACAAAATCTGTTTGGTGTTTTAATGAAAACCTGCTTTTTAAGCTACCATGTAAAGAAAAGCTGTGCACGTAGCGTTTGGCTGCTGCGCCGCTTTCTCGCCAGAAGACGTCGAGGCAGGGTGTGTGTTTTCCAACAATGGCAGATTTAATTGCATGTGCAAAGGGCCCAGTACATGACAAGAGGCAGAGGCGGGCAGATGCCGTCACGAGATCAAAATAAGCACTGCACCTCCAAGCTCCATTAATTGGCGACATCTGCCTGGCGGAGGGGTTAAAGTGACATACCTTTTTTTTAAAAAAGAGACTTACCGTTAAGCCATGACGCTTTAAATTCCGTCCTTAAAGGATTCCTCAAACTCCGTAGTATAATTGGCTCCGAACCCAAGAAGTTGTTTGAAGTGGCGGAATAAAGTGCACCGTCTGGGCAGGAGAATAAAGAGACAGGCTTTTTATAAATCTCTGGCACTAATTACAGAAAACAGGCAAGTATTTTGTGTGTGCATGACAGGCTGATGGCTATATTCAGAAGCAGGGCAAGCGAGTACATGGGTGTAGCCTGGGGGCAGCTGCCCCCCCAATCAAGTAAATAAATAAAAATACTTAACTAAAAGTATAAATAACCAGAATATTTGAAATAATAATTTAATAATAATTTTATTATTTATACCCCGCCCATCTGGCTGGGTTTCCAGCCAAATGTTTTGACAGATTTTTCTGAGTGCTTGGGGTCAAAAGCAGACATCTCATTCCAAATCTGCTAGACAGAGCTAGACAGAGGATGATGACAGGTGGGTGTCCTGGCCCCTGTCTAACATAAATCCTGGCTACAATCATGACCCAGAATCATTCAAAATCTTAAGCACCCAAGAAGGAAGGATTAAAGGTGGGTGGAGCTGGAAAAATGCTGTTAGCATCTCAGAACTGTATCCAGTGTTAGCCCTACTCAGGGCAGATCCATTGAAATGGATGGACATGATTAACTTTGGGGAAAGTCCACAGGGCGGGGGGGGGGGCGGGGAGGCTGGCTTTATGCAAGCAGACAGACTGGGCTGTGTGTAACAAAATAAAAATAAATCGGCTTTCTGATTGCCTTTTTCAAGCCAGTCTTTTGTTCAAGGCCTGAAAGGACACACCAGATCCAAAATATCCCCAAACACCTAATTGAAACAATTAGCACTCAGCAGCCATGACTAAGTGGGAAAGATCTCAGCTGCCTCCATGGTGGTGTTGTGACAATGAGAAAACTCACCAACCACCAGAGACGTGTAGCGTGTCCTCGGCTCAAAGGGGCATTTTCCCCGGCTTTCTACCACCTTGGACAGCAGCTTTAGCTTCCTATTGTCCATGACCTATTTGCAAACCAAGCAAAACCAAATGAGCGGAGCTTTTCTGTTTAGAGACAGCAGCCAAGGTGAGGCCCACATTCCCTCAGGAGGCCACATGGCAGGGATGGAAGGGGCAAGAGGTGAGAAGGGGGTGGGCCAATAGATGCAGGCCTCTCTGTTCAACCATCAGGACGCTCCTAGGTTGCCCCAGCCACTCAGGGCAGCTACCAGCAAAATATAAAAACACAATAAAACATCAAGCACTTCTGCTACTGAAAGCTTTGCTCAAAGAACAGGGTTTTAGCTGCCAGAGCTCCTTGCGCACTTTAAGAGTTAAAACCTAAGAGACGTTACTCTGAAGTAGACATATATGCTTTAAAGCAACATAAACAAATAAATAATGCTTTTAAGGGGAACTAAACTCACACATCATGGAACACAGAATCATAGAATTGTAGAGTTGGAAGGGACCCCAAGGATCATCTAGTCCAAACCCCTGCAAAGCAGGAACCGAAGACCTCTTGGACCATAAGGGGATTGAACCCATGACCTTGCCATCATTAGCACCATGCGCTAACCAACAGAGCCAACACAGGACGCTGCTTTTTACTGAGGCAAGTGGTCCAACTGGCCTAGTATCGCCCGCACAGACTGGTAGCAGCTATCCAGGGTTTCAGACAGGAAACTCTGCCAGCCCCAGCTGCAGGTGCCACTGGCGACTTGAACCTGGGGACCTTCTACATTCAAGGCAGTTGCTCCCCCTCTGCCCTACGGCCCTCCCCCAACTACACTATATGAGAAAGGGGAGGTGTCAGGGTGCTGTCGACAGCTCCTGGCCAATTGCCCAGGAAAGCAGAAAGGCAGAGAAAACACAGGCTTTTTAGTTCTTTTTACTATTATTCCAGATGCCAAGGCAAGGCAACCAAGCACTTTTCAGTATCTAATGTTGCTCTGAGTGAAGCTCCACACACAGGACACACCCCTTCTTCGTACTTCCCTGTTCAGCAGACTCCTCCCCTCTCATACAGTTGTTGTTCAGGGCCACCTGCCTTCAGTCCCTCTGCTCTGCTATTCTCAGTGAATGCCTGGTTTGTGGGGAGGGAATGGGTTCTGGGAGTCTCCCCAGTGACAGTGTGTCAGTCAGCTGCTGCTCGGGCTCTGCCTGCTCAATGCTACCTAGCTTCTCATCTCCCGTTATTTCCCAACTTCTTCCCTCTTGTTCCTCCTCTGGGGTGTGCCCTGTGTCAAACCAGTGCTGTAGATCTATACTATCTGCCCCTTCCTCCTCTCTGGAAGGCTCCTGGGGAGGTGGTCTCCATCACCCCTCTGCATCTGCCCAGTCCCTGACTGTAGGGCACGATACTTATAGGTGTTCCACGAAGCGTATTTTGCAAACTTACCACGTAACGACAAGCAGGATTAAACGCATTGGTTCCGCAAACATATAAGCTGGTGGCATTTATCTTATGCAGAATGAGGATGTAATTCTGGCAATCTGCCTTTTTTTAAAAAAAAAGCACACAAAATGAAACAGTGGGGGGAAGGGGGAAACAGATCAAAAGCATACGTAGCTCAGAAAGCTATTCTGCTACTGGAGTTAAGCAGCCAAGTCTAGACTCAAAAGTCACCTGACATACAATACTGGAGATAGCAGAGTTTTGTTCATTCATTCAAAGACTCAGCAACTTGCTGAGAGAGATGTCTTGGACAGCCGCTGCCCGTCAGGGTAGATGATGATGATGGTGGTGATGATGATGATAATGATGATGATGATGATAATAATAATAATAATAATAATAATAATAATAATAATTCAATTACTTGTACCCTGGACATCTGACTGGACAGCTTCCAACAGAATCAAAACACAGCAAAATATCAAACATTAAAAACTTACTGATATCCCTTCAGATATCTTGGGAGAGTCTTATGGTTGTTTATTTTCTTGACATCTGATGGGAGGGTGTCCCATCTTGCCACCCTCTACCCGGCTCCCTATAACCTCACTTTTTGAAGTGAGGGAACTACCAGAAGGCCCTTGCTCCTTCAGGTCTATGGACCGAGGCCATTTAGGGCTTTATAGGTCAGCACCAACATTTTGGATTTTGCTAGGAAATGTACCGGGATCCAGTGTAGTTCCTTTAGGACTGGTGTTATGTGGCCGCTCCCAGTCACCAGTCTGGGTTAGATGGACCAGTGGTTTGACTTAGTGTGTAAGGCAGCTTCCTAAACCTGGTGAGGGTCTTAAGACATTTGCAGCCAGAGGTCCCAAATCTGCCTCCAGAGAGGGCAGTTGGAGTCTGTGGACTGCACCCTGTTCCTGGACAGAGACCCACGTTGCTAAAGTGACCCAGAAGCACCACGGCCAAGACCTACTTTACTCTTTCCTCGTCGAAGGCACTCAAGCTTCCTGTTCTCTGGGGCAAACCAGGCCTCCTGGGAACCCAAAAGCAAATGAAACATTGAGATGAGTGAACGGAGACTGCAGACCAATTCCATTTTCTACTTTATAGTCACCACTGCTTTTAGCTGAACACTTCCTGGGCTGGAAGTGGAAGTACTAGGCTTACTTTTGGGGGCAAAGTATTTGAGCTTTTTTCTCTGTTTTTCCCAGAGCTGTTAAGCTGTTAAGCTTTTTCTGTTACGTTTTTGGGGCATATTCGCCCACCCATAGATGCTCTTCCAGCGGCTTGCCTTGCAAGGGGGCTCACTCGCATGCCACAAAGGCAGAAGGTTCCCCGTCATCCCCAGGTAAAAGGATATCAGGTTAATAGGAAAGACCTTCTCTCAGTCTGGAGAGCCACTGCCAGTCAGAGTAGACAATACTGCACTAAATGGACAAGTCATGTCACCTGGGGCACGGCAGGTTCCTATTTTCCACCTCCCAGCCCTGACATAAAAAGCTTTTACGTTAGGCTTTTTAAAAAAAGGTAAAAGAAAACAAGGGACTAGAAATAATCTGACAATTTGGTTTCTTTGCAAAAAGTCTCCTGAAAGGCACACAAGTGTGAATATTTTAAACAATGAAATAATAATAAATTAATATTACATACCCTGGTTATTTCTTTAGAGATATCACTCAAGTCCAAAGCAAGGATATAGCCTTTGGCTCCCACATACAAAATGTTGGTTTCTTCACTCAGGAAGAGGGTGGAAAAATGGGACAGTCCTCGTTTCCAAAAAACGTTAAAATTCTCAGCTATAATAATAATAATAATGCCTTTATTGTCAATGTACAACCAGTGTACAATGAAATGTAATGTAAGAGAGAAGACAAGGCCTAAACATGACTTGAAAACGACTATCTGGGTATCTGCATTCCACTTTCCCAGCAATGCTGAGCTCAAAATGGCTTATAGTAATAGCATTAAAAATTAGCGAACATTACTGTCACTATAATCATAATGATCTGATGTAGAATTATATAATTATATATCATATAATAATTCTATCTGCTGCAAAACAGAGAGATTTACTTATAGTTTCTCTTGCATTGCTTTCTTTTGGTGGGTCTACTCCGTATGGAACAAAGATCCAAGCCTTTGCTTTTCTGTTTTGTTCCCTGCCACTGGTAAATTGGTCTACAGGTGATGGGTTGAATCCAGACTAAGTGAGTTACCCCAAGTTTCTCATGGAAATGCATGGGACTCAGGTTCTGCTGTGCCTAAATGTTCACATTGATTTTGGTGGGGCCCAAGTTCAACAAATGCAAGTCTCCGGATTCAACCTGATGTAAATAAGTTAACTTTGGAATACAGAAGGGGCAATACCCTATGTGGCCTCCAGCCTTTTATGGACTCAATCTCATGTGCCCTTACAGCGTTCTCACCTCAGAAGCTTTTCCTTCCTACACTCCACCTCCAGCAAACATTTAGATTTCAAAAAGTACAAATTTTCCTGTTACATCACACCCACCACCACCTTGGCAACCTGCCACTTCTGACCACTCCTGGGCGAGCAGACAATTCTTAATAGCTCAGTACTTGGTTCCCCATTGTTCCTTAACAGCTAGCCTTAGCTAGCCTGGTCAGGTTGGTTTGCATAAAGTAACCCATTAATTCCTTGCCTGGCACAATTCTGAAGCTTGTATTTTCCCTTCATATACAAATATTATCCGAATACTACATTTTATTACTTTCTAATATGCACTGTTACCCCAGCTATAACAATAATGAAAATGATCCCTTCTAAGAAAATAAGAAGATGCCCTGTTGTATCAGATCTCCCTAGCCCTGGCTTTGTCAGCTGGTGCCCTCCAATTGATGGGAGTTTTAGTCCAAAACCTCTGGAGGGCACCAGGTTGGCAAAGGCTGACAGAGTCTGACAGACTGCCTCAGCACCCTTTTCATTAACAATTGTCGTGGGACACCCACAGTGGTACACCACCGTTTTTCTTGGTACACAGTCCAGAAGACCCTGTGTGTTGCTGAGTGACCAGATCGTTCCCCAGAGGGCAAGAAGGTGAAAGAAGGCTGTGATGACGCCTGACATTTCGTTGCAGAGCCCTGCAGTCTCTCCCACGTAGGCTCAGTGGCCTTTAACAACCTGAGGTGCAAAAGACGGTTTCAAAGGTTTCATACGGCAATGTTTGCAGTCTCTACAGTGGGCTTTACAATAAACCCTAGACAATTTCTTTCTTAATAATAATAATAATAATAATAATAATACATTTTTATTTATACCCCGCCCTCCCCAACCACAGCTGGGCTCAGGGTGGCTAACACCAATAAAATTTCAATAAAACATAATGGGGGGGGGGGGACAAACAAACAAACGAACAACCAGTTTATTAAAATATGGGTTAAAGTACAATTTAAAATGCAGCCTCATTTTAAAATTAGCCCATAGATCAAAACCCTAAGGGAAGGGAAACATAAGGGTCGGACTGAGTCCAAACCAAAGGCCAGGCAGAACAGCTCTGTCTTGTAGGCCCTGCGGTAACATGTCAAGTCCCTCAGGGCCCTAGTCTCTTGTGACAGAGCATTCCACCAAGTCGGGGCCAGTACTGAAAAGGCCCTAGTTGAGACCAATCTAACCACCTTGCGATTTGGAACCTCCAAAGTGTTGTCATTTGTGGACCTTAAGGTCCTCCGCGGGGCATACCAGAAGAGGTGGTCCCATAGGTACGAGGGTCCTAGGCTGCATAGGGCTTTAAAGGTCAAAACCAGCACCTTAAACGTGATGCTGTACTCCACCGGGAGCCAGTGCAGTCAGTGCATTTGTATGTAAGCTGTGCATGGTTCTGTCCTGCCCCCCATTTTATCCTCACGAGAACCCGGTGAGGCAGATTCAGATGAGAAACAGCGACTGGCTCAAGGGCAGCTAGGGAGCTTCACGGCTGCGTGTGGATCCAAAGCCAGGTCTCCTGGGCCCTCGCCAACCTATTATTACCTTTAGAACAGAGCCCTTACACACACACACAAATACCAATCCCCATTTCTGCTTCTTAAATTGTGGTGTCCAGAACTGGACACAGGACTCCAGGTGTGACCTGACCTGCAGAACAGAGCAGGATTATGACTTCCCTTCATCAGGACACAAGACTTCTGGTGATGCAGCCTAGAATTCACTTTTTTCCCTGCTGCATCACACTGTTGATTCATGTTCAGCTTGTGGTCTACTAAGACCTCTAAATCCTTTTTACATCTACTACTGGCAAGCCAGGTGTCCCAGGGCTTATATTTGTGCAGCTGGTTGGATACCATTTTCCCGAAGTGGTATCCAACAAATAGTAATAATAATAATAATAATAAATTTCTTATACCCCACCCACTCTGGGCGGCTTATACTCAGAACAGACCCATAACATGGTTACAAGTGCCACATAAAACTCCTGCCACAGCTGTAGGATGGCAACAATTTTAGCCTGGTGGCACCTGCACTTTGGAACTCCCTGCCCGTTGACTTCAAGCAGGCAACTCCACTGCACTCTTTTTGGAACCTGCTTTTAAAAATATTTTGTTTAGGCCAGCCTCTCCAGACATGTAGGAGTTACATGCATCCATGTTTTTAGCACTACTGTTGATTTCAATCACCTTTGAAATGATTACAATAGCCATGTAAGATAAGCTGACGAGATAATGTAAAATATGTAATGTCAGGTAATGTAAGATAATGCTGACAAAGTGTGTTTTAATCTCTTGCTGCTAGTGTTAATTACCTTTTGAAAGGTTTTAATTAGTTGTTTGGAACTGTGCTTTATTGATCATTTCAATATTTTTTGCAAACCACTTAAGAGGTTGTTCTTCTTATTCTTTGTAAGTTTATAAACTCTGTAAGTTTTGCAATGCAAAATAAAGAACTGGGCCTAAGTTGTTGAATTTCATCTGAGGAGGTCGGACATGGGAGACGATCCTTGAATCCTACTGTTGCCACAATAGGCGCTGTGGTCTAAACCACAGAGCCTAGGACTTGCCGATCAGAAGGTGGGCGGTTTGAATCCCCGCAATGACGGGGTGAGCTCCCGTTGCTTGATCCCTGCTCCTACCAACCGAGCAGTTCGAAAGCACACCAGTGCAAGTAACCCTAGCCTACCCCTCCCAAAAAAATCACTTTGAGGTTTTGTTTCTTGTCCTGTAATGACCCCCATATATACATGTACGTGTGTGTGTAAACACACACACAAAGAGAGATCCTCAGGACATCTCCCCTCCCCCCCCCAATATCCCCATATTAACTCTCCAAGGGCGTCTCCCCACAAAAAACAACGCCCTTCCTCGGACAAAAGACACCCCAACCCCAAAATACTCCTCTCAGGAAACCCCCTCCCTGGTCTTCAGCTGCAGCCTCCCCTGCCCCCCATTATGATGATGATCTCCCCATAATTCTCCTCAGGGCAGCCCCTCCCCTCCAATTTTACCAGCTCCCACACACGCCTACGCCCCAAATTCTTCTCAGGACCCCCTTATTTCATGCCCTGCCGGGGGGCTGGACTAGAGGGCCTTTGGGGTCCCCCCATTACAGCCCCCTCCCCAATTTCGCCCTTATCAACCCCACCTTTCTATTCACCTGCCACAAGCCCCCATTTTCCAGGTGCCCCACTCCATTTTCAGCCCTCACCCCCACCCAATTATTAAACCTGCCAAGGTTATTGCCATTACTATTATTCTCCCTCAGGAATGCCCCCCTTTTCCCCTTCAGGTTCTCCGCCGGCTTTCCCCGCCCCCCCTCCTCAAATTACCTGGCGGGGGAGGGGGAAACGGCCGGGGGAGGCGCTTTTATACGCCCACGTGACCTGAGCCCCCCCACTTGGCCCCGCCCCCCGGGCTCCGGAAGGCGCGTCGCTCGAGGGCGAACAAAGGCGCTTCACGGGCGGGCGCTCGAGGCTTCCCTGGAGTTCGAAACCATCGGTCCATCAAATGGATTATTACCAATTGTTATTGGTAATAATTGGGGCCCCTCCACCCTACGCCAAGCTGCAGTTATGTATTTTGTAATAACAATAAGTAAATAGTAGTAGTAGTAGTAGTAGTAGTAGTAGTAGTAGTAGTAATCAACAACAGCAGCTTCTGTGCTTCAGTTCTGGACTTTGCAAGAAAGCAATCAATCAATCAATCAATCAATAGGCAGGCTTCAGTTCTGGACTTTGAAACAAACAGATTGCCAATTGTGATCTCCTTACACCCTACTCCTTACTGCAATTCTGTGTTTTGTAATAATAATAATAATGATCCATATATCTCGGGGCAGTTTACAGCATTTGAAAAACGGGGGGAAACACAAAATACATAATGAAAACAAGAACAAAAAATAATTATATGAATTAGTTTTCTTACGAGCCTAAACTTCTATTCAGTAGATCCATCCAAATTAATGGAGCCAAGTTAGACCTATATCTATTTCATTTTAGTGAGTCTGCTTTCAGGAGGGCTGACGTCTTGGTGTCTTGCGCCACCTTCAAGTTCAGAGCAGCCTAAGCCAGATCTTTCATTATTTTTTATTGCATATGATTCTATGTTCTTCTCCACTCCTGTTTGTTTGTTGCGTTATACAGGTTTGCATCTAAATAAAGCCTACTCAGAGGAGACTCACGGAAATTAATGGACCCTTTATTTCCTTTATTTATACTTATATTTACTTATTTATTGCATTTAGACACCACCATTTTTCTCCAAGGAGCTTAAGGTGGTTTATGTGGTTCTCCCCCTCCTTAATCCCAGGTGGCAACTGGTCTCCAAGGTCACCCAGCAAGCTTCATCCCGAAGTAATAATAATAATAATTTTTTATTTATACCCCGCCCTCCCCAGCCAAGGCCGGGCTCAGAGCGGCTTACAAGCAATAATAAAAACAAGATGAATGATTACAACTTAAAAACAAAAATAAAATGCAACATTAAAATAATGGAACATTAAAATGTAGCCTCATCGCAGGAGGAGAAGGAAAAGAAAAAAGAAAGAGAGGGAGGGAGGGAATCAAATTGGCTCCAAGCCAAAGGCCAGGTGGAACAACTCTGTCTTACAGACCCTGCGGAAAGAAATCAGATCCTGCAGGGCCCTGGTCTCATGAGGCAGAGCGTTCCACCAGGCCGGGGCCAGAGTTGAAAAGGCCCTGGCTCTGGTTGAGGCCAATCTAACTTCCTTAGGGCCCGGGACCACTAGGGTGTTGCTATTTATGGACCTTGAGGCTCTCCGTGGGGCAGAACGGGAGAGGCGGTCCCGTAGGTACGAGGGTCCTAGGCCGTGAAGGGCTTTAAAGGTCAAAAGCAGCACCTTAAATCTGACCCTGTACTCTACCGGGAGCCAGTGCAGTTTAAAAAGCACTGGGTGAATATGCTCCCGTGGCAGAGACCCCGTGAGGAGCCTCGCTGCAGCATTCTGCACCCGCTGGAGTTTCTGGGACAGCTTCAAGGGCAGCCCTGCGTAGAGCGAATTACAGTAGTCAAGCCTGGAGATGACCGTCACATGGATCACTGTGGCCAGGTCGGGGCGGGAAAGGTAAGGGACCAACTGCTTGATGCGGCGAAGGTGGAAAAATGTCGCCTTGGCTGTTGCTGTAACTTGCGCCTCCATGGAAAGGGAGGCGTCAAGGATTACACCCAAACTCTTAACGGAAGGCAATGGCACTAATTGGGCCCCCGCAAGAGAGGGAAGTTGGTCCCTCATCCCCATGCCATCCCGACCTAGCCATAGGACCTTTGTCTTTGAAGGATTTAGTTTCAATCGGGTCCCACGAAACCATCCAGCCACAGCTTCCAAGCATCTGGTCAGTGTGTTTGGGGCCGAGTCGGTGTGGCCATCCATCAGCAGATAGAGCTGAGTGTCATCAGCATATTGGTGACAGCCCAGCCCAAAGCTCCGGATAATCTGGGCAAGTAGGAATCCAAACCCTGGTCTCTCCCAGGTCGTAACCCTTCACTCTAACCACATTGCTTCTTGAATTGCAATGGACATACTTTGAATTTATGGGCTGTATGGGGTGTTAGGGGAGGGGTAGCATCTCTGCTGGGGGATACCTGCTTCTTCTAGGGTTTTGTCCACCTTTGGTCCCCACCCTGCACTCAGCTCCCACCTGTGGCTCCTAGAAGCTGCCAGCATGCGACAGCGGCCACAATCCCGGAAACGGCTTTGACTTCCCCTGCATGCAAAGACAGGCTCTGGCGGATGGAGAGGACAAGACCAAGAGTGGGTCCAGCAGGCAAGGAGGCAGTTTCTGCCCATGCTGTAGTTTGTCCACCTGGGAAGGAAGCCCATCGGAGAAAGAAAACTCTGCTCCTAAACCTCTGCTGCCTTGCAGGATATCTTCAGAAGAACAGGCTCAGCAGTAAACACAACACAAATCCAGAATGGAGTCCCCAAGATGGTTGGGTAGCACCTTGTATGCCTCCTTCCAGCAACTCCTGGTGCCCAACGTCTTGCTCTGATTTCTTTTGGACCACCTCTGTAGTCCAACCCCCTACAATGCAGAAATCACTGCTAAATAATCCCTGGCAGATGACCATCCAACCTGTTTAAAAACCTGCAATGAAGGAGAGCCCACCCCTTCCGAGGGAGTCCACTCCACGGTCAAATGGGTTTTACTGTCAGAAAGTTCTTCCCAATGTTGAGTTGAGTCTCCTTTCTTGCACTTTGAATCCATTGGTTTGGGTCCTCCCTGTGAAGCAGGAGAAAACAAACTCGCTCCACCTTCCTTGAGGCAGCCCTTCAGATATTCTCTTCTCCAGGCTAAACATCCCCAGCTCTTTTAGGAATTCCTCCTAAGGGTTGGTTTCCAGTCCCTTGATCATCTTGGTCGCCCTCCTCTGCACACGTTCCGCTTGTCAAGATTCCTTTCAAACTGGGTTGAGTTGTATCCAACATCAATTCTTGTGTAGTGCCAACCCACTGAAATGCATGGCTAATGTAGGTTTATTTATTTCGATAGGTCCCACTCTGCATAAATCTTCTGTTGGATATAGCGCCCCCCCCCATAGGATGGTAACCCATGGACCTGTTACATAACCAGATGGTCACTGCTTTCCGCAGAAGAGCTTCTCTTTCTATACCCCACAATGTAAGAGGTTAAATGCAATAAAAAGTAAAACATTTGAACATTATTAAGATCAAAAATATACACATTGGGTCTCTCAATTCTTATATCACGTGGAACAAGGCCTTTTCAGTGGTGGTTCCCTAGTTGTGGAATGCCCTTCCCTAGGGAAAGACGTGTCTCCACCATTGTTATTAACTTTCAGGAGACATTTGAAAACATTCCTGTTTACTCCCAGGCATTTGGTGGCAGAAGAATATCACTCTTAGCAATCCAAAGATCAGTGAATGGAACAATGTTTTTACCCAGAACTGCTTGTAGTTGTTTTAATTGTTTTAAAGATTTTTTTTAAAAAAACTGCTTTAGATTTTCTTGTTCTTAAATGGCTGGCGTTTCTGCTGCCCTGGGCTTCTTCGGAAGAGAGATAAATTGAAGAAATTTCTCCTTTCTCCAAGTTCTGGCTAGCTGCTGGGTAGAAAGATCTTGCTCTCTCCAGCTTCTGTTCCACCTCTGCGTTTATTTCCCAGTTTTTGCTTCTCACACCTCCCCTTCCACTGGTTCAGTTTTTTATGCAGCTAGGCTGGACGGTGGAGGGAAGCAGGAGTGTGTTGGACAGCCAACTGTTGCCATCACTGACACAGCCAGGCTGAGGGAGGTGTGAGCAGTCAAACTTAGCTCAGTGCAGATCCTGGGAGCTCTTGAGCAGACCTTGCAAACAGGCATTTGTGAAGGCATTTAGCAGGGGAATTTAAGGGGGAGGCCCAGAGTTCTCTCTCTTGGTGTGCATAGGACCAGAGACATGGAGGGCAAGGGAGCTGCTGCTGTAACACCTGTGCCATGTTTGTCATTCTGCCAGAGAACAAGCAAGTGCAAGTTGGTTGTCTTGCTGGAAGAGAAGGGGCAGCAACTTGCCTAGCCACACCTCAAGCAACAGGACCGCATGCAGAGTTACTTGATAGAGCTGAGTTGACTGAGACTGAGCACCAAGAGAGATGGGGTGCGCCCAGGGTGGAGAAAGATTGCCCATTGCAAGAGTCTAACCCCTGAAGGAATGTGACATACAGGAGAAGGATAGTCACAAACCACACTTTGTCATCAGAGTTGCAAAATTGCTTCCATGCTTTCAACTCGGACACCGATTCTTGGCCAGAAGAGCTAGGACAGCAGTTGCCAACCTTGGAAGACACGAAAGTGGCTGTGAAGCTACAGTGCACAGAACAATTATTGCCACCCCCAGAGGAGAGAGAGACAGGAGGAGATGGATTTGGGGGATCCATTCTTGATCTAACCCAATCAGATCCAAGGCTACTGACCATGGATGAGTATGCCAATAACGTACTTGCTAACTTCCGTGGAGACAACATTGGAGAAAGGGAACTGCAGTCTAGAGATGATAAGCTGGGAGGAAGGAGTAGGAAGTACTCAAAATCATAAGTTTCCTCTTTGTTTCTGCCTGGTTTTCTCTTCTGTTACGTGGAACAACTGTCTTGTTTTAGGGGTGGAGGTGGGTCTGGCAGACTCAACAGGCAGGCTGTGAGCTGGTGCTGGTGTTGCCTCTATTAAACATGCTCTAGTTATCTCCCGCTTGGAATACTGCCTCTACGTGGGGCTACCTTTTAAGGTGACCTGGGGACTACAACTACTCCAGAATACGACAACTAGACTGGTGACTGGGAGCAGCTGCCGAGACCACATAACACCAGTCTTAAAAGACCTACATTGGCTTCCAGTACATTTCCGAGCACAATTCAAAGTGTTAGTGCTGACCTTTAAAGCCCTAAACGGCCTCGGTCCTGTATACCTGAAGGAGCGTCTCCACCCCCATCGTTCTGCCCGGACACTGAGGTCCAGCTCCTTGTGGCGGTTCCCTCACTGTGAGAAGCGAAGTTACAGGGAACCAGGCAAAGGTTCTTCTCAGTAGTGGCGCCCACCCTGTGGAACAACACCCTCTCATCAGATGGTAAAGAAATAAACAACTATCTACCGTTCAGAAGACATCTGATGTCAGCCCTGTTTAGGGAAGTTTTTAATGCCTGATGTTTTAATGTATTTTTAATCTTTTGTTTGAAGCCGCCCAGAGTGGCTGGGGAAACCCAGCTAGATGGGCAAGGTATTATTATTATTATTATTATTATTATTATTATTATTATTACTACTATACCTGACTCCTGTCCTTGCTCATGGCTGGGGTTTCTATGTTTCCTCCTGTTCCTCCCCTCCTGACTTCCAGCATCCAGTATTTCCCAGCTCTTCTCCTCCTCCTCTGGGGCGTGTCCTGTTTCTCACCACCATGAACCTGGGTCCAAACTGTACTCTCCTGCCATTTCCCTGGAAGCCACTCTTCCTCACCCAGCCAGTCCCTGACACCTATGTATGTACAGCAGCTAGAAGTAACAGCCAGGAACTGAAATGAGGCTAATAATCAGGTTCATGTTTATTGAAGGCTTTTTTGTTAAAAAATAAAGCAAAAGGATTACATGCCGTTAAACATTTAAAAAAGAAACGATGAATCAGCTAACAAACTTCTCTTTCCACTACGGGTCAATACTGTTCAGATGGCATAGGAAAGGGGGGGGGGATCCTGATCAAGAGCCACTGAAAAAACACCACCATCCCCAAACGAAGGGTTGGGGGAGAGACACTGGATAAAGAATACACGTGCCCTAGCAACTGCAGCAGGAAAGTGTTCGTGGATGCTTGTGGTCTTCGTGAGAGAGCCTGGAAAACTAGAATAAGAAAAAAAACTAGTGAACCAAATTGGCTACCAAGTGGCCATTTTTGCTCTGCATTTGAAAATATTTTGCAGACCCATTAAAAATGTTCCCCAGAAGTTGCCCAGTGAAAAGCAGATTGTTAGAAGATATCACACACAGGAAAGTAGTGGATCTTGGTTTTAAAATAACCCCAAAAGATCCTTAGGCGAAAGCAACAACGGGAATTTAAATAACACCAGTGTTGCTCAGTTCAATGCTGCCCTAGAACAAATCTTAGCATAAAGGAAGACTGGCTGTAATCATGGTTATCTTGAAGGGTTGGAGAAGAGTAAAAGTCCTCTTTGGCCCCACCCCAAGGAAAACAGTGTTCCATCTTTAAATAAAATTTTAAAAAATCAAAGTTTGCTATGTACTCCTGCAGCTGTGGAGAGTCCAGAATCAGCAGGACCAGCCCAACGAAATTGGGTTTAAGCACACCGCCATTTATTCCCCCAGCCTGGATATGAACATTCAAAGTTGACACCCCAAGAACTGGGCTCAAGCCACAAAGGCAACAGAATCAGCTGGAAGAGAGGAGCGCAGCCCTCCCACAAAATGCAAGAGAAAATGTTTGGGTTATGCAGTCATCTCCCTATCTGCAAGCTCCTGAAGTCAGGAGGAGAAAAGGTTCTAGCAACTCGAAAGAAGACACAAGAGTTGGCTGTAAATATGAGGTGGGGTGAAAACAAAACTGTGGCTGAACACAGAAGCTTCACATCAAAGGAAAGGGGCTATTCAAACAGCAACAACTCATTTATGGGCCAGGGGAATCAGCAATCTGACTCACAGGGGGCCAAAAGGCCAGGTTGGGCAGAGAGCCAATTTAAAAATAAAATAAAATATGCAATACTCAATTAGGAAAGAGAAACCAAAACACCCCTAGAAATTAAGTAAGAGAGTGGTTTTAACAGGAGGGTGGCCAGACCCCTGTGGCAGCTTCAGCTTGACAGAACTGGATCCTGCAGGCCGAAGGAAGGGAGTCTTGCGGGGTTCTTCAACATCTTGCTATCAGCAGCAAACCTCTTGCCTCAAACAAGAAGTTCCCCATTGCATGCGCCTGATGACGGCATGGAGCTCAGGCTGACTTCAACACCACACTCTTTGATTCGGAGTTTCCTGGGGCAGAAAAGCTTGTTCTGAGCTGGAAGGAATGCCGCAAACCACACTGGAGTGTGGTTTCCCCCTGAAAAGTCCACTTTGGCTATGAAGGGGGAAGGAGGTGCGGATGATCCTGCACATCACAAGACCCCCACCACAAATGGGTGGCTGTGAGAAACCAAGGTTCACAACGGACAGAATGTTTCAGAGTTAACAACTGGCTTGTGTCCGGTCACCAAGATGAAGTAGCCTTTTGCGGAAAAGCCGGAAGAGGCTGGGTGGCAAATCGTTACTGGAGAACTCCAGAGGGAAAATGGATTGAAGAGAGTGTGTGGACACTCAGCATTCAGAAAACACTGTCAAATTCAAATCGGGATGCTGTCAAGACGGTCGGTTCGGACGTAGAGTTTGTGCACATTCTAGAGGGGTCCTCTTCAGCAATGGAGTGAACCCAAATTTCAAACAACCTTGTACCCCCCACAAAAAAAAACTCTCCAGAGATCTTCCTGCAAGAAAACAGCACTAAGGTTCCTTTGCAGAAGGAAAAGATAACCAAGACTGTTAAAGAAGACGGAAATGCAGGCCAAGCAAAATCCTGCATGCCTGGCAGTGGCACTGATCGCTGATAACACAGACCTCAGATACAAAAGTGAGATTCGTATCTGCCCTACATGGTATCAGTTTCTACATACTGTTTGTATTTTATTTAAAGCAAACAAAGCGATGGTTCAATAAATCGAACAAGTAATGGTTATTCAATAACTGCAGCTCGTCGTGCAGACCCAAAGCAGTTGAAAAGAAAAAGACATCCAATTGTGTAAAGGTGGAATTTCTGGATCTTGCGAAAGGCAGGATGATCATATTGTCCACATAGAGGACAGACCATTTTTTCGTGCTGTCTGGAATGGATACAGGCACATACCCCCACCTACGCAGGGGTTATGCTCCAGGGGCCCCACATGCAGAAGTGAAATTGCATAAAGTGGGGGGCATGCTGCTTTAATAGGGAGGGCGCACGGAGAAGAGACAGACTCACATGCGTTGACGGGGCTGCTGCCCTGAGCCTTCCGTCCCATCCCTCCCGGGCAGCAGTCCTGAGAGACTTCCAGGCCACAGTTGTTCACTTCCTTTGATTTCCTCCTCCCCGCCCCTTACCGCTTTGACCCACAGCCCCCCGATCTGCTCAGCTACTCACACTCTCCCCCTGCCACTCCTTTTCTCCTCTGAGCACTGACCCTGCCTTATTGGAAGATGGATTTGTGCCTCACCTGCTGGCTCAGGACCGCACGGCTAGTGGGGCACTGGGTTGCCCATCCTCTAGGGTGCCCTTGAGAAGTGCTTTCAGACCCAGCAGTGCAGTGCCCAAGCGCTGATCCCATGTGCCCATGTCCCCTCCCTCTGCCCACTCACACCTTGAGATTGTCGCTGCAGCCAGGACCAGGCTGGTGTGTGTGTGTGGACATGTGCCCCACAGCACTCGGAGTGGGGATCTGAGCCGCAGGTAGAAGCAGCCAATTGATTTATTATTTCCCGGCACTGCATGCACACGTGGTTGTACGCAAGTCGGCCTTGCGTAAGTGGGGGGGAAGCTTGACATCCTAGGTTCTTGTTAAGAGATTTGATCAAAAAGTAGACCCAGCCGTTCCTGCATCCAAAGAATGGCAATGTTCGTTTTGATTTGTTTAGGAGGTTAAGGATTCTTAAGAGCAATTTGCTCTTCTAATTGCTCCAAATTTAAAAGGGGTGGGGGGTTCTCAGAAGATGGCCTGTCCTCTCTCCAGACCTCTCTCCAGCACAATGATCTTCGCTTCTTTGGTTCAAAGCTCATTCTGGTCATTCATAATGGAAACAAACATGAAAAAATGGTTAAGAACAAATCCAGATAAGCTTTGTGCACACACAGAAAATATCTCCCTGGTCAAAGAAGAAGAAGAAAAAGCTTGAAAACAGAAGAAGAGAGAAACAGTTATCTTGCAATTAATTCAAAAGGGGGTGGGGGACAAAGCTGACTTGCTGCACACAACCTACCTATTTATTACAGGCTCTTTTCAGATAGTACATCTGGATCATCCTCTGGCGGAAGGTGGCAAAGGTGTCCTCCTTGTTCTCGTCCCCCGCCACACCCAAGCCCTCCCCCGCTGAGGTGGAGCCCCTAAAAGGGAGGCAAAGCAAAGAGAAAGTGAGCACCCACATGTCCAGCCACCAGCTTCCTTGACCAAAGCGCAGGGCCAACGGGTGATGTCTTGGCCGCTGTGTTTCCAAAGAGGTGACCAAGCTCCAGGTCAGTCCTTCCCCACGCCCAAGTTCCTTTGGCTCATGCCAACCCCAAAAGCATAGGAGTCAATTTTGGACAGTGCTAGGAAACAGACAAACAAAGCTGCACCCTTAACATTTACACACTTGTACTCCCCTTGCAAAAAGAAAGGAAATAGAAAGGCATGTTGGGGTACGTAAGAACATCAGAAGCACGTGGATCAAGCCAAAGGGTTCAGCATCC
Organism: Podarcis filfolensis; assembly: GCF_964270895.1. Taxonomy (NCBI): domain Eukaryota; kingdom Metazoa; phylum Chordata; class Lepidosauria; order Squamata; family Lacertidae; genus Podarcis; species Podarcis filfolensis. The sequence goes on from NC_139622.1 coordinate 2,060,797, forward strand.
TGTTCGCCCAACCGGATTTCCCAATGGGAAATCCACAAGCAGGATTCGAACACAAGAGCCGCTCTCCCCTCCTGTGGTTTCCAGCACCTGGCATTCAGAAGCACTGCTGCCTCAGAGTGTGCAGGCGGAGCAGAGCCATCCTGGCTAGCAGCCATTTGTCTCATCTTCTTTTAAAGCCATCCAGGTTGGGGGCCATCCTGTGGCAGCGAGTTCCACAGCTTAACCACAGACTGCGCCAAGAAGGGCTTCCTTACATCTGTCCTGAATCTCTCAACGTCCAGCTTTGTTGGACGCCCATGAGCTCTACAGTGTTACGAGGGAGAAAAACCTCTTTCCGTCCCGCTTTCCCCTGCCGTGCATAATTTTATGATGCACCTTTTCTCTGAGCTACAAAGTCCCAACTGCTGTCTCCTGAAACCCATACCAGTTGGTGGCCATCCCTGCCTCCTGCGGGAGGGAGCTGCATGAAGGCCTTTCTTTGGGTGGGAGACCCCAGGGTCACGGCTCGTAAATGAGCCGTTTGCTTCATTTGGCAGCGGGTCTGTGAGGGTGTTGGGCAGGGGGCCTCCCCCCCCCCCGCTCTGGCAGAAGGCCAACACAGCTTCCCAGCACTTGCAAAACAGCTGCTCTCACTACAGATGCTCCTGTCGAACACACAAGACTTAGATGCCATCTCAAATCGCTGGTCCAGCACAGTAGGTGCTGTCTGCTTTGAATGGCAGAAGACGTTGGACCAGCCAGCCAAAACCCACTTTAAACAAGGGGTGGTTGGGATCTTATGGGTGAGACGTGCAGGATGCTCCCCTGCCAAAAGCACGAAGCCTGGCAATGTGTCTAAGACAGGGATGGGTTGTTCTCAGAGCCTGGGCTCATCTTTGCCTCTCACAGAGGCCATGAGGTCAACTCTCCCCATGAGGAAGGACCATGTTGCCTCTTAAGCATTTGTAAGAACTCGGCCGTTCCGTGTGGCAGCTCCTACACTTTGGAGCTCCCTCCTTCCCTATTGCAGCCAGCAGCAGTTCTGTTTATAATTATTATTTTATTATTTACATGCCGCTCACCTGACTGGGTTCCCCCAGCCGCTCTAGAGTCTCAACAAAATATTAAAAACACAATAAAACATCAACCATTAAAAACTTCCCTGAACAATGCTGCCTTCAGATGTCTTCTAAAAGTACCAATTTTTCTCTCTGACATCTGATGGGAGGGTGTTCCACAGGGCGGGTGCCACTGCCAAGTAGGCCCTCTGCCTGGTTCCCTGTAGCTTTGCTTCTCGCAATGAGGGAACCGCCAGAAGGCCCTTAGAGCCGGGTGTCCAAGCTAGACAATGGAGGTGGAGACGCTCCTTCAGGTATACAGGGCCAAGTCAGTTGAGCTGACTGCAGCCTCTGGGAGCTTGTGACAAGGACTTGGGGGCATTGGCATGAAAGGACCAGAGCGCTGTCTTATGGTATATGCAGGACGGCCAGGAAGCTGCTGCAGTAACCTCCAACACTGCCATGTTTGTCTTTCTGCCTGAGAATGTGCAAAACTACAACAGCAGCAAGTGAAAGCTGCTTGCCTTGCTGGAAGAGAAGACAGAACTTGAGGCCCACCTATCCACACATCAAGCTATTGGGCCAGATTAGGAATTTCTAGCTAAAGAGAGCAGACTGTCCTGGAACAGTGATGCAGGGTGAGTGTCGGCCCCTAGAGAAGATCATCATCCACTGCAGGAGACAAACCCTTGGAGGAGAGTTTCTTAAAGATGAAATATTGAAGGCACAAAGGTAGATGATTCCAACCCAAAAGAAAAGTCGGAGGCCCAGCCTCATGCTTTCTGTGGCACGTCACCTGTGTTCTGCTGGTACACACTATGAAGATCAGAGTATCTATTTGACGCATTTGTCAATGCCTAACAGAAATGGAGAGCATTCCTCAGCACCATGAAAAATAAGCCAGGTAGCCACACCAGAACTCACTTCCCAGAAATCACTTAGAAGGTACCTGCAAGTTTCTTTCTGGGAGGGCTAAAGGCTTTGGGTTTTTTTGTTTTCTGTTTCTAAACGACAGCTCAGAGCTGGGGGCACCTGCCCAGGGGCATCACTGGAAGCCTTTGTGGGCAGAATGGTGCCCGCTGGCGCTGAGTTGGCGACCTCTGCAACAGGGAATAACTGTGGTGAGATATCAATCCATTCCAAAACCTGTTTTTTGTTTTGTTTTATAAAAAAGGAGTGTGCCACTCGCTCACGTGCTACGTACACTTTGACGGGGTCCTTGATGCCCTTTCCGTGGGCTCCAAGCCCAAGGCCTTCCTTCCAGCCCATTTTCTGCAGCATCTGGAAGCCAATGTTCTTCTGGTTCAGCCGCTTGTGGGAAAACTCCAAATCCTTTGATTTTTGCCACTGAGAACAAAACTGATCATCAGCATCGTTATCATAAACACCTGGCTCGGCTGTTGCATTAAGGCAACAGAATGCCGTAGCAGGATTATTGTTGCTAACAACAACAACAACAACAACAACAATAATAATAATAATTGTATAATCTAAAAACATTATACAATATTATATTAATAATATAATAATAATTTGTTTCAGTCTATTGCAGTGTTTCCCAAACTTGGGTCTCCAGCTGTTGGACTACAACTCCCATCATCCCTAGCTAGCAGGACCCATGGTCAGAGATGATGGGAACTGTAGTCCAAAAACAGTTGGAGACCCAAGTTTGGGAAGCCCTGGTCTATTGTTTTAACTTTTTGTGTGTTTTAAATTATGCTGCAAGATTTTTTTAGTGATAACTTTGCTTTTTCATCGGCTTTTTTTATAATTAAAAACTTACCCTAAAAAAAACACAACACAACACAACGCTTTGAGGTTGCTTCTGTAGTCAAGCTGTGGGTAAATTTTATGAAGAGAAATAAAGAAATGCACTTTGAATAAATGGGCAATTAACTGATCTTTTTAAAATTTTATTGTCTTCATCAGAAATTTGTGCGAACCACTCCTCTGAACAATGCTTTTTATAGGGTTGGGGACATTGGGGACAGGGAACCAAGGGGCCTGAGAAAGTTTGGGAACCGCTGGGCTGAGGTTTTTGCCAGTACCTAACTGGTGAACAGAAGTTCACACTTACATTTTATGGAGGTTTCAAGCTGGCTTTGAAAGCTGCACTGGGAGGCCTCTGCCTGGAAAGCACAGTGCATTAAATCTCTTAAAGAATAAATGCACGTATTTATTATTTTGCCCCCTTCTCACCTTATTTTTGTGGGACTGATAGCCGCGGGGTCGGTCATACGCAATCCGGACGGGGTCGTGGACTGTAATGCAAAAAAAGCAAATCCAGAGGTCAAAGGTCAATCCAGACACAAACAAAATTTGACAAAGAATTACATGCCTGGCTTAACCCGCCCAGCTGCCTCACTCACCTTTCGGTTCATCGATGAGACAGACCCTCTTGGAGGCTGGGATCAGGCCCACCTTCAAGGACCTGCTGCTGGCCCTCTTGCGCCCAAAGGCCCTGCCCCGCAGAGGACCCTGGGCAGATGCTTCTGAGGTGGGGCCCTCAGGCTGCCCTTCTCCAGCTGTACTCGAGGCTCCCACGCTGCCAGGCCCTGCTTGAGCTTCCTCCTCTTCCATTCCAGACTGGGGAGCTTCCTCCTCCTCCTCCTCTTCTTCCTCCTCCTCCTCATTGTTCTCCCAGTCGCCCTCCGAGGGTGCGGGGCTCTCGCTGGCAGGCTCTGGAATGGCGCTGAAGTTCATGGAGGGGCACAGCTCGTAGACTTTCATCCGGTAAAACCTGAAGGCTGAGCTCTCACGGTCATGCAGGAACCTGAGAGAGAGCACAGGAGGACTTCACTGCACTGTTGCTGTGTGACATTTCTGCGTCGCTTCCCCTATGAGGACCCTGAGGTGGCCCATACAAGTATCTGGGGACAAGCTGCAGCTCTGAGCTTCACAAGAAGGCTTGTTCACTGATTTATTTCTAAAAACATTTAGATACCACTGTATCAAAGAAATATATCACAGCGGTTTGCAACAAAACTATAACCCATCTGCTGCACTGACTGAGACTAGAATGGGGTCACTGTGCCCCTAAAGGACCAGGTGTGCAGCCTGAGGGTCTGTCCATGGAGGTGCAAGTCAATCCTATGTCCAGGGCAGCTGTCTACCAGCTTCATCTGGTATGCCGGCTGAGACCCTCCCTGGCTGCTCCCTGTCTCGCCAGACTGCTCCATGCTCTGGTTATCTCCCACTTGGACTACTGCCATGTGCTCTACATGGGGCTGCTTTTGAAGGTGACTTGGAAACAACAACTAACCCAGAATGTGGCAGCTAGACTGGTGACTGGGACCATATAATTCCGGTTCTAAAGGATCTACACTGGCTCCCAGTACGTTTCCAAGCACAATTCAAAGGCCTGGTGCTGACCTTTAAAGCCCTAAACAGCCTCGGCCCTGTATACCCGAAGCAGCATCTCCCCATCATTCAGGCCAGCCACTGAGGTCCAGCTCCGAGGGTCTTCTGCTGGTTCCCTCACTGCGAGAAGTGAGGTTACAGCGAATCAGGCAGAGGGCCTTCTTGATGGCGGCGCCTGCCTTGTGGAACACCCTCCCATCAGATGTCAAGGAAATGAACAACTACCGTATTTTTCGCTCTATAAGACTCACCAGACCACAAGACGCACCTAGTTTTTGGAGGAGGAAAACAAGAAAAAAAATATTCTGAATCTCAGAAGCCAGAACAGCAAGAGGGATTGCTGCGCAGTGAAAGCAGCGATCCCTCTTGCTGTTCTGGCTTCTGGGATAGCTGCGCAGCCTGCATTCGCTCCATAAGACGCACGCACATTTCCCCTTACTTTTTAGGAGGGAAAAAGTGAGTCTTATAGAGCAAAAAATTCGGTATCTGACTTTTAGAAGACACCTGAAGGCAGCTCTGTTTAGGCACGTTTTTAATGTTTGATGTTATATTACGCTAATAATAAATATAGTAATAGTAACATGCCACCACTTTACAGATGTTGAGTGTTGTTACTGCAATGCCTGGCTCATGCAATAAGGCTCGGGATGCTCCCAGGAGCATGCCACATGATTTTCCTTTTTTTTTTTTTAAAAAAAAAGATATTTATTGAAATTTTCAAAATATTACAAAATAAAATAAAAACAAAGAAAAATGCAGATTCAAACAAAAAAAAATAAGAAAAAAATACAACAATACATCACAAACAATTAAAAACATTTAAAAAACAAATTCATTATTTCCAAATCCTCAACTGTCATTACCTTCTTTTTTAGACCTCCTCCTCCCTTTCTTTGTATCCTAGTTGTTAATTATCCCAGCAAATCCTTTCCATATTTCCTAATATTCTGTCATTACATTACCCTAAACTGTTTTAGTCTTATCTTTCTATAATAAGATAAATCTTAAAGCTTAAAACTTAAATCTTGTCCTTTCCAGCTTCTCATAACCATAACATTCTTTCATAATTCTTTAAACATTTTTGCTAAAGCCAAGTAATTTCATTCCAACATTTTTCTAATGTTCATCAATTTTATAAAACAGTTCTAATGGTAGAGAAAAGAAATACAAACAAGTCCAATCTTCATCCAACGTCCCTTCCTCCTGGTTCCGGGTTTTGTCAGTCCTTATTATCACGTCGATCTAGCTCATTAACCTGGCAACCTTATATCCGAGGCCCTCAAGTCTCTTCCATGTCCCTTCCGCCGCTCTTCTTCATATTTGTAGCTGTATTTTCCCTTGTCTCCTGCTCGTGGTAGCTCCAGCTTGACAATATTTTTAGCCCTTCTCGACAGATCAGCCCCTTTTCCATATTCAACACTAAATTCCATATGGTATTTAACAGCATGTTTCAAAAACCCTCCAAGATTAGGAGCCCCCACAATCTCAAACATCTCACGGCCCATTGCCATATTTGAAAAGTCCAGACATCTCAGCATAGGGGGGTCAATCCAGCCCCCCATTTCCAAGCCAAACCAAACTTTTTCTTTCCAAATGTGGCTTTTTCCAAGTTCATTTGTCAAGTCCGAAAACTCATATTCCTGTTGGGCCTGTTCTGTCAAAACACACTCCTGATTTAATTCCTGAGTGGGCTCCACATATTTTCCCACTGCCTGTTCCAAATTTCTAGCCGAGGTCGCCATCCAATTCACCTTTTCGTGTAATTGTTCCAGTAGGGCATTTGTTTTATAAAAGACACACAACAAGGTTTCTGAAAACATTGTCCTGCAAGGTCAAATGTCTGTTCCCACAATTGTAATCTATAACAGCTGCCGACTCCCTGGAGTTGGTTACAGTTTCACAGTCTCCCTCTAGGGGGAAAACTTCTATTTGTTCTTGCAACAGAGTTTCCCCTTTTAAGATACTTTGTCAATATTTATTCCTTTCAAATGCGAAAAGGAACAGTGGAATCACTATGTTTCTCTTCTTTTCACTATCTGTCAAAAACACTTATTTCTGGTCAGTGAACTTCAAACGTCGGTCCTGACACCCCCGCTCCAGTATCAGGACGGAGGAAAGTTACTTTACTTTAAACTCACTTTAAACAGTCTAAAAATGATCCTCCCCCTTCTCCTGCTGTCAAAGGGGGGTTCCACAATTATAGATGATGGAATCCAGTCCTTTAAAGACGATTTTCTTAGCTCTAGTTTATGTTGTCTTTGCTTTATTCTGTTTACAAAAGAACGGAAGGCTGACTTCCTGTTTAGACCTTCCCGTTCCGTACCAAATTAAAATAGGTATTTTAAGATCCAATTCTCTTCTGCTCACTAGTCCTTATTTGATGTCCAATTGTTCAAAATCTAAGTACTCACGGGTGCTTGTTTTAAAGTCCAAATTGTCCCAGGAAAAAGGCAGCGCTCTCCGGCAACGGCTATGGGGCTTCGCTCCACGGAAATAGCCGTTGACTCTCAGCACCGCGCCACTTCCCCCTCTTCACTTTGGAGCCCGTTAGTGGGTTCCTTAGCGAGTTGGGGGGGCGCTAAAGGTGCCCGCCGAGTCCCATGGTCACAGGCTTCATCCATCTGTGATTTTTGAAAGGGTCCCCGCTTCGCCGTAGCGGAAAAGACCCGTTTCCCGCGGAGCTATTCCCTCCAGTTCAGAGGGAGTTCGCCATTGCCGGTGGCGCCACCCCGGAAGTCGCCACATGATTTTCCCGGGGAGGGAGAGGGTAGCTCACCACAAATCCGGGTTATCTGTGCTGTTGTCGATGCTGAACTGCTCAATCTCAGGTCCCACCTCCGCCACAAACTTGGCCAGCCTCTCTGCTGTCACCATCGTTTTGGGATCCACTGGAAAGCAGGGGGTGGGATGGGGGAAGATAACAAAATTATTCCTGCTCCATTTTAAACAGGGCTTATATTGCTGGAACACTGGTGGGATACAGCCACAAAACACAGGGATACAGGATGCTAAATAGGGATGGGAGTTGTAGTCCAAAAACAACTGGAGACTACAGCTGGATGATACCTGGTTTTCAACACTGTGATATATCAGCAGCTAAACACCGCAATATGTAGATATATCATGGTGTCTGGAATGTATCTCGGCTGCAGAAAATAATACAAAATTGGCATGTGCTCTGCTAACTAGGCTCAGGTGGCCTCAGGAGCACAAAGCACCTTCCATCAGGTACAGGTGGTGGCCCGGCTATGCCCTTAACTTCATCTATGCTCTAGTAACCTCCAGGTTAATTACTGCAGGACATTATATGTGGGGCTGACTCTATAAACAGTTCAGAAACGTCAGCTGGTGCAGAATTTTACAGCCAGGCTGCTCACCAGGGCAAGGTGGTTTGAGCATACTGCATTGATCCTGGCCTGCCAATGAGTTTCTGCGCTGTTTTTTGACCTCTAAACCTTAAATGGCTCAAGGACTGCCTCTCCCCATATGAACCGACACAGACCCTGCCCTCGTCCTCTAAGAGGCCCAGACAGTGGCAATACGAGAACAGGTCTTTTCTGCCACATGGTCTGACTCGTGATAAGACAGCTTCCGATATTCCTGTGTAATAATGTTAAGAAGAGCCTGCCAGAGAGACCAGCCTCCTAAGTGTCCCCATAAGCTACCCACAGCGAAGATCCCAGAGAGAATTATGGGAGCAAAGGCCAGCTCAGCAAAGGAGCACCTCCTTTGGATTAAAAGCCCCTGGGCACAAAATGCCCACTCCCACTGAAGGAGCAGAGGGAAGAAAACACCATTGGCTCAAGGCAGCTGTTCAGTGGGCCAAAGGATTGACTCAGCGGAAGGCAGCTCAGCAGCTCAAGGGTCACAGGTCCCACCTCCAGCTAAAACGGAGGGGAAAGAACCTCTCTGTCCAGGACCCTGCAGAGGCACTGGCAGGCAATGCAAAGCGAGACCAGGCTAAGACTAGGTGATATCTGGTTTTCAACATCACAATATATCACCAGCTAAACATCATGATATAGTGATGAATCATGAAGTCTGAAAAAAGGGTGCAACTCCGTACAATAGAGGCATTGGCTGGCTTCGTGGTTTTTCCTGCTCTTGTGATTCCTTGTAGGGGAGCGCTGAGCCAGCAGAGTTAACAAGGGCTGCAGGAACTGAGAGACACACTGACTGGCTTCAGTGTTTTCCCCCAAATTGTGATTTTTGCATAGAGCACACAAGCACACACAAACCACAATTTGTGGTATGTTGCCAGGTCAAAAATTATGAAACCGATATCGTGATATGGACTTCAAACTGGTTTTGGATGATATATCGCCAAGTCCTCATAATAAATAACAATAAGTTTATTATTTGTATTCCGCCCATATGACTGGGTTGCCCCAGCCACTCTGGGCAGCTTCCTATATATAAACATAAGAAAACATTGCACATTAAAAAGCTTCCCTATACAGGGCTGCCTTCGAAAATCTTCTAAAGGCTATTATTATTATTATTATTAGGTAAAGGTAAAAGGACCGCTGACCATTAGGTCCAGTCGCGGACGACTCTGGGGTTGTGGCGCTCATCTCGCTTTATTGGCCGAGGGAGCCGGCGTACAGCTTCTGGGTCATGTGGCCAGCAGGACTAAGCCGCTTCTGGCAAACCAGAGCAGCGCACAGAAACGTCGTTTACCTTCCTGCCGGAGCGGTACCTATTTATCTACTTGCACTTTGACGTGCTTTCAAACTGCTAGGTTGGCAGGAGCAGGGGCCGAGCAACGGGAGCTCACCCCATTGTGGGGATTTGAACCGCCAACCTTCTGATCGGCAAGTCCTAGGCTCTGTGGTTTAACCCACAGCGCCACCCGCATCCCTATTATTATTATTATTATTATTATTATTCCTAATTACATTTGTATACCGCCCTACACTTGCAGGTCTCACAGATATCGTGAGTCACAATATATTGCCAGGTCAAAAATTATGGAACTGATACCACAATATGGATTTCAATCCAGTTTTGGGTGATATACAGTATTGATATATCGCCCAGCCCTAGAACATACCACATCCTGCCTGCCCTGTCCCCCCTGAAATTCACATACCGTCAGGGAACTGGCATGCTAGCCCAAGCGAGCTTCCAGCACTCAAACCTTCCCTGGGCACATCTTCTGGGTCGGTGGCTGAGTCGCAGACTCCCGCCTTTTCCAAGGCGGTCTCTGCTGGGTGGGCTTCGGGGCTCTGCGGCAGGCCCTGCTGCTTGAGCATTGTCTCGGCGGACAGGAGCGTCTGGGTCCCCACGGTGGCTCGCTTCACCCTCTGGGCTCTCGCCACCCGCCGCTGAAGGATCCTGGGCCTCCTCTTCCAGAAGAGCCGCTTCTTGATGCGGAGGACCTTGCGGGCGCGCAGCAAGGCCTGCATGACAGCCAAATCCTGCACCTCAGGGGTCTTCTCCTGCTTGGGCTCTTCCTTGGCTGCAGACCTCAGCCGATGCATCTCCGACAGCTTGAGCTTGTAATATTTGTGCTCTAGGCTGTCCTCTTCCTTGAGAAACCTGTTTTGACCGGGGGGGAAGGAGCAGCTAATCAAAACAGTAGAATTATCACGAGAAACAATTTACAACAATAACTTAAAATGTACAAAAGTTAAAAAGAATAGACCAAAACCAGTTAAAATTCACATCAACTTTCTAAACATCTGGGCAGGATTTTCTGAACAAGAATGTTTTCAGCAGGCGCCGAAAATGATACAGTGAAGGCACCTGACTGATATCAATAGGCAGGGAGTTCCAAAGTGTAGGCACTGCTTTGTGAAACGATTTGAGTTATACAAATAAGGAGCGGGTATTGAAAAGGTAAGTTAGGCTGGCCCGAGAAGCCCTGTTCCTGGAAGGCTCTGAGAGTCAAGGGAGCGGAAAAAACCACAAAACTACCAGAAGATGTCCTCCTCCTTTCCTGCGTGTGAGGGGAGCACCCTGTTGCAACAGTTAAGATCAGGCTTACTAGCTGCTTTGCTTCTCAATATTCTCTGGTTGGCCTCTGTTCTTTTCTCCGACCGATGGAGAACCTACAAAGGACTCTATAAGGGCTCTTGTGTTCCCCATAGGGCAGGGGTCAGCAACCCGTGGCTCCGGAGCCGCATGTGGCTCTTTTACACCTTTGCCACGGCTCCGGGGTGGATACTAGCGAGGGGAGGAGGCGCATTGTGCGCCCTGACACTCCCCACTGTGGCGGGTGCTGTACTGGCTGTGACGTCGCATGGGGGCAGTGCGTGCGTTAGTCACGCACCGTCCCGACGTCACCTTCCCGCCCGCTGTCAGATCGGAGGGCAGCAGCGCGCATGTTTGCGGCTCCCAGTTTTTTTTTCTTCGGAAACGGGTCCAAGTGGCTCTTTTTGTCTTAAAGGTTGCAGACCCCTGCCATAGGGGAATAAGGGCAGATTTTCATTTATTACAGATGGTGACCACGAAGGGACACTCCATAACCTATGGGATGATTTATTGGAAGCTTTGCTTGCCCCCGGAGTCCACACGCTTCCCCTGCGGTGCTCTGCTCCAAAGGGCTCCTCACAGCTTGCTTCAGCAGAGTGGATACGCAGCGTAGAAACAGAAGCTGTTGCCATGTGTGCGTAACAAATCAGGCGTGACGCACGCTTTCTTCCTTATCTTACAAATAGCTTTATTATCGTAGCAAAACAACAGATCATAACTTTCCCGGTGACAGAGCACACATCTTGCTCCTTTCTCCCAACGGAGCAACACACACTCTGAGAGACAGAGTAGAACACTCCCCTCAGTATTCTAAACCACGCCTCAGAATGTGAGACGTCACTCAGAACTTCTTAACCCTGTAAGTTCTGACTCTCTCCATAGTTTGCGGCTCCCAGTTTTTTTTTCTTCGGAAACGGGTCCAAGTGGCTCTTTTTGTCTTAAAGGTTGCAGACCCCTGCCATAGGGGAATAAGGGCAGATTTTCATTTATTACAGATGGCGACCACGAAGGGACACTCGGTTGCCTGGATTCTGGGGGCGAGGAAGAACTGGTGATCCAGCGCCCACCAGGCCATTTGCCAGGAGGGCCACCAGTCCTCCAGCGATCCCAGGGTCTGGAAATAACTGTAGTGCCAGTGGGGCTAACCAGAGGAAGCAACGCTTGATCAGGTCAGCCATAAAAAAAACACTACCAGAAGATATTTACCAGTACTCTGGGTTGTCCTTCAACTGAGCTCTCTCTTTCCCTTTCAGAGTGCCGGAAACGATGCCCTCCACCAGCTTCTCGATTGTCTCGGTGACCTTCTGGTCAGCGCGTTGCGGAACTAGGACAAAAAGCAGGGGTGGGGGTTAGGATAAAATGAAAAGCTTCCTCGTGGGAACCTCACAATCACAAACTTACAGTAGGGCCACAACTCACGCGTGATTTACTTATGCATTTGCAGCTTTGTATGGGAGTAGGCGGGGGATAATAAATAAATGGAGAGCTGGGGAGGGAGGTGGGCAGCTGGGAGAGGCCGTCTGAAATCTCACGAGACCTTTCCAGAGCCCAGCAAACCAGAGGGCATAAAAAACTATTTCCGCACCAGGTTTTCCTGCTGCAGAAAAAGCTTTCAAGCTTACTGGGCTCCAGGAAGGTCACATGAGACCTCTGGGAGGCGGGGGGGGGGGGGCTGCGAGACGTCAGATAGCCATGAAAGCCTCCAACAGCCTTCCAGAGGCCTCACACCCCCTTCCCAGAGCCTGGTTCTCTGCTGCAGTGTTGAGGAGTCCAGGGGGCAAACGAGGAAATTATTCCCAAGCGCAGGCTGTACGCAAAAGTAAGGTAGAGAGAGCTATGTGGGGTCAGTTCCCGGGGTCTCGCTGACTTTGTGTGATTTTGCCTTTGCACATGAACCCCTAGAAAGTAACTCCGCATAGGTTGCAGCCCTCCCATATTACAGATCCTGCCAATAAGACATCCATCCTCATTTTCCTGCAGCTGCCTGAGGAAAAGGACTTTAAAAAAATGCACAAATCATTAACATTATTGGCGATTTTGGGTGTGGGGTTTTCCTTTGGGTATATTTAATTTTTGGGAATGGGAAGGCAGGGCAGAGCAAGCCTCACATCGTGCCAACAAGCCCCAGACCCCAACTATAACCCTGACAATTCAAAATGCTGGTGCTGACCTTAAAGCCCTAAACAACCTTGGCCCTGTATACCTGAAGGATTCTCTGCACCCCCATCGTTCAGCCCAGACACTGATGTCCGGCTCCGAGAGCCTTCTGGTGGTTTCCTCCCTGCGAGAAGGGAAGTTACAGGGAAACAGGCAGAGGGCCTTCTCAGTGGTGGCGCCCACCCTGTGGTATGTCCTCCCATCAGGTGTCAAGGAAATAAAGACCGATCTGACTTTTAGAAGACACCTGAAGGCAGCCTTGTACAGGGAAGTTTTTAATGGTTGATGTTTTATTGTGTTTTTTGTATTTTGTTGGGAGCTGCCCAGAGTGGCTGGAGTAAGCCAGTCCGATGGGAAGTACATGAATCGTAACATCATCACCATTATTAACCCTAAGAAATAAAATTAAATGCTCACAGGGACCCAAACAACAGAAGCAAGGTGGGAGAAGAGGACAACAACTCACAAACTGAAACAATGTGAACGCTAGAAAGTCTATAGATGGAAATAATTCTTCCCCCAAAGAAGAAGTAGCACCCGCTTACTCTTAATCTTCGGCTTGGTTTCGGGAGCGCCCTGTGGGCTGGGGGTCTCCGCACTTGGCCTCTTCAGCTGCATCTGGGACCCGCTCTTCTCCAGCCAGCCCTGCAGGTGTTCGATGTACTCCTTCCCAAACAAGGCCGAGGTGTCAAAATTGGGGAACAAGATGGGCAGAGGGGCCACCTCCTTCAGCCCGATGGCCTCCAGGATCTTCTCCTGCCGGAAGGAGGAGGCCATGGCGAAGGTCTGGCCGACGAGCACCAGGGCCTTCCGGCAGAGGGAGGCGGTGGTCTCGAAGGCGGCTGCCATCTGCCCCGGGTCGCTGAAGCTGCTGGATTTCAAGCTCAGCTCATAGGCATTGCAGGCCATCAGGAGGGGGAGAGCGCTCTTCAGGAGGCAGGCCTGGAGGTGCATCATGTACCGGTCAAAAGGTTTGATGAGCTGGAAGAAGCCGTTCTTGGTTGCCACCAGCTTCTTTTCCAGCAGCAGGTTCAAGAACTGGCCATCCACTTTGGGCGTCCGCAGCGCCGGGTGCTGCAGAGTCCGCACGACGGAATAGCAGAAGTCCTGGTGCTCCATCTTCAGCGAGCACTTGAAGGAGGCCAGCATCTTGGCGCACGTCTCCGTCTCCAGCGTGAAGAGGATGCGGAACATTTCCGTGTACTCCGGGTCCTTCTTGATCTTGTGGAAGCCGGCCCACTTGATGATCTCCACCCCAAAGGTGGTGAAAACATCCAGCGGGCCACTGAGGTCCAGCTGCGGCTCTTTGTGCCGGGCATGCCTCACGGTTTCCGGGTCGTCGTGCTGCAGGGTGCCCCTCAGGGGCAGGGCCGGCCGCTGGCCGAGCTGAAGGTGCTGAACGGGGAAGGCCCTCCTCTTGGAGGGGTGGGCAGGCTCCCCCAGCAGGTCGCTTGAGGACAAAGCCTGGACCCATTTCTTCACGGGGAGGACCGCATCTGTCTTGCTTTTGACCAGGCCCTGTGGTGCCCGGATGCGCTTCGCCGCCAGGTCCCTCCCCGCATGCAAAGAGGGAGCAAACTCTCTCTCCGCCTCCAGGCCATACTCCAGGCTGTAATCCTGACTCCTCACAGTCCCAAACTCCTCTTCCAATAGCCCTGGAGAATGGAAGCCACTCAACAGCTCTGCTGAACTGTAGTCCGCATCACGGAGCCTGGAGGTCTCTCGGGAGGAGGCATGGCCATAGTCCCTTTGCCGAGAGGCCAGGCGACCGTAACCCCGCTCCCTGGCGGATGGGCCGGGGAGCTCCCTTTCCGCAGAAGACAAACGGCCATAGTCCCGGTCACGGGAAGGGGCCTGGGCGTAATCTTGGTTCTGTGAGCAGGTGGGTGTGTAGTAATCCTCCTCCTCTGACTGATAGGGAGGCACCGAATAGTCTTCGTTGGCGGCTTCTCGGGCTTCTCCCCTCCAGTCGCTGTGCAGGTACTTTCTCTCCTCAGGGAAATCCCCGTCCTCACCCTCGTACCGGGTTCGCTGCGCTGGGCGCGAATGAACTGCGGGGGGAAGAAAAAAGAAAGCTGTTTCTCATGGCACAAAACCCAGGACACCGGGAGAACTCAACAGGGTCTTCTTCAACTAATTGGTGAAACATGATGGCAGCTGTGTAAAAACTAAGTACAACAAAATTGGTGCAAAGACTCTTTTGTAATAGAATGGCATACCTTTATTACGTACATCGTTGAAAGATTAAAATAGAGGCCTCTCCTCACATTATAAAATCTTCTGGATAACTTTGATAAACAGTTTACTGCCTTCTACACAAATAATAGTTTGATATAAGAACTGGGAGGTTTTGTGTGCAAGGCAAATGCTCCACTACTGAATCACAGCCTTTCTCAAGGAAGCAGGATTTCCAAACAGGAGCCAAAACCCAGAGGTAGAAAACCCATGTTTTGCACGCTCTTAATCTCAGGGTTGTGGGTTCAAACCCCATGTTGGGCAAAAGATTCCTGAATTGCAAGGTCCTGGAATAGACGACCCTTGTGGTCCCTTCAAACACTACAATTCTATGAAGGCAAGAGGGTATTTATTTGCAAATTTACAGAAAACTGAAAGTCTAAAGGTCACCAAAAGGGATCTGGAAAGGGTATCAGTTGAAGGATGGAACTGGAGGGAGGAGGAGGGAAAAAAGGAAAAGCAGGAGAACTTGTTTCCTTGATCCAAGAATAATAATAATAATGATGATGATGATGATGATGGAAGACCTTTAGATCACTGGCCTTAACTGATGGGTTGGGACCCACTAGCACAGCGGTTCCAATCTTTTAGGGGCCACCGCTCCCTTGGTTCCATAAACTCATCCCCAGCACCCCCTAACCCACCCTCTAAAAAGAATTTGAATAGCAGTTTACATTACCCACTAAAGAAAATAAAAATGCCATAAAACTCAAAACAGTTAACACTTAATTGCACATTTATTCATAATAAATAATAATACAGCTTACCTGGCTGGGTTTCCCCAGCCACCCTGGGCAGCTTTCAACAGAACATTAAAAACAGAATAAAACTCCAAACATTAAAAACTTCCCTAAACAGGGCTGCCTTCAGATCCAATAAATTAGTTTAATTAATTCAACAACTTTGATGAACTTTTCAAAATCTGATAGTCACCCCTCAAGTACTCCTGCCTCTTAGTGCACCCTCTAAGTTATCCCCCTGCCCCCCAGGGGACACTAATGCCCCCTTTGGGGCCACTGCACTTGTGGGTCACAGTCTGGTCCAAGGTGGGTAGCAAAAGGAGCACTGCCACCATATAAATTCATGAAAGATTAAGAAATGCATGAGTCCTGGGGTCTGGAAAAGTTGAAGACTACTGCTCTACGTGATGGTGGTTGGGCCCCATAAAATACCAGCCCCAGGCATCCTGGCCGATGGACAGGGGTGATGGGGATGTGAACTCCAACAGCATTTGGAAGGGCCCAGACTCGGGATTCCTGGACTGGGAAAGTTTTTTATTTCACATCCACATCAGCCTGGATAGCTCACTCAGTTAGAGCATGGTGCTGATAACGCCAAGGTTACAAAGTCAATCCCCATATGGGACAGCTGCGTATTGCTTTATTTATTATTAAATTAGTATACTGCTCTGTACCTGCAGGTCTCACGAGTTCACAAGATAAAATCACAATATAAAAACACAAAACACACCATAAAAATAAGAACCACCCAATAACCCCACACCAACACCTTTTAAAAGGGCTTTGGATGGCAATCCGCCAAAGTCCTGGTTGAATAGGAACGTTTTTGCCTGGTGCCTAAAAGTGCTCCCTGGGGACAGCATTCCACAAACAGGGAGCCACTGTAGAACAGGCCCGGTTCTTGTGTTGCCGCCCTCCAGACCTCTTGCAGAGGCGGCACATGAAGAAGGGCCACAGAACATAATCTCAATATCAGGGTCAGCTCATATAGAAAGAGGCTGTCTTGAGGCACTGCAGGGGGTTGGACTAGATGATCCTCAGGGTCCCTCCCAACTCTACAATTCTATGATCATTGGGACTTTAATGAGGTTAGCAGCACACTCCACTTGGGGGCTGGCCACTAACCGCAAACCCTTTAATGCCAAGCCAAGGGAACATTTTCTGCCTCAGTGGACGTATCCCATTTTGGGGAGACCTTCTGCGCAAGGGTCGAGGCTGAAGGGGTGCAGCAAAGAAGGTGGATCCAACCTTTTGACAGTAGGCTAGTTGCTGCACACACTTGCACTCACGTGTCTATCAATCTACCCTCCATCCTGGCAAGCAAAAGGCATGGTCAATGCTCAAGGACACTTCCCAGCTACACAAAAGCACTCTTGTGTGTGCAGCCGCGCACACGTGCAAAGCAGGGCTGGCAAGGAGAGTGGCTTGGGGGGGCCACCAGGGGGCGCATTGGAAGATGGCCGACAATAACATCTCTCCGACCCACACGAGGTAATTAAGAGGCTGTGATGGGAGTATGCAGCCTACCTTGCCCCCCAAGGGAATGGGGGGGGCTGCCTTGCCTGCTGTGCCCATAATTCACCCCCAGATTCAAGAGAAGGGGGTGAGGGCACTAGGCATAAAGCCCTCGGGTGGAGTCCGGCTCTCCCGGACGCTGTCTCTGATCGCGCACTGGTCTGCATAAGCTCGAGATATTTAATTGGAAATGAAGCAAATGCGCATATTTCAAGTGAAGAACAGTAGTGAAAACTGCTAACTGAAGTGACCTCTGTGAAACGAGAGCAACAGGTTTGGATTTAACGGAATACAACATGAAGAAATTACATCAGGTTCAGTATGCCGGAGCGGGACTGGATGGGGGGGGGGACTTTTTTTCTTTTCTTCTATGTGATTAATCAATAACCCCTTCTCAAAAAGAACCGCTGCATAACTGACCTAAGCAGGATGATTAAAAACTGTGTGGAAATAATTTACTACCAAAAGCTTGACATGTGAGATCGAGAAAAAGAACAAGGGCTTTTGATGGCGCAGCAACCAAAAGGGAGTCGCCATTTTGACGGGTCTTGTCGAAAGATTTATCGGGAGGAGGAAGCTTTGTTTTCATACTGGATTCCTGGTAGAACCTCCTCGAGGACTGAGAAGAGGGACAGACCTGTGAAAGTGAGTAAGTAGACAGCAAGAATGCTTTTCTTTATGGAAGCGATGAAATACGGCGGCTGTCTGAAATACAACTCTTGGACAAACGGAAAAACCCACACACAGGTTCAAATTTGTTTGAACCTGTTTATGGAGACTATCAGAGGCCACAAAGACAAAGAGAGAGGAAAAATATATGAAAACAACTAGAAGAGATGTGGAAAACAGCAAGAAAGGATTGGACAGAATTTTGAACATTATTTGGACAGATTTGTGGACTTTTAAAGCAGTAGCAATAAGAGGATTGGACCCCTTTCGGAACTTGAAATATGGGTACCCCCAACAAAATTTAAAATTAGCCTCTGTAATTCAGAATTTATGTGATTTGATTTGATATGATTGGTCTGTTAATAAAAATTATTTTTTTTAAAAAAAAAAAGGAGAGTGGCCTGGGGAGAATCTGGAGGGCGGCATCTGCCCTCCGAGGCCTGAGTGTCTCCATCTCTGCTTTAGGGGAAGGTCTCAGAAACGGAAGAGCGCGAGGCCTGTGGGATTATTTTCTGGCTCAGAGTAAATTTACTGGGGTCATAAGGCTCATCTAAAACGCCTTGAGTCTCTGAGGCCAGAAGCAGGAACAGGGTCAAAGGCTGATGAGCAGCAGCAACAAATAGCTCAGGGGCATTGGACCAACCATACCTCTCAGCTGGTGGAGGGCCTCGTCGATGGGGTCACTCCTGTCCAGACGATGCCGTTTCGCCTTGACTTGCATGAGGGCATCAAAAGACTCCCGCGCCATCCGCCGAGCAGCCATCTGGGCTCTGGAATGAGAAAGGAGGAAGAGTTAGGGAGGAGGGGGAACAGTTGGCATCCATATCGCCAAGTGGTCCTTTAGCATGATTCTTAAATCAGGGAATGAGTAAAATAAAGCAAGTAAGTCTCTTCTACTACATGCCCTGAATCTTCCAACATTCAGCTTCACTGGATGCCCAAGAGTTCTACTGTTAGGAGAGGAGAAAAACCTTTTCTCTATGCACAGCAGAGGGAGAGAGCTATGGACCTCACATTCTTGTTTCTGGGCTTCCCAGCGGCATCTAGGTGGCCAGCATAAGGACAAGGGGGTGGAAGCAGCAGGGCTTTTCTTATGCTCTACCTGCTCTCAAACGCATCAGGAGACTTACGCCAGTTGTCTTCAACTGCTACCAGGCCAAAGCCTGATCAATGGTGGGTCACAGCAGCAGCATTGCCTAATGATAGTAATAATTTTTATTATTTATACCCCACCCATCTGCCGCCTCTCAGCCTAGCCTACCTCACAGGGTTGTTGTGGGTGATTGAGGGGAAGGGGAGGGCCACGTACGCCGCCTTGAGCTCCTTGGAGGGGGGCTAGCGATACCATAATACATACATTTTAAGAATTCATTTGTTGCGCAAATAACATAAAGTACATACAATACAAACATTACACATTACTGTACAAATGATCCAAGAAATTACCAACATAGAAAAGAGGGAAGAAAGAAAAGAAAAAGAAATAGAAAATGAGTTTGTTTAAAATAAAAAGAACCTTCCAACTACTGTATACCCGTTGTACTATTTTGCGACTTAATTTTTTTTTTTACACAGTTTCCTAGAATTGTTTTTTTCCTCCTCCTTAATTCTGATTTTCTCCACCGTTGCATTATTTTACAAGACTCATTCGATGTCTGCCAAGAGACTTTTGCTACCGTAATAATTTAAAATATCCTCAAATAATGGGGAGAGAGCCCTTTGCCCAGCACCAAAACCAGTTAGCAGTGGTGGTAGCAGGAAAGGTTATCCAAGTCGGAAGGCGCCTGGAGGGCAGGAGGAACCTCGGGGTCTTTGGACAGAGGTTGCCAACTTACCAGGCTCTCCCTTCGCGCCGCTGAAAGGAGGCAGGCACGCAGGCTGCTAACAGTGATTTTCACTGCCGGGCCCTGGAAAGTGAAAGCCGCGCTGGCTGCTCGCCTGGGCAGCAAACCGGCTGCTCCAAGGCAGAAGAGGAGGCTGCCTCCAGGTCAGTTGGCAACCTCCGGCCTTCCTCCCCCCCCCACTCCCCCTTTTCTTTCCCCCTCAGAGCTTTCACTTACCGAAGGCCGAATAAGAAAAAGGAGGGGCGGAGTTCCCCCTTATCTAAATTAGTACAGAATCTCCCCAGCAACACGCAGGCCCCAAAGCAGGCCGGGAAGAGGGGGCTGCCACTACGCACGCGCGTGGAGATTCTACTGCGCGCGTGCGCAGCGGCTTTCTATCCAAGCCCCGCCCTTTTTCACAGCCCTCGCGCCTCCGCCCTCCCTCCTGTGCGCACGCGCAAAAGAAACAGCCACAAGCCCCGCCCCTTGCAGGCGTTTCCCCGCCCACCGGCCCCAGCTATGCGCAGGCGCACAACGTGCGTGTCACCTTCTCTCTCTTCTGGCGCTTCTTTTTCTTTCTGCTCCAAGTGAAGGAATCATTAGTAAATCCCACTGTTGTAATTCCATGTTGTAAACCGCCCTGAGCTCTACGGATGAAGGGCGGTCTGCAAATTTAATTAATAATAATAAGCAGCAGTAGTAGTGATTGCTTCCTTTTCAATAGAACCGAGGAAAAGCTGCTTTCCAAAGAACTGTGCAGTTGGAAGGGACCCCCAGGGGTCATCCAGCCCTGCGAGGCGGGAATCTCCGCTCCAGCCTCCAGGAAGGCTCCTGACTGCCCTGGAGTCTCAGCTGGAGGAAGGCTGAAAGCGGGAGTAATGCAGCTTTGAAGACTGCATCTGTGAAGAGGGGTGCAACTCGGTTAGTCTCCCAACATGCGTTTAAAGATCCGCTTCTTAAAATTAAAATAAAATTAAATTCTTCCTTTGGTGACCACTTGTAACCAAGTAAGATTGTCTTCCATGAATACGGTCTTAACGGTGAGTCCCTAAGTGACTGTGGAGGCCAGTTCTGGATCCCCACGTCCTTCCACAGTGGGGACAGAGGTTTCTGGGAGGAGCTGATCATGGAGAGGACTTGCCAAACAAGCCTTTCTCTTAGGACGTCTCTCCCTTTCGCCCTGAGTTTCTGCTTCAAAGTCTGTGACGCCTTCGGTTGAGGCTGTTCTCCAGTTGGAGCACTCACAGGCCAGTGTTTCCCAATTTTCCATGCTTATACTGCATTTTTTAGATTTACCTTCAAAGCGTCTTTAAACCTCTTTTGTTGTCCACCGGCATTATAATTACCATTCTTGAGTTGGGAATAGAGTAGTTGCTTTGGAAGACAATAATCAGGCATCCGCACAACATAACCGGTCCAAATAAAATAATACATAAATGGCCATAGAAAACAAGCTTGTTCCATCTTCCATGTGACAGCCCTTGAGATATTGGAAGATGGCTTTCATATCTCCTCTTTCCAGGCTAAACATACCCAGCTCCTTCAACCATTCCTCATCAGGCTTGGTTTCCAGACCCTTGATCACTTTCGTCCCCCTCCTCTGCACTCCTTCCAGCTGGTCAACATCCTTCTCAAATTGTGGTGCCCAGAACTGGACCGAGTATCCCAGGTGTGGTCTTACCAAGGCAGGATAAAGTGGTCCTATGTCTTCCCTTGATTGGGACACTTGAATTCTGTTGATGTGGGAGATCAAATGCAGGAAAATCTTCCTGATGTAGAATAGAATGGATGGACTCTCCGCCCAAGGACAGATATGCAACCCATTTGTGACATCAGCTCAAAACCCCAACCTCACTTTGCAGTTGAGGGCCACCACCACCCCCAGCCTTGGGTCAGCAGCCTGTGGGTGGCTTGGCTTGGCTGGGACAGAATCAGAATCAGAACTAACGCTGGGGGTTGCTTAAAAAAAAATCACCACATATTAGAAAACGAGAAAGACAGCGTGACCATCAGCTAAGTCTCAAGATCAATGGCTGGGAAACTGGTGAGGGGACCAATCTCCATTGCTAACGGGAAATTGCTAAGGGTGTTTTGAGTCCTTATTTTATTCTGGTGTTTCAGTTATGGGTGCCTTGGGTTCTAATTTGTTATTGTGTTTTTTATTTTGCATTTTAATGTTCATGTTACTGGTTTTGGTATTTTGGAAAGAGCTGCTTATGGCACACTGTTAAAGGAAAATCCTTGGGCTCACTTGGATTGCCAAACAAAGACACCAGCCAAGAGTATTGGAGCAAAACAGCAGCCTGTAGGCCTGGTCTTTATTCAAAAGGCTGGTGCAACAGGACTTCCACACCCACCCCAGAGAAGAAGCAGGAAGAAGCCCTGAACAAAGGATGGCTCCCTTTTTATATATATGTTTCCCTTTTTACAGACAACACCTTAGTGTAGCATCACACATATATCATATATACATGACAGCTATGTCATAATCTGGGAGGGGTCTTCTGGCAGAAACCTGTTCACCAGGTTTGTTCTCATCCCTCCCTTGACCTCCAGCTCACACCCATTAAGTAACACAAAAGATGAGTATGTACATGTTCCTGTTCTCCTGGTCCAGTTAATCCAGGCATAGGCAAACTCGGCCCTCCAGATGTTTTTAGGACTACAACTCCCATGATCCCTAGCTAACAGGACCAGTGGTCAGGGATGAAGGGAACTGCAGTCCCAAAACAGCTGGAGGGCCAAGTTTGCCTATGCCTGAGTTAATCACACCCCTTTTGTCTTGACCAAGATCCTAATGAATTGAAGTTGGGTTTACTATTACCCCTGGAATGGCTACCTGTCTGGCACCCAGGTGTCAGGATGCCAGAGATTATCACCTAGGCAGAGGGCTGCTGGGCTCATGCTTTAGGGAGTTTGGCTGCCTTCACTCATGTCCCAAGATTCCCCCTTGGTAGCCATTTCCTTCCTGAACAGAACAAAATTGGAATGGCGTGAATCCAACGCTGGAGTGATTTTATGTGAATTTTCTGAAGGTTTTGTGCTACAAGGGAAGGTGAATACTATGTAACCCTGAAAAAGATACAATACAGCAAAACTATGGTGGGTTTTATGGGGATATTTACAAAATTGAATGGGGTCTGTTTGGGGCATGATCTGGGGTGCAGTGTCCCGTTTAACTGGAAACAACCCCCCAACCTTCTCAAAAATTCCGGTAACAACACGAATCACTAAATAATAATTCTCTTTCTCCCTCTGCTACAATCATTCTTTCTTGAAACCCCCTTGTTCCACGTGGCTTCGATCCCAATAGCTTCCACCCAGCGTAGACCCATTCAGAGTCATGGGCCGGAGTTATTCCTTCTCATTCATTTCAATGGGCCTACTCTGAGCATGGCTGATACAAGCCAGAGCCCCAGGATTACATTCCTGGAAAGGCTTTTGCCTCTGCCTCTTCCTCATGCTGACACCCTCCCTCCTGTCAGCCTCCTACTGTAGCTTCCTTGGGGCAGAGACCTGCTTGTGTGGCAGATGCCGCGCATTCTCTCCCCTCATCCTTCTCCCTCTTCCTCCACAGTTCCCCGAAACAGACATTGGGGATTCCGAGGATGTGTGCAGGAGGAGCCCCCTGAGCTTAGAAACCCTGGGGGGCTCTGAAGACATCAAAGAGGTACGTGGCAGAGAGAGGAGGGCCACCATCTGGACCGGTCGCGAGCAAGGGGGCAGGCAGGCAGGGGGCTGCTGGGGGCAGGCTGTGCTTGCTGCCCCACTCGTCCTGATGGACCAGCCCCCATAGCGCCAGGGCTGGAGGGCTTCCCTGGCAAGCAAATCAATGCAGGCAGGAGAGTCTGGCTTCTGGGTTCTTGCCTGTCTCATTCTGGGCTGCTCTCTTTTTCTTCACTTCCCCCCACCCCACCCACCACCTTGGGGGTCCTGTCTCTGCCAGCAGTCGGCATCTGGGGGCCAAGAACCTTGTCACAAAGCGGCTAGCAAGGAGGAAGAGCCCAAGGAAGACCCGGGCAGCCCCCTGGAGGGAGAAGGCGAGGGCAAGAAAGAGACCCCCAGACCACAGGGCACAGATTTGCTGGATTTTCGATGGGTAGGTGGCAGTGGCCCAAGGAGCAATTGGCAGAAGGGGAGGGGGGCGTATCAACCCCACAACTGTTGCAACAAGGTCCTCACACTCCCCACACGGGGAGGAAGGAGAACCCAGAACATGGTGTGCAAGCCCTTATATAGACTTTTGAAATTGCCCACCCTGTAGCCCAAGACCCCCCCCCCCAAGGACATACATCACAGAAGGAGGCGGTCTCCAGCAGACATCCTGTCTGTCAGGATACCTGTTAATGGTCACTGATTGCTTTGCCTGGGCAGCCTGGCCATTCTTTGGTAATGGCAAATACTCCCATTTCCTTCCTCACTGCAGAGGAATATTTGAGGTCCCTGAGAGAGTCAAAATGGTTTCAGGATTGCTCTCCTCTACTATTTCAGACAGGTGGTTTATATACTTATGTTTGTGTTTGCCTTGTACATTTATGGACAGGTATTTTATATTTGAGACCTTAGCATTCTTATATCACTGTTCTTCAAACTTCTTCATATTGCTATTTTTGTTTGGAATTTGTCCCACAGCTGCAGGAAAAGGAAGAAAAGGGGTTACTGCAAGAGCAGCTGTGGCCCCCACCTGACAACAACAAAGAAGACCCCCCGGAGCCCAGAGTCAAAGAGGTCAGAAGCACATAGTAATTGAGTCCTAGGAACTGCCTGCCACCAGAACTGGTGAGATGGCAGGATTGGGTGGCCCTAAGTTGGAGTGGGCGCCCTTGAACACAACTCCCAAAAAAGGGTGCGCAAATTTCTATGGAACGGGACTGGGAAGATGTGGCCCTCCAGATGTTGCTGGACTGAACTGCAACTCCCGTAGTAACTGCATGCTCGCTGGGAGTTGTAGTTTTTCAACATCTGGATGGCCAAAGGGATAGATTTAGGAACAAGGGCTGAAATTTGAATAGCAACACAACCCACCACTCCACAGTAGAGGGGCTGAGAACCAGGATAGTACAGGGTTGCTACTCACAAGGTCAAACAATGGAGCATGATTTCACTTCTTGCTTGGCAGTGATGGTTTCCACCCATCCACCCATTAATGCAGAGACACGGGTGCACATGCCCCAGTCTCCAGGGGTTCCAGGCAAGATATGCTTTTCAACGTCCTGAAATATCACCAGCTAAACACTGCAATGTCCCCCTGTACCTCGATGTCTGAAATAAAGTTGCAGCTGTGTAGAGCCCTTGGCTGGTTTTCCCCAGGCTGGGATTTTTGCATAGCACACGAACACACAGCTCATGATTTGCAATATATTGCCAGGTCAGAAATCATGAAACCTCAGGAAAAGCAGGGCGTTCCATTCTAGAACTGCTTCTGTAAATCTGGGAGTGTCCTGGGAAAATACGGACTCTTGGAGGGTCTCAATTCACCCAAACCAACCCTGCAATCCTACAGATCTAACACTCCAGTGCAACGCAGTTTCACTTCATTAGATTGCAGCCTTGTTTTCTTTCTTCTCTGAAAAATTAAAGGTCCTTCCTTATGACAATGCTAAGCCAGACCAACCTGAAAGGGCCACGGCGGATCACGAGGCTTACTACCTGGCCGATGACGAGGAAACGCTCCTGGGCGACTCCTGCGCCTCCACAGGCTACTTCCCCTGCTACCGGACCTACGAGGAGTTCCCCCGCTACCAGCCCCCCGCGGACAGAGAGAGTGGGGCCCCCCGAGCGGGCAGGAAGAAGATCCCTCCCACCAAGGGGCAGGGAGCCCCCCACAGCCCCCCATCGCCCCTGCCAGCGGCCAGTGTGAGCAGGAAATGCCCTCAAAAGAGGAAAAACCGAGGGGCCCCGGAGAAGGAGGCCACAGAAGGGGGGCTGAAGGCGCGGCTGCAAGACCAGCGCTCCCTGCCCCCCAACCCAGAGCAGGCGGGGCGCGATGTGAGTTCAAATTCTGGACAGTGCCCAGCAAGCATACCCTCCCAATTTAATTCAATGGCAATAGGGACGTATGATTCAATAATAATAATTTTATTATTATACCCTGCACATCTAACTGGCTTGCCCCAGCCACTCTAGACAGCTTCCAGCATATATAAAGAGCACTGAAAAACTTCCCTCTGCAGGGCTGCCTTCAGATGTCCTCAAAAGGTTGTTACTTCTCTCCTTTGCTCGGGGTTCACATGACTCCATGCATTTCCCCGATGAAAACAGGACGTCCTAATTCCCAAAGCGGGACATTCTGGGATCACATAGAAAAGTGGGGCGGCTTCTGTAAATCTGGGTCTGTCCCTGGGAAAAAGGGGCGCTGGGAGAGTCTGCAGCAGGGCTTGTGGCGCAGCGGTCGAGTGCCATGGCTTTGCATGGGACGAGTTCCAAGGTCGCCCCCAGGTGTGCAGGTGCTTTGTGGGAGCAGCTGTTAGTTCGCCACACCTGAGCTGTGTGGATCCTCAGAGATCTCCTGCTCCCTGCAGAGCAGCTCCTTCCAGAGCCCTGGGGTCAGGCGCAGGCGAGCAAGGCTCTGTTGTCAGTGAAACTGACTCTTCACTCAGGGAAATAAACAGACAACTCGACCTAGTGGTCTTAGCAAGCCTTAACAGCAGGTCTTGCCCCTCTGGAGCCATTGCCAGGACTGAAGGTCCCTGCCTTCCAACTCTCTAAGGCTTCTCCTCTCCCAGATGTTTCCCTAGCAATCTCAAAGTGTGTCTGCGCACAGTCCATCCCTTTCCATTTCTCTGTGCATCCTCAGAGACCCAGGGCAGGGGAGCTTGGAGCAGCCGGAAAGGGAGGCTCTTCTGCATTGCTCCCTGTCTCAGGCTCTCCCTGCGCACTAAACCCTGCTGCCCCGTCAGTGTCCGGCTCCTCCTCTCATTCCTCTGACCTCTCCTCCTCCGTGTCCCACCACCAGTCCCCTGGCTCTGGGCCTGCCTCCTCGGGGGTCTCCCTCGGGGAGGGGCTCCCCAGCTGGAGCCTCCCACCAGCCCTCTTGGCTCTCAGAATCGGACAGGTGCCCACTGCTCTGCGCTGGCTGGCGAGGTCGCAGCTGATACAGGGAGGGGAAGCCCCTGCAACCATCCACATTAAGGAGGCTCTGCAGTTCTGCAGCATCCAGCCCTGCCTGTGGGCAGCCCAGCCATAGGCCCTCCTGACCTCAAGCCAGGAATCGTAATAATTGATTATGTAGAGGCCGCCCATCTGAGTGGGTGGCTCCCAACACATATGAAAACATAATAAAACGTCAAACATGTCTTCTGAAAGTCAGGTAGATGTTTATTTCCTTGACATCTGACGGGCTGGGTGCCATTACCGAGAAGGCTCTGAGCCTGGTTCCCTGTAACCTCACTTCTCGCAGGGAGGGAACCAGCAGAAGACCCTCAGAGCTGGACCTCAGTGGCTGGGCTGAACGATGGGGAGATGCTGCTTCGGGTATACAGGGCCGAGGCCGTTTAGGGCTTTAAAGGTCAGCACCAGGCCTTTGAATTGTGCTTGGAAACGTACTGGAAGCCAGTGTAGGTCTTTCAGGACCGATGTTATGTGGTCCCAGCCACTAGTCTAGTTGCCGCATTCAAGGTTAGTTGTTTGCAAGTCACCTTCCATTGCAGTAGTCCAAGCGGGAAGTAACCAGGGCATGGACCTCTGGCGAGACAGGGAGCAGGCAGGGAGGGTCTCAGATGGAGCTGGTAGCCCTGGACACAGAATTGACCTGCGCCTCCATGGACAGCTGAGAGTCCAAAAGGACCCCCAGGCTGTGCACCTGCTCCTTTGGGGCCACAGTTACCCTACTCAGGACCATCTGACTAGTAACCAGTTTCCCAGAATCCCTTGGGCTAGAGGTAACTTGTTTGCTTTTCTCGCAGGTCAGGCTAGAGACGCAAGGAGGAAGAACAAGTCCCCAGCAGTGCCCTTCTGCTGGGAGTCGCCCCTCAGTCAAGGAGAGTCACAGCACCCCCTCAGAGCCCCGCACGACCCCCTCACGCCTCAGCCTCCAATTCCTGGTCTCCTGGGTCTGGAAGATCTTCAGGAAAGCGCCGTCGCCGCAGCCTCCACCACAACCCAGTACCAGCAGCGGGGCGCAAGTGGGGAGGCCGCTGGCCAGGCGGCTGGGGCGGTGGATTGCCCAGTACCGCAGTCGCATCCACCCCCAGTCGATGTGACTCTGGCGCACCCCGCTTTGGAGAGGATTCAGACCTTGGGGGCCCGGTTGGGGTGTGTTGCAGGGTATTTTGCAGAAGCCAACCATTTCCATTAAAATTCCCGCTTTCTTCTTGGCTCACAACACAGAACCAAAACATGAGAGTCGTTTCACATCGCCACATGGGCATCACGGGTGGTTGGAGCAGTGGCTGGGATGACCCTGCGATTGCAACCCTTTTTATACTACGCCTCTTCCAGTGTACAGACTTGGCCTCCCCCCCCTTTGGGGAGGTACCATGGGGAGCAATTTAGGATTTTCACGGCACGGGAGGAGGGTGGTGCTCAAGGAGCCAGCCAGCAATAAACCGCGCAGAGTAAATGAAGTGTTTATTGGAAGAAACGGCTTCCTCAAGGGTGCCAGGTCCAATGGGCCAAGCAATTCTTCTCGGCCGATCTTGCCCCAAGGAGGCAGAGACTAAAGGTGGCCCCTTCCCACAGCTGCCCATTGTCTCCTTCTCCCATGGGGCCTTCCCAAGCAACCTGAGACTCTGCCGGTGCCTCTGCCTCTCCCTCTTCATACCTCTTCTAGTGCTGGGAGACCAGGGGAGAGGGGCAACATCCTGGCTCCTTCACCAGCCTGACTCACCTGTGCCTCTTGGCATCTCTCCCTTCAAGGCTGAAACACACCCTTGCTCTCCCTCCTCCACCACTGGAGGCAGCAAGCTCCTAAATACCCGTTGCTGGGATCGCAGGTGGAGAGCCTTGCCGATTTGTAAGGCAAGGCCAGGATGCTGGGCCAATGTTTGCTTGTCCTGATCCATCAGGGATCTACTTAGGCCTTCTGTTGCCAACAACAGAAAGTTACTCCTAATGTTTAGTCGGAATCTCCTTTCTTGTAACTATCATGAGACCAAAGAGGAGAACCGTAGAGAACAATAATGAGACAGGCACAGGATTGCTTTAAACCAGCAGCATGATGACACAAGAGGAAAAGGAACGGCCAGGGGAAAGAGGATGGCACATCTGGAAGAAGAATGGAGGACAGCAGGGAGCAGTGGTTGCCTACTTGAAGGTGGAGAAGCCTGCCAGGCCCAGCCCTGACCTGGCAATATGGAGAGCCAGGGTAGGGCCAAAATACAGCTGTAAATGGAACAAGCGGCCTGCCAGCCTTCCCCCCCCCCCATTGTTGCTGCTTTTTGCTCTTGGCCACTTTTATAGAAAGAGCAGCTTTCTCCGCAGGCGCCATTCCACTTTCTAGGGTCGGCCAGTCAAGTTCTTGAAGCAGCAGATCTTCAAAATAACAACATAAACTGCACAGAAGACTTGGCGCAGAAAACTAAATGGCGGAGCACCGGTGAATTTCCGGGGCCTGTGCAGCTAATGGCAGCCAAGGCCAACACCCTCCTTCTCCCTTGGGCTGCGTTTATTCCCGTCTGCAAGTCCATCTTGCTCTCCGCTCATCCCCACCGCTTCCAACCCCCCGTTTCCCGGCGTCTCCGGGTGTCAGCGCGCCAGGCTGCCCTTCTGGCCCGTCCAGAGCTCCCTCAGCTCCACCTGGCAGCCCAGGTCCCTCAAGGCGGCCTTGGCCACGTCCTCGCACGTCCGGTGGGCGGCCCGGGCCTCGGCAATCAAGTCCTCGGCGCCCATTTCCAGAATGAGCTGGGAGAAATCCCGAGTGTGGGAGACGAGGTTGCGGATCAGCATGCAGGCTTGTTTCTGGACCGAGAAAGAGAAAAATGGCAAACGATTCACTTCGTTAGCAGAAGAAAGTGCCCAGCGTCGCCTGGGAACTCTGACAAGCAACAACAAAAATATCAGTGCTGTTTCGATTCAAAATGATTCAAAATGTCGCATCCGAACTTAGGCCAAAACCTGCGCCTTGATCTCAAGGACCACTATGCAATTTTTGAATAAAATCAGCACCATTTTGAAAGGTTCTGCTCGCCATCTTGAGTCAAAACTTGTACCCTACGCAGGCAGAAAACTGCTCCTTGATCTCAGAAACCATCATACAGATGTTGCCTATGATACCTTAAGAGATGTCCAAATGTAAGGGGCGAGGAGAGAAACAGCTCTCCAAAATATATGGCACCTTAAACAACATTGATACACTTCCTAAGTGGTTTACACTTAATTAAAGTGTAAATTAATTACAAAATTATAATGTTCATAATGACAATAAAATCAACAGTGTGTAAAAAATAGTATATAATATTGCACTCTAGGGATTCATTGTGTGGTTTTCCAGTATGATGTTAAGATGTTTCTGTTAATTTCAGTGGGCCTTCTCTGAGTAGGACTAATACTACTAATAACAACAATTTTATTGTTTATACCCGCCTCTCTGGCTGGGTTTCCCCAGTCGCTTTGGGTGGCTTCCAACACACATAAAAACAAAATAGAACGTCAAACATAAAAAGCTTCCCTATACAGGGCTGCCTTCAGATGTCTTCTAAAAGTCAGGTAGTAGTTTATCTCCTTGACGCCTGATGGGAGGGTGTTCCACATGGGGGGTGCCACCACCAAGAAGGCCCTTTGCCTGGTTCCCTGTGCTGAAGCCGTTTAGGGCTTTCAAGGTCAGCACCAACACTTTGAATTGTGCTTGGAAACGTACTGGGAGCCAATGTAGGTCTTTCAGGACAGGTGTAATACAATCTTGATGGCCACTCCCAGTCACCAGTCTAGCTGCCAAATTCTGGATTAGTTGTAGTTTCCGGGTCACCTTTAAAGGTAGCCCCACATAGAGCGCATTGCAGTAGTCCAAGTGGGAGATAACCAGAACATGTGCCACTCTGGCGACACAGTCTGTGGGCAGGGAGGGTCTCAGCCTGCGTACCAGGTGGAGCTGGGAGACAGCTGCCCTGGACACAGAACTGACCTGCGCCTCCATGGACACCTGTGAGTCCAAAATGACTCCCAGGCTGCGCACCTGGTTCTTCGGGGTCAGTTACCCCATTCAGGACCAGTTACCCCACACCTGCCTGCCCCCTGTCCCCCAGAAACAGTAGTTCCAACACCAGATGCAGCCCATTTTATACCCTTGCGGGAAAGCAGGCTTGATACCTTCAGAGGTAATTGTGGTTACGCCAGGGCAGAGGGTGGGTGAAAGAGCGACTCCTGTCTCTTACAGCGCAAAACTGTTACCTGCACGCCAGCTTCCTTGGGGTGCATCTTCATGGCCTGCAGCGCTGCCAAGGCCCCGCCCCCTTCCATGATGACCCGGCAGTTCTCGGGCTTCCGCAGCGCCAGCATGCACAAGGCCACACAACTCTGCTCACACACCTGAGGGCGGAAACGCAGGCAGCCATGTTCAACCGACTGACGACACACTTGCATTTTTATTATATAGCAAGCTTGACGCCACTCTTGCATTTTATCGTACAGTAATATTATTTCTGCAAGTTTAAGTTCTTTTCAACTGCTTTTAATATAGCGTAACATTTATTTGTTTATTAAATTTGCAGGCTGCCCCTTCCAACTCTACAATTCTATGATCCCTTGGAACAGGGCAGAGCGTGCACGCACCCTCTTTCTTCTGGAGGGGGCTGATCCAGGGGATGGGGGCAAAAGATGAGGGAGGGGGTTCAACGACAGCAAAGGAACTGGGAGCAACCAAGGAGAGCCAATGTGGTGGAGCGGTTAAAGCAGTGCTTTTCAACCAGTGTGCTGTGGCACCCTGGGGTGCCTTGAAGGGTGATCAGGGGTGCAGCGGGCAGCACTGGCCCCTGTCCCTCTTTCCTTCCCTCCCTCCTCTGATGCCCTCTTGCCTCCCAAAGGCTTGCACAGCTGTTTGTTGCAGCAGCCTGGCTATAGGCTTCCCAGGGGAAAGGGGCCTCTGGGAGGCATCGGTTTGGATTTGATATCCCGCCTTTCACTCCCTTTAAGGAGTCTCAAAGTGGCTAACATTCTCCTTTCCCTTCCTCCCCCACAACAAACACTCTGTGAGGTGAGTGGGGCTGAGAGACTTCAAAGAAGTGTGACTGGCCCAAGGTCACCCAGCAGCTGCAGGTGGAGGAGCAGAGAGGCGAACCCAGTTCCCCAGATTACGAGACTACCGCTCTTAACCACTATACCACACTGGCTCTCACTATACACACTATGCCACACTATAAACACAGACAACTGGGAAACATTGGCCTGCGAGCGTTGTAATTGGAGAACAGCCTTTCCAAAGGTGTCATGGGCTTTGAAGATGCTTGGATTCAGGACAAAAGGGAGAAACATGCGAAGAGGAAGGCAAACCCTCACCGTGATCAACTCCTGCCTGGAAACCTACAGTATGTCCCCACTGTGGAAGGACGTGTGGATCTAGAATTGGCCTCCACAGTAACTCACAAACTCACATTTAAAACTGTGTTTATGGAAGACAATCTTACTCGACTACGAGTGATCACTGAAGAAGAAGAAGAGTAGTCACTGAGTGAGCTTCATGGCCTAACTGGGAGGGGTCTCTTGGGTCCTATACTGACCCTCTAACCCAGAGGTTTTCAACATTTTTGAGTCCATGACTCCCTTGACCAACTACATTCTTTCTGCGGCACCCCTGTGGGGCTCAGGAGCCCAGTTAGCTCACCCCTTTCCTGGTGAACCAGCAGCCCCTCATCCCTTTTTGAGCACTTTCCCTTGTGGGGGTGTTCTCTCAGTCTCCTCTCCCCTCTTCTTGGGAGTCCTCTAGGCAGCCACTGCTGACACCCCGCTGCCCTAAAGAGAGATGCCTTCAAGCTCCTTGGAGGAAGAGGCGGGATAAATGCAACAGACCAGCCAATAAATGGAAGCTTCCTCTACCGACACCCACTCACCAAAGGGCTGCCGAGGTGCCGAGTCATGGCCAGCACGATGAGGTCTGTCCCTCCGGCATTGACGATGGCGTCCTTCACATCGTCGTTACCTGCGATCGCCTGGATGGCACTCATCACCTGCTTCACCAGGTCCTACAATCCGCAGCGGAAGGGCAAAGACTCAAGGCGTGAGAACAGGTTTGAAAAGAAAGCCACACAGACACAGAGTTGGAAGGGACCCTGGGGGTCCTCTAGTCCCACCCGCTGCAATGCAGGAATCTCAGCGCCAGCATCCAGGACAAACGGCTAGCCCACCAAGTCAGCTAAAGTTTAGATCTGGGGTGGAGAAACAAACACTAAGATCCTGGAAAAACAAATACTATTCTTTTTTTGAGGGGAGCGGCTGTAGCTTCAAGGCAGAGCATCTGCTTCCCAGGAGTCTAGATTCAGGCAGGTGGTCTGATGCAGTCGGAATAAAAAATTGTCCAGTAACACCTTAGAGACCAACTCAGGTGTATCTGAAGAAGTGTGCATGCACACAAAAGCTTCTACCCAGAACAAACTTAGCTGGTCTCTAAGCTGCTAATGGGCATTTATTATTATTATTATTTCGACTCCTTTCCAAGATGATGATGAAGATTTCTATACCGCCCTCCATCTGAAGATCACAGGGCAGTTTGCAACATAAGAACACAAGAAATACTATAATAACAAACAAAAACTCCCCCATGCAAAGTTTAAAAGGCCATAGAGTGTTCTTTTCATTACTAATATTACCCAACACAAGCGCACGGAAATGAAAATGGTCGTCTGCGCTGCAGTTGGGACAGCCTCCCTAACGCTTTTGGCTTTTATGTATCTGAAAATCCCTTTGCTTTTAGCTGCTTTTACCCCAAAAAAGGGGGGGGAAGTTTTGGAGCATTGGTGAGAAAACTCTCAAAAGTCCCTGATCCTGTTGGAATCATTATTCTGAAATCAACTTTTCCAGGAGGAGTTTGGTCTCAGACTTCCTTTCAAACAAAACACAGACCAAGAAAAACTTTAAAGAAATGTGTGAAAATGAGTTTAATCCCTGGCATTTCTGGAATGTCCCCTGGAACCCTGGGGAACGGCTGCCAGCCAGTGTCGGTAATACTGAGCTAGATGGATTGCTGGCGCAGTGCAATATGAAGATGCTGCCTAGATTTTCAGTCCATCAGTCCTTCCTTCAGAATAATGAGGACCGAAATCCTGATTTATTTCGATCCATGGTGTATCCACAGATCAGGCCATCCCTGCCTGGAATACCGCTACCAGTCAGAGTAGGCACTACTGGGTTGGACAGACACAATGATTGGACATGGCAGCTACCTACATTCGTAGTACCTGGTGGTCAATGCAGTCAGCCAGCAGCGCCACCATGAAGTTTAAACCGCCCAGGTCCACAATCTCCTGGCAGAACTCGTTCCGGACAGAGAGGCGCCCCAGAGTGGCACAGATCTCCCTCAGGACGCTGCAGTCGTCGGGGAAGGCTGACAGGAGGAGAAGGAGGAAGAGAAAGCGAGATGGTTTGTGAATCGTACCTGGATTGTGAAAAGTAAAAGTGAGCTTTTGGGCTTCATACATGCAGAAGGAAAGAAAAGGAATTTGAAAAATGACAATTACTGATTCATTGAGGATTTGATGATTTGTGGAGTAACCTCACTTGTAGATAAGAATAAGAGTAAGAATAAGAAGTTATTATTTATACCTGGCCCATCTGGCTGGGTTTCCCCAGCCACTCTGGGCGGCTTCCAACAAAGATTAAAAATACAACAAGCAGAAGTCATTAAAAACTTCCCTAAACAGGGCTGCCTTCAGATGTCATCTAAACGTCTGATAGTTGTTTATTTCCTTGACATCTGATGGGAGGGTGTTCCACAGGGCGGGTGCCACTACCAAGAAGGCCCTCCGCCTGGTTCCCCATTAACTTGGCTTCTCGCAGTGAGGGAACCGCCAGAAGGTCCTCGGCGCTAGATCTCAGTGTCTGGGCAGAACAATGGGGGTGGAGATGTTCCTTCAGGTATACTGGGCCGAGGCCGTTTAGGGCTTTCAGGGTCAACACCAACACAGCTGCCCCATTCAGGACCAGGGAGTCCCCCACACCTGCCTGCCCTCTGTCTCCCAAGAACAGTACTTCTGTCGTGAAGTCAATTCTCAATATTGCAAATGTTAAAATATCGTACGTGCAGGAATTGGCAAGCAGAGAGCCGATGGTTCAGAACAAGTAAGTTTAATGGAATGAGCATTGGGAACAACCCGGGAAACAAAGCAGCAACAAGAGGAAACCTTGAGTGGAGTGTGGGAAACCTATTTTGGGGGAAATGGCGTTGAATTTGGAAAATCAATAAAAAGGATTTGGCAAAAAGCCGACAACACCCCAAACCACTTCTTGGTTGTCTTTGATTGTCGTTGGAAAGAGAGAGAGGGAGGTCTTGCCTCCGGTAAGGCTAGAATCGAATTCCCACCCTCCCTCTGGCCTGATCTCCTTGCATTCCCCTGGGTGGGGAGGAAGGGGCAATGCTCCTACCTTTGGCGGCTTCGATGAGGACCCTCAGTCCGCCGTGCTCCGTCACGATCATCTTGGCGTGCTCGTGGGCGTGGCCAAAGGGCACCCGGATATCATCGTCGAAGGTCATGAAGCGCAGCCCCGCGCAGGCCTCCCGGACCACATCGGCCCGGTCCCCATGGCGGACAACGGCCCCGACCAGCAGGGAGAGGACGCCGCCTTTCACCAGGTCCTGCCGGTTCTGCTCGTGCTTGAGGGACGCCTGCCGGACGCAGCGGATGGTGGCCAGGGTCAGGTCGCCATCATCCTGCCGCTCCCGCAAGACCCGCAGAAGCAGCTCCTGCCCGGGGGCATCGAGGAAGTCGGGCTGGCCGTCCAGGAGGGCGGAGAGGGCGCGGAGGGCTTTGAGGAGGGAGCAGCCTTCCTCACAAGCCAGGCGGCAGGCGGCCAGCACGGCAGGATAAGCGCCCTTCTGCCCCGCCAAGTAGCGGACGGCCATCTCCTGCCGGCACTGCTCCGCAAAGCTCACCAGCAGCTCGTCCACCGCGCCCGAGTCGCCATCAGCAACCGCCTTCTGCAAGGAGTCCAGCGTCTGCGGAAGGAAAGGAGCGAGGAGGGCTGGGCAATAGCTGCGACACACCAGTAGATCACAATGGCTGATATAAGGACGGGGCTGGTGTTTAACACTGCGATACCATTTTGCACCTGGCTGGGTGAAGATGCCTGGGTGCCAGGAAGGCGCCTGGCCTCTCCACCACCTGGAGGTGCCTGCCTGGGGGTCCTTGGGTTTGGGCTGTTTTCACACACACATACCCCATCCTTTATCGGCACAATCAGAATGAATTTCAGGAACCCAAAAGCCCTATTAAAAATATGACCTTTGAGCCGTCTGGCCCCCAAATGGCAAGCAGGCATTCCATTCTGCCAACTGTAACCCTGGTTTATATATTTGACCTTCTGATGCTTAGGGCCCTAGGGATCTGCTTAACACTGAGTCAGACCATTGAGCTCAGTATTACAGAACAGGTGCTGCCTACCCACTGAGATGGGCTCCTTTCCTAAGAAATAAACCAAGATTCTAGTGCTCATGGCTTTGATTAAAGCCCTGGTTTAAAGAGGAATACAGTCACACCTCATGTTGCATTCCGCTCTTGTTACGGACTTTCAGCTTACGAATGTAGCAAACCCAGAAGTGTTTACTTCCGGGTTCGCCACCTGTGCATGCGCAGAAGAGACGCTCTAGTTGCGTACTTTACGGGGTGCAAACCGCACCCCAAAACGGATTAAGTCCGCCACTAGAGGTACCACTGTAGAAGGAACATTCCCAGCCCAACTTCAGGATGCCCGGGATTCAGCCTGAGGTCCTTGGGGTGCCACTGGGCCACGGCCCCTTCCCAAAGCGACCCCTGGGGCTTTCCTCCTTTCTTGGGCGGCCCCAGGCACCCTTCTCACCTGCAAAACAGCATGCTGTGGCTCTTGCCCATCCCCAGAGGCGGAATTGGGGGCTGTCTTCACTATGTTGCTTAAGTCAACACCTGGAGAAAAGACACGGAGCAGTGGGGGCAATGAGTAGGGGTCCTCAGTAGGGATTCGTAGAACAGCAGAGAAGGCTGTGCCATCTCAGGTCTACCCAGCCAGTTAAAAACATCCCTTCGCAAAAACCACACCTTGAGACTCAAACTGCTGGACGGCTTCGATCACGGCCTCTTCCGGATCCATGCCAAGGTCGCTGATGTTCTCCTGCACAACATCGTCAAACGTCTCCTGGGTGATCCGCTTGGCCGCCATTCCGACCTGTGGGACAAGAGTTTTACAGTTAGAAGGGACCCCGAGGGACATCTAGTCCAACCCCCTGCAATGCAGGAATCTCTCCTCAAGCATCCATGACAGACGGACGGCCGCCCAACCTCTGCTTCCAAACCTCCAAGGAAGGAGCTAGAAATCCCAGGCGGAGGGAGCCTGGGAACGTGGGGTTCGGCAGAGCACCAGGAGCGCCTCCCCTACTCGCGGGGAACCCCAATTTGGGGCTCCGGAGCGAAGTGGGGTGAGCAGCGCGGTGCTGCGAACTGATTGCTACTTTCACGGAGGGAAGCCGCACAGCCATCGCCGGAGAGCGCTGACTTTTTCCTGTTGACAATTGGACTCTAAACAAGTACCCGTGAGTAAAAACGGAAAATTGGATCAAGAAATACTTGAATTAGGCTCCGAAGCGGGAAGGTTCAAAACAGGAAGTCCGCCTCCCGCTTTTTGTAAATAGACTGAAGCAAAAACCTTACAATCTAATAGCCTGGAAAGTTGTCTTAAAGGTTGAAATTTCCTGCATTTACAACTAATAAAACCCCCTTGGAAGCAGGTGAAAAGGGGGGGGGGAATCTGACTGTTTAAGCCTGCAGGAGAGGGAGTAAAAGAAAATAAGTTTCCATCGTCTCAAACCTGGGAACGGGGTGTCAGGACAGAAATTGCTGGAGACGTCCATCGATTGTACGTGGAGCATTTTGACAGATAGTTAAAAAAGAGAACCAAACTGACTTCAGTGCTGCCTTCTGCATTTTAAAGAAACAAAGTATTTGAAAATTGAAAATTGAAAGTAACTTTCTTTTGTTGGACATGTTTCAAAAAGATGGATACAAATAGAAATTGTGTCCCCTAGAGGGAGCTTGTCAATTTGTTGCTGCAGTTTACACGGCTGCGAGATTGGGATCGTGGGACCAGCCGTTTGACCTTGAATAGAAATGTGTTGGGAGGAAGTTTTGGTGTCTGCTTTTTGCAAGACAAATGCTTTGCTGGAGCAGTTGCATGAGAAGACGGGTTTGATGAAGGAGAAGTTGGACTTGA
Organism: Podarcis filfolensis; assembly: GCF_964270895.1. NCBI lineage: Eukaryota > Metazoa > Chordata > Lepidosauria > Squamata > Lacertidae > Podarcis > Podarcis filfolensis. Next base: position 2,098,630 of record NC_139622.1, read on the forward strand.
TGACTGCTGTAGCCAGTGAATATGGATTAACAGGAAACATAGAAATTATGCAGCGACCAACTCAGGAAACTGGTTCGACTGGGCAAGTGCAAGGGCAGATGAAGATGGAGGAGGCTGCGATCGCACCCCAAGCAACACAAATGGAGAGATCCGAAGCCCTGCAGGAGCATAAGCCGCTGTTTTGGAAGATTGAATTTGGAGTGGGCCTGGGAGAGCCTGGAGTTAAGGAGGCTCTTAACTTTGGGGGGACTTGGAAATATGCTGACAACTATTTTTTGGATAGTTACTTTTTGGATTACAATGATGATGGCGGGGAGTGGGACTGTGGGTAATGGGCTAGTCTGATGAAGGAAGATGGATATAACTACCGGTTGGAATCCCCCAGAGACCTACTCCTCAAGGAGAAAGGGAAGAAATTAAGAAAGAAACCAACAAAAGATAAGGAAAAGTGTAAGCATAAACAACAAGAAGAAAATCTGCAGAAGAGGCATAGAAGAGACTTAAGGGCCTTGGACATAAGATCACCAGGTTGATGGACTGGATGGAATGGACAGTAAGAACTGACATAACCCGAGACCAGGAAGAAGGGACGTTGGATAAATTTTTTTTTAAAAAAGCCTATAAAAGGAAATTTTCTTTTTATTTTTGGAATTAGTGTAAAACTAATGAAATATTAGGGGAAATGTTGGAATGGAATTATCTGGCTTTAGTAGAAAGGATATAAGGAGTTATGTATAAATATGTTTTAAATTTTGAACATTAAGGTTTTCATTTTATGGTAAGACAAGGTTAAATAAATCAAGGTAAATTGAATAACAGAATATGTCAAAAGATGGAAAGGATTTGTTGAGTTAACTAATAGGTTAGACTATCTAAATAAGAATTGAGAAAGACGGAAAGAATTTGCTGAAACAACAAATTAAATTAGAATACAAAAAGGGAGGTGTGAGGAGGTCAAAGAAATAAGCAAATGAAAAGATGTAATATGGGATTTGTCTTTTTTTCTTTTTTTCTTCTTTTTTTTCCTTTTTTTGTTGTGATGTATTTGTTCCTTTTTTCTTATTTTTTGTCCTTTTTCTTGTACTTTTGAAACTCTGAATAAATATCATTAAAAAAAAAAAAGAGAGAGAGAGAAAGACTGGCCCAAGGTAATTCCGTGAGCTACCTGGCCAAGTGCAGATTTCAAACCTGGTCTTTCTGGCTCTGGTTCTGGCGACTGTAACCTCGGTTTAAGGTGCGATTTGGTGGTTAGCTTACATGTCTGAGTTTCTAACACTGCCTGGAAGTGTCCAATGGAACGCAGGGGGGTCTTTTCTGCTGAGTAATCAGTTTCAGATTGTGCATGAACAAGACATTCTTTCATGCAGAAGGTGGGAAGGATAATCAGTACCACAGATCTGAAAAATAAAATGCTCCCTTTCCAAATGCTGCATCCTGCCTGAATATCCCCTATGAATTTCCTTTTCAGAAGATCTGCAGCCTGAGGTTTTTCAGAAGTTTTAAAAAGGTGATCCGTTTCCCCCTTGCTGCTAATAGAAGGTTTTATCGTACTGTATGTGCTCCCATAGCTTTTGAATGGCAATTTAAAATGTAGCCTGCTAGGCCATGTTGCCTTTTGTTAATTGTTTTATGATATTTGGATTATTTTGCATTAATTTTATTTTTAAAGATTTGTTGGTCTCTGGAAGATTTGCAATGAACAGCAGTATAAAAAATACGAAAATGATTAAATAAATTATTTTTAAAAAGTCAAGGTCAGGGCTCAGCACTGGTGCGGGGGAGTAGAGGGGGGGTGAAATAACATACAGAAGGATTGATCAGAATGCCTCCTTTTAGTTTATTATTATTTTTGTTTGTTTGTTGTTGTTGTTGTTTAGTCATTTAGTCATGTCCGACTCTTTGTGACCCCATGGACCAGAGCACGCCAAAAATAATAATAAAAATATTATTTTTATTTTATTATAAACGTCAGTCTACCGTGTTTGGCCGCAGGCTCCCAGTCTTAGAAGCTGGACTGAAAGCTGGGCTCAAAGGTGGTGAGATAACCAGCTGCTTCCCCAAACCCCTGGAGCTGAGATGCCTCCAAGGGCTCAAATATTATTATATATTATTATCATTATTTGGTTACGACCCCCAAAGCACAACCTGAATATCAGAACGCAGTACGAAAAGCAGTCTCGAGTCCTCACGACCCCCTCCTCCTCCTCCTTCAGCCCCGAAGACGCAGCCTGAGAGGCAGCTGTGCCTCTGAGCATCCGCAGAGTGCAGGCGAGCCCACCCGACCTCCTCGCACCCACCACCAACGGCTTCCGCCCCTGACTGGGGTGGGGGACACCGGGGCTCTGAGCATGTGCAGAGCGCAACCCCCCCCCGCAAGATTCTATTATTGCATCACTTCACCTGGTGTGTCCCTCGGCGCTCGCCGTCCCGTCAAAGACTCCGCATTGGCAGCGAGGGTCGTTAGCGCGGCCGGCGCTGCGCAAGTTTGTCTCCAGGCGGCTGCCGTAGGAGAAAGGGTGACGCCACCCCAGGCTGCGCGTGCGCAGAGCGCGACCGGCCCGCCCCTTAACGGCTAGCTTAACGGCGCTGCGCGTGCGCGTCGAGGCGCTAGTGTACTGAGGAAACCCGAACTCCGGGCGGCGTCGAGCTCGCTCAGCCTTCCGTCAGGATGGCCTCCTTAGCCTCTAATCCGCCGCAGAGGCCGCTCGTCCCGCTCGACCCAGGCGGGAGGCCTCCTCCCGTTTACCACGCACCTTACTGCGCCTGCGCGACGCCTTTTGCCGGGAAGAAAGCGCCGGAAGGCTCGGCGCGTGCGCAGAGAAGCCGGGAGACGGAACTGGGCCTTGTGCGCATGCGCCAGATGGAGAGCGCCCCGATTGAAAGTGCCCGGAAGAGGCTGGGAAGTTGGCAACCCCGAAAACCCGCCTTCTTTGGGCGGCCGGGCGAAGAGTTCCCAGCCCTCGGCGTTTTCTTGCTGTGGCAGGTAGTGCTGTCATATGTTAACTATTTTCACTTTCTAAAACTGATTTTGGAAACCGTGTTTTAGAATTGCCCGGATGGCATCGCTCCAGGGTGGGACATGGTTTATTTGGATTAAACTGATAAAACCTTGGATACAAAAGGGATCCGTTCCGGAAACCCCGTTCGTATCCAGAAGCCAACGCAACCCGGGTCTGTGCGTCTGCGCGATTAGGCGCTTCGTTTTGAGCGCGTGCGCAAGCGGCGAAACCAGAAATGACGCGCTCCGTTACTTCCAGGTCACCTCGGAGAGCAACCCGAAAATATTCATCCCGAACGACTGTACTGGGAGGAGGCAGGCAGGGAGGGCTTTTTCCTTTTTGTTTTTTTTTTATAATGATATTTTATTGGATTTTAACAAAACAGAAAAAAGTTTACAAAATCTTAAACAATAAATTCAACACAAAAAACATAGAAAAAACATAGAGAAGAAAAACAAAAAAAAGAAGAAAAAACAAGAAAATCAAAAATCTCTCTTTTCAATTTCTCACCATTTTCCCCTTTTTAACTTATTTTCCTGACTCCCTCCCACCTCCCTCTTTGTATTCCAATTAACGATATGTTCAGCAAATTCATACCTCTTATCTTACCCTTGATTATATATCCCCATATAATATCCTCATATTTTCATTTTTAATCAAACCGTTTTTGCCAATTCTTATTTCACCTTATTTCTCAAACCACTTCTTTTTTACAATAATTTCATTAATTTCATTAATTTTATCTTGTCCTCAAATCATTAAACTTTCAAAATTTAGACTAAATTTTGCTAGAGCCGATTACATCCTTTCCAACATCTTTTAATATTTCATTAGTATTAAACTAATTCCATAGATATAGATTAATTACACAAGACATTTCTCATTCTAGATTAGTCCAGCGCCCCTTTTCCTGGTTCACAGCAATGTCAGTCCATATATCATTATATCCATATCAGTCAGGTGTCCTAATATCCGAGGCTCTCAAATCATATCCAAGCCCCTTCTGCGAGTTTTCTTGTTCCTGTTTGTAGTTACATACATCCTTGATCCCTGTTGAGTTCTTTCGCCTTTCCTTCTCTTTCTCCTTGGGAGTCCAATCACCGGGTGGTTCCGTACAGTAACATTCTTCCTTTCCTTTTCTCCAATTGTCCAATTCCCCGGTGTTGCACTCCCCAGTGTTTATTTTGTAATCCAAGAAGTAATTGTTCCAAAAAAATTCTTCCACTCGTTTCACAGTCCCACCAAAGATAAAAATTTTCTTAAATCCAAAGTTTGGCCAGTGTCCTCCAAAGTCCATCCTCTGTATCTCCATCTTTCTCTGACCTTGCAGTTGCCCTATTAAATCTGTCTCCTGCATAGATTGTTGTACAATTTCTGTGGCATCTTCCATTGGCACCTCTTTACTGACTTTAGCTGTATTGTCCCTCTTTTGATTCATCAAAATCATTTTCTCCTCCAGCTGTCGCAGCCCATCATATATTTTGTTCAGAGCAGATAAGACTTCCTCTCTATTCATTTCTGTCAAGGTCAGGGAGCTGGTCCCACGCTCTCGTTTTCCCTGATACAATGTTCTCTTTATAACTGAAAAACAGACACACTGGCTGGCTTCCTCTAGGGGGTGTAGTTACTTTTTGGCATCCATCTTTAAATTGTATCCAACAAGGAAAAATTCCTTTCGATTTCCAGATACTTTATTTCCTTTCAATATAAAACAAACAGGCAGAAAGCGGCTTTGGAATTATTTTTCCCTTTTCCAATTCTGTATATCAATTTTTCTATTTTCAATTTATAAGTATCACCGACCGTTTCTTTCCTTCTTTCCTGCCATTCCGTCCCCAGGTTAGGGACAGTGGAAACTTATTTTCTTAAATTTCTCTCTGCAGGCTTAAAAAGTCAAATTTTCCCCCCTTTCCTCCTGCTGTCAAGGGGGGTTTTGATGGTTAAAAATGCAGGAACCTTCAGGCTATCTGTTTTCCCGGCTTTTAGCTTGTAAAATCTTTGCTTTGATCTTTATACAAAGGACGGGAGGTGGACTTCCTTTTTACACCTTCCCGTTTCAGGTCAAATTCCAGGCTGTATTTTCATGCAAAATTTTCAATTGTCCTACTCACGGGTTGTTGTTTAGAATCCGAATTGTCATAGGAAGAAGGAGAACAGCTGTGCAGCATCGCTCCGCAGAGTTAGCGATTGACTCTCAGCACCACACCAACCCCCGTCTCCTCCAGAGCCCTTTATAGGGTTCCTTTGCCAAACGGGGGGGCGCAAACGGTGCCCGCCGAGTCCCAGGTCCGCAGGCTTCTTCCGCCTGCGGTTTTTAAAGGGTCCCCACTTCGCTGCAGCGGTAGGACCCGATTTCCACAGAGCTGTCTCCCTCTGAGTTAGAGGGAATCCGCCATTGTCGGAGGCGCCGCCTCCAGGAAGTGGGGCTTTTTCCTTTTTGAGGGGAGATGATAGAATATACTTGGTGTTGCTATAGTCATGTCTGTAGGTGCCAGTCACCTGTGGTGTTTTAGGGGAGCGACAGTCTCGGGGGGGGGGAGAGACATGTCGTGCTCCTTCTGGGGTCGTGTGTCCACCTTTGGTCCCCACCCTGCACTCCGCTCTCATCTGCGGCTCCCGGAAGCATTCAGCAGGCGACAGTGGCCACAATCCTGGGACCGGCTTCGACTGGCCGGCTAAAGCAGGTGAGGGGAGCTGATGGGTCTCAAACCCTTGTAGAGGAGGCAGGACCCTCAGTCTCGGCAACTGACCCATGGAATAAGCTGCTGTGCTCATTAGGCCTCACACTCCGCCAAGTCTGTGCAGATTGTCTTCATGATAATAAAGACTTGCATGGTGGGATTTATTGCCAGCTGGCTCCTGACAGGTATGAGGGAGAATACTCTGCAGGCTTAATGACTTGGACCAATAATTCCAAGGAAAAACAAATTCCTGGGATCCCAAGATATCAGCAAACAGAGAAGAATATCTGTTGCCTCCCTGCACGACTCTGCTCTGGCTTCAAGTGGCCTCTGAATGAAAAGCAACACTTGCTGGATTCTTCTAGTGCAGGGATGTGGACCATCTGTTCCCCTCCAGATGTGCTTGGGCTCCAGCTCCCACCAGCTCTCAACAACATATACCAGTTTCCCAGACTTGGGTTTCCAGCTGTTGTTGGACTACAACTCCCATCATCCCTAGCTACCAGGACCAGTGGTCAAGGATGATGGGAATTGTAGTCCCCAAACTGCTGGAGACCCAAGACTGGGAAACCCTGGCATATACAATGCTCAAAGGTAATGGGAGTCAGCGTTTGTCAATTCATGGAGACGCACAGATTGCCAACAGGTTTCGTTCAGTGAGCTACAACTGCTAGCAGGATTCATAGAACACCTGTAGAGTATGAATTTGAGGGGGCCACACCTCAATCCAGGAGACTCCTGGCACCCCATCAGAGCCCCACATGACTGCCTTGGCCTCCGTTCCCTTGTCTCCTGGGTCTGGGAGATCTCTGGGAAAGCGCTGCCACCAGTGCCACTGCCGTAATCCAGCTGGGACGGTCGCATTCACCCACAGCCAATGTGACTCTGTTATGTCCCGCTTCCAGGAGGAGCTGGGAGGCCTGTTTCAGAACCAGATTGTTTATGTTCCAACCTCCCCTTTCCTCTTTATATCAAAAAAGAAGATATAAGCAGCAGCATCAACACCACCCAGGGATCTCCAGAAAGAGGATGTGATGCACGATCAGTCACACATTCGTTTTCATATAGAAATTACCATATTTCTATATAAAAAAGCACCTTTTAAAAAACGGAGAAAGTGCTGCTTCCTTCCAAAACGGTGCCTGGAATGAGAGGCCCGCTAGGCCAGGTGTGATTTCCTTGAACATCAGTGGGAATGTGCCCATTTGAGGGTCCCACACTTTAAAGGAGGGTAGGGACAAACTGGAACAGCTGGGGAACAGTCCAATGAAGAAAGGTTGGAAGGGAGTGGACATGTTTAGCCTGCCAAGGGTAAAAGGTGCCCCATTTGCGGGCAGAAGTCCTCCACCCACACAACCCTGCATCTACAAGGTTAACACAAGGCTGCCAGGGTGCCCGGTTGGTGGTAACCCAAGACAAGGCAGTGACTTCCTGTTTGTGAGATGCCCTCACTCGTGAGGTGCATCCGACTCCCTCGCTATTAGCTTCTATGAGAAATTTAAAGGTATCCCTGTTTAAACAAGGTATTTGGGAGTTGAAAGCCCTGTCCCTGGCAATTCTGAAGTTGTTTGGAGGGCCGCTGATTGCTTTTAGGATTTGTTACCTGTTTTTAGAATAATTTTAATTTGGTGGCTTTTATGTTTTGTTATTGAAGTTTCAATGGATATTGGCAACACCAAGGATGTGTGCAGGAGGAGCCCAAATGGGAGGAAACGCCTTGACCCCCAGAGAGACGCTGACTCGGACCGTCCCTGAGCTTAGACCATGAAACCTACAAGAGCGACACCTTGGGGACTCTGGATGCCTCAAGGAGGTGTGTGGCGGACAGAGGAGGAGGGAAGACAAAGGACGGCCTTGCAGGGTCAGGCCAGGTTGCAGGGGATTCTGGGAAGTCTCGCCCCTCTTCCCAGCACTGATGGTGAATTGTTTTCTTTTCTCACAGGTCAGATCAGCGAAGGAAGGTGGGAAAAAGAATCCCCAGAGGGGGTCATCTGCTCGGAGCCGCACCCCCGTCAAGGAGACTCCTGGTACCCCATCAGAGCCCCATGAGACTTACTTGTGTGGCGGCGGCAAGGACATGCCCCTGGGCAACCAGCAGAGCCCTGCACGACCCCCTCACGCCTTGCTCAGTTCCCCCGTCTCCACCTGCCCAGCGGCCTCGGTTCTGCTTGCGCCCCTCTGCTGGTGCTTGGTTGCACTGGTGGCGGTGCTTTTTGGAAAACCCGGTGGCTGCTAGTGCTGGGGTAGTGGCCGGGGAAGCAGTGGTGTTTCCTCATCCTCAAAGTTTGTCTGGGTGCATGCAGCTGCTGTGTTGGCGAATCCACCGCCTCAGCTGCGTGCAGAGCAGCCTCCTCTCTGCTTGCGCCCTGCTGGTGCTGGTTCTGGGTTCCAGTGGTGGCGCAGGTGGTGGCACTTTTTTAAAGGCCTTTTGGACACAGGCGATGAGGGAACGCAGGCCAAGGCACGAGGGGGTCTTGGGACTCCTTTTCCCGCTTTCCATTTCTAGCGTGACAATTCACCTCCAGATTCTGGGAAACTGCCATGATCATTAATCAGTCAATCGATTAATTTAATCTGTATGCCGTCCTTCATCTGAAGCTCTCAGGGAGGCTTGCAGCATAAAAAGACAAAATAAAAAAACAGCATACACATTAAAAACAAAAACAAACTCATAAGCCAACCTCCCAATCCACAAGTATGTTTAAAAGGCCATGCATTGTTTAATTAGCCAAAGGCCTGGTTCTAGAGCAGAAAGGCCACTACCATTGTGCTACGAGCCCTGCTGGGCACCTCTCAGAATCTGAACTCACCCCGCATCCTACCTGCTTCACATCTCCAGCAGCCTCCGGGCTGTCAGAACAAACATTGATGGCTCCCGCCTCCTTTCTGGGCTGGGCAGAGAGTGCTGGTCCTGCTCATCTGACCTTCAAAGATGTTTCTTCTTTTTTTTGCACTTCCGTGCCATGATAGGCGAGGGAGGGCTGCTGTGGGGTCGCCGGCCCGCAGGAGAGGTACTCCTCCTTGTTCACCTGGAAATGCATGCAAACAGATAACTTACAAGATAAATTCTGAACCAAAAGCAACCTAAGAAAAATATCTATTTTTTTTAAATGACCGGATAAACCACTCATTCAATTGTATCACCTCTTGACTGATTGCTTGGAGGAGTTTCAGATAAATATATAGATTGTAATATTTATTATTATCATCTATATACTTAGACATATTTCTGGACATCTTTTTGAGGCAATTTTGTGCCCCACCCCTCACCTGCGCCCCTGGCGGGGGCCCATCTCACCACCCCCTAGCTAGGGCCCTGCCTGGACCACAGAGAAACGCTCTCCATAAAACTATAGGGATCTCTAAATCAGGCCTTCCTCCTCCACCCCCAAGATCACTGGGAAACACTTCCCCTGCCACACAAGGTCACAACATACCTCCGGGTTTTGCTGGGTTTCCCTGCACCGCTGGGCTGCTGCTGGTTCCCCAAACCACGGCCCTGCAAAGGAAGAAGGACATTGTACTCTCTAGGGGGCAGAACAAGCACCCCTGCCAGGCTGCCCATGCCCACGTCACCACAGGCTGCCTACCTGCTCCTGCCTGGGCGCCTGACCCCTGGCTTGGAAGGAGGGGGGCGAGGGGCTGGGGCGAGACGGGACTGCAACCCCCCAACCCAGCCCTGTTTCACTCGGGTCAGCGCCATGACCTCCCTGCACATGTGGGGAATGGATTCCCCATGGAATTACCACAAACTCCAATGGTTGATTCACTCCAGCCTCCTTCATGGTTTGGCGTCTCAGGAGCCTTTTTTGTCCTAGGAGACAGAAAGGAAAATAAAAAACAGAGGAAGAGGTTACAGGTGGGAAATGTCTGGGAATCCCAAAGTCTAAACTCAGAGACCTAGACTCAGGATCCAGCCTGGACCTCAACCTTTCCCTGTTCCCTCCATGTGCCCTATTAAAGATTGTAAGCCCCTCGGGTCAGGGACCTTTTGATGAAGGGTCACGTGCAGCGATGGCGCAAAGAAATAATTTGGAAGTAATTTCACCAGGCTCCTGCCCCATGCAAGCTGAAGCCTGCTAGGCGCCTTTCCTGAATACTCCAAAGCCAAGCTCTGGCTCCATGGCTCACCTGAATTAATGGAATCCTCTTGCCGCCAAGTTTGGAGAGACCCCCTTCTTTTGGCATTGAACGGCCACATGCTCAGAGCGATGGCGGCTGTGCTGCTGCTTCTAAGTCCACCTCAGCTTCAGCCCCCCCCCCTCGGGCCACCTTCTAGAACCCACCGCTCTCAACCGACTCTCACCAGCCCCCCTTCAAACTCCCTTTCCAAGCCTCGTTCCATCTTCCGTCTCCACCAGAATTCCACTCTCTCTCTTCCCCCTCCTTCCCTGCTTGGCATTCCCTTTGGAATTGTAATAGCATCACCTCACAATAATAATATTGCCACTCATCTCCTCTAGGCCTCCTACCTTCAGCATTCATTTTCTCTGCAAATCTCTCACCGTCATCTGACAGGCATCCCCCTTGCAGGGCATTATAAGGCTTGCTTGCAAAGCAGCACTTTGTGACATCAGCTGGCAAACAGGAGCCAGGCTGCTGGGTTGTCTGGCAGCTGAATGAAGAAAAATAAAACCAGACTTGCAGAGGCGAGGGAGGGCTGCTGTGGGGTCCCTCCCCTCAGGAGGGGTACTCCTCCTGTTCAGCGGGAAATGCATGCAAACAGATAACTTGCAAGATAAATACTGAACCAAAAGCAACCTAAGAGAATGTTTTTTTTTAATGACTGGATAAACCACTCATTCAATTGTATCACCACTTGACTGAATTTATGTTTACCTCCTGCCCTTCCAAGCCACTACAGTTGCCCTATGAGCCCTGATGGGCACCTCTCAGAATCCAAACTCAAACCACACCCTTCCTGCTTCCTCCTCCAGCATCCTTCTTGCTGTTGCAGCACACATTCAGGGCTCCCGCCTCCTCCTAGACTACATTCAGAGATGAAAAAGCAACAGAGCGTAAGATCCTCCTTTTGCTGCAAAATAACTGTTTATGAATACAGATTCAAGTCCCAGAAAGTGCCTGCAAAAACAAATAGCTTTTTCCTTTGGAAATAGAAACAAAACAAAACTACACAATATTTTAAGAAAGGAAGAGGATTCACTCCAGGCTCACAGGCTCCACTGAGAGGCCCTGTTTCATGGATGCTTTTGTGGAGATTCCTGCATGGCAGGAGGCTTGGACTAGTTGACCCTTCCAATTCTATGATTCTGTGTAGTTCCCGCTACATATAAAATGGTTTGGTATTTTTACAGGGGAGATCGGATCAGTTGTAGAAGGGTTAGGCCAGAGACCGAGGGCCCAAACTGCAACCCAAAACCCACTTATTTCTCGCAAAGTGCCAACATGGCAGTTTAACCTGTATAACAGTTTTTCTGTGTGTTTCACGCTTCTTCTGTATGACTGCTGTTGTGATAAATAATCCTTCATAAGAGTTTTTGCATTACATTCTTCATTAAAATTATCTTGCCATTGATATATAATTTTATAGTATAAGGCAGTGCTTTTTTCTAAAAAAATGTTTAGGGGTACTCTCATTTTGACACAAGAAAATCACCACGGGGGGGGGGGATACAGTTCAAAGCGCCACCAGACCACCCCAGCCTGCTCCTGCTTACAGGCAAGTAGGAGTGGGATGGAGTCGCAACTTTTTTGAGCCGTGGGCCAGTCCACCGTCCCTAGACCTTGTGGTGGGCCGGACTATTGGGGGGGGATTAATGAATTCCTATGCACACTGCACATACTGTATTTGTAGTGCACAAAAAACAGGAAAACAATACAATATTTAAAATAAAGAACGATTTTAATCATCACAAACTTATAATTATTTCAATGGGAAGTTTGGGCCTGTCAGTACGTGCTATGGGCTTGGAAACCTCATAACTTGCTTGCAATGATGAAATATTTTCCTGTTTTTGCTTCACAAAAATATTTTGCTGAGTTGCCAAGCCAGTTTTCAGTTTTGATATTTCAGCTTTTCTCAGTTCACCAACCAAACCAGAATATTTAGCTTGGTGGAAAGTTTTGTAGTGTTGACGCAAATTGTCACCTTGAGAACAGCCACTGATTTTTGTCATAGTAGGCAGACAGCTTTTTCTTTGCACTGTGTGAAGAAGTAATCGTAAGTCCACTGTTCGTTGAAGACCCTGGCAGGGATCGAAGGAAAATGGAGTCCCTTTTTCCCAAAGATAAAATAAAGTTGGAATGAAGCAATTTGGTGTATCTGATGATTTTATACGAATTTCCAAAGTTTTGAAGCTTTTATTTAAACTAGGAAACAGTCCAGAGTAAAGAGTTTGGCGTTTTGTTGCAACATTGTATCCATTTTCTGATGGGATTAACAAGGTGAGGAGGTTATCCCATTGTTCTTGCTGCGGGGAGTCCACTCAGCTGTTTAATGAGGTGTAGATTTTAATTCTCAATTCTGATATTTGTGGTATTTTTTCTGTTTTCCAATTTTTTGCCACTAATAATATGGCCACTGCTGTTGCTTAAAGAAATACATTCCTTTTGTCCTTGGGATGTCACTAGTTATTAAGCCCAGCAAATATGCTTCTGGCTTTTTAGAAATTGAACTCTTGAATATATTTTTAGGCTTTTCGTGTACCAATGTCCAAAATTGTTTGATCACCTTGCACCTCCACCACATGTGGTACATCGTCCCTACCTCTGATTCGCATTTCCAACAGAGATTTGAGTGTTTTTTGTAAATCCTTGCTAATTTTACTGGAGTGAGATACCAACAGTAAAACATCTTCATTATATTTTCTTTTATCAAATTGCAAGCCATAAAGTTAATATCGGTTCTCCATTGCTTTTACCATCTATCTAGATGAATTGTCTGGCCTAGATCTTGTGACCATTTTATCATTGTTTCTTTTATTATTTCATCTTTCAGTTCCCATTCCAGGAGTAAACTATACATTATCAATATTAGTCTCTTATTTGGTTGTAGGAGTTTGCTTTGTAATTTTGGTGTTTTCTGTTCAAATCCCATTTTTTTGTCTTCTTTAAAATGGAACGCTACCTGGTAATAATTTAGCCAACTAAATAGGGTTTTAATCTTACATCACCATGCTCTTTAACTAATAGCTGTTCATATGTTGGCCAGCCCTTTTCCATATTCTTTTTCACGGCTACAACTTCTAAGGGAGATACCCACAAGGGTATCTTTGGTTCTAAGAGACATCGGTAGTTCGCACAAACCTTGTATAACGACTTCCAGATTATATGGTTCAGGAAGTCCTTATTTACGGCCACTTTATCATAAACTAGGTAAGCGTGCCAACCGTAGCAGTTGTTCCATCCTTCCAAGTCTAGAATCTCTGTGTTTCTTAGCATGACCCAACCTTTAATGCATCCTAAACAAGCTGTATGATAATATAGTTTCAAATCTGGGAGCCCGAAACCGCCCCTCTCCTTAGTATCAGTTAGTAATTTGAATTTTATATGCGGCTTATTCCCGTGCCATATAAATCTTGATATATCCTTTCTCCATTTTTCAAAAATCTCTAGTTTAGAAATTATCTGTGTCAGGGGACTGCCATCGGAACAGGGGAGGGAGGCAGGGGGATACAGAGAGCCTCCGAGGCTTCTGAGGAGCAGCACATCATCCAGCGGTGGAGAAAGCCCCACCTCCAGTGGAGCAGAGGGGCAAGGGGATAGCCAGGTGAGGGGAGGGCTCGAAGATGCTGCTGAGAGCCCAAGCGCCTCACCTAGCCGGCTGGCCAGGAAACAGACATGCCGTTTCTGTAACCCAGCTTGCGCAGAGGGGTGAAATGTAAGGAGGGGAGGCGGAGATTTGGGGTGTCTAAGGTCTTATGTTGGGGGAGAAACTGGAAGGGGCCACTCCCGGAATCTGCAAGTGACTGAGACTGCCATTAACTTTGGGGTTCTGCACTGTAAATAGTTTTGCACTAATAAAACCTGTAAAAGACAGGTCGGAGTCCTGCCTGGTTACTCACGAGCAACCACCTGCACATCTGACAATCGGTATCATTTGGAACAAGAACAATAACTTTGGCAATACATTCGTTTTTATCGTCGAATTCCCCCCCCCCCATTGATAATTTTAGCCTTTTCCGGATTTCTAATTGGTTCTTTATTTCTTTCCAAGTTTTATTATAATTATGTTCAAACAGGTTAATGTTCCTCATTGTTAAATAAATCCCCAAATATTTTACCTTTTTTACCACTTGCAATCCTCTTTTTTCTTCTAGGTTCTCCCCCCCCCCCATATCCATGTTTTTGACCATTACCTTCGTTTTTTCTTTAATCTGAATCCCGCCACTTTTCCAAATTGTTACATTCTCTCTAGCAGCTTCTTTATACTATCTTTTGCGTTTTCCACCATCACTATCATATCGTCAGCAAAAGCCCTAATTTTATAGGAATTTCTTCCTAATGCTATGCCTTTTAGTTCCTCTTCTTATGACCTCATTTAGTACTTCTAATGTTAATATAAATAATATTTTATTTATAAATATAAATAAAAGTATTCAGTCATATCATTTATTATTAAATTAGCTTTCTGGTCTTGATATATTGCTTTTATTCCTTTTATTAATGATGTTCCCAAGTCTCATCTTCCTATTAAAATCTCAAGGAATTTCCATGACATGTTATTGAAAGCCTTTTCGGCTCAATAAAGATGAAGGGTGCACTCTTCCCTGGGTTCATGTCTAAGTACTCGATGGCATCAGGCTTCCTGTTTCCGGCGGTGGGAAATGGCTGATCCCAGCCATGCTGGTAATTCAGGGCTGATATGGGGGTCATTAGCCCTGGCAGACTCCCCAGGGTGGGGGAGGACTGTCTTGCAGACCCGCAGATTGTCCGAGATTGTCAGCTGGCATCAAGGTGCAAGCGGCAGGACACTGGGTCCCAGAGCACAACACGGCTGGCACTCTCCGATGTCATTCTCATAGCTGGAAATATCTGTTTGATAAAATAATTGGATTTGGACAATAAACAGACATAGTCTGGACCGAAGAAGACTAAGGAAAAACCTGCAGAACTGTACAGTCCTTGGTGTTTAAGCTCGGACTTCAAAGAGATTCTCATCATGGTGTGTGGATTATGGAGGTGTTTGGTATGTCTTTCTTCTCTTCCCAACATCTACAATTGGTTTTCTATGCCAAGCCTCATTAAGAAACCTAAAGATTTTTTAAAAAAGAGTACAGATGGACTTCTATTTCAATCAATCAATTTCCTTTATTCGACCGATAGTCAGAAATAAAACATTACACAATAATTATAAACTATAACATCATAGGGGTACATAAATAAGATAGGGTTAGGGTACTAGACCTCTCACAGATAACCCACAGATGGACTTCTATTTATCATTAAGTATTCAACTGCGCAGCTTTACTTAAAAGTCTTGATAAACATAAAAGAATGAAGGTTAGCAACCAGAGGCAGCCAGTTTGAATGGTCTTACCTGATCTTCTTCTTCTCCATCTCTTTCTAATCCTCGGTGGACATAAGGAAATGAAAGCTCCCCTCACCAGTGTTGCTAGGGGACCCCAAGCCCCTGGAGACATGAGGTCACAGCATTATTGATGGCATCATCATGGGTGAAATGATGTCAGTGGCAAGGAGACTTCTGGCTCACCTGCCCTGGGACAATGGGCCAGGTGTGTGCAGGTGTGCCCCCCCCAGTTCAACTGCAGCCTCCACTGGGTCTTCCAGAAGCCGTGTGAGATTTTTCAGCCAAGCAGGTCAAGGCAATATTATTATTACATTTATTAAATTAATTTTATTAAATTTCTATGACACCCTTCATCCGAGGATCATATGCTTGCTTGACCTCCACACTCGAAGTTATAAGGTCCCGGTGAAACATGGCTTCATTTGGTGGCATTCACAACCTTTGTTTTGTGGGTTTATGAGTGCCACGTGGCACGCCAGGAGGAAGGTTGCACAGGGCACCCTGGGAATGGCGAGGGAAAGGCTGTGAGGAAAAGCCTCCTCTCTTTCTCCCTCAAGTTTAAATGGAATAATCCAAATATGTCTAGAGAAAAATAAAATGATAGGAAACAAGAGCCTTGTTTGTGAGAAGGGGCAGCAAAGCATGCTGGGAAGAAGGACGTGAGGAAAATGAAACCTAATACAGTGGTACCTCGGGTTAAGTACTTAATTCGTTCCGGAAGTCCGTTTTTAACCTGAAACTGTTCTTAACCTGAAGCACCACTTTAGCTAATGGGGCCTCCTGCTGCCACCGTGCCGCCGGAGCACGATTTCTGTTCTTATCCTGAAGCAAAGTTCTTAACCTGAAGCACTATTTCTGGGTTAGCGGAGTCTGTAACTTGAAGCGTCTGTAACCTGAAGCGTATGTAACCTGAAGCGTATGTAACCCGAGGTACCACTGTAAAGGATAATTTTCAATAAAGCTAATAAGTGAAACCTAACAAAAGACACCTTGGGATTTATTTATTTCGTTATACACTGGAAAATGAGTAAATTTCAATTATAGGAAACAGGAGACTTGTTTGTGAGAAGATGGGGTAGCAAAGCATGCTGGGAAGAAGGACGTGAGGGAAATGAAATGACAGCTAATAAAGGATAATTTATCAATAAAGCTAATAAGTGACACCTATCAAAAGACAGTTTGGGATTAATTTTATTTAGTTATACATTGGAAAATGAGTAAATTTCAATTATGGGACACAGGAGACTTGTTTGTGAGAAGATGGGGTAGCAAAGCATGCTGGGAAGAAGGATGTGAGGGAAATGAAATGAAATGAAACTTAATAGAGGTTAATTTATCCATAAAGCTATGAAGTGAAACCGAACCGAACAAAAGACACCTTGAGATTATTTGGTTATACGCTAGAAAAACGAGTAAATTTCAAATTAATCTAGAACCCTTGTGCAGCGCATGCTGGGAACCGCTTGTTGGCCCGACGGAGCTGGCAGTGCATGCTGGGAAGTCTCCCCCCCTCCAGCGTGGACCTTGCTGGCGGGACTTGCAGGGCCTTTTACGTGGCCTCTTCCCCTCCGAGGGCATAGAAAGGTCCGGCCACGTGACCCTCCTCGTCCGCCAGGGACACCAGCGCCTGCGGCCTGTCCAGCTGGCCAGAGTCCCCCAAGGGCCGGAGAGGCTGGCAGGGGCAGGGCCCCCAGGCGAACCCGGGAGAGAGAGTGGCCCCTGGGGGATTGGCACTCTGCATGCCCTCAGAGGCTTCGTAGTCTAAGCTCAGGGGGCTGTCAGAGCCGGCATCTCTGGGGTGTGTGTGAGGGGTTTCTTCCTATTTGTTTTTTAATACATATTTTTAAAATTTGGTTTCTCACCATATTTATACATAACAATTATTCCATTCAGTTAAAAACAAGAGATAAGTTTACCCAAACCTGTTTTTTTAATTTCTGTATTTCATTTCTGCAACTTTTACTGTCATCTAAGAGAAGACTCCCTGGAAAAGACCCTGATGTTGGGAAAGATGGAGGGCACAAGGAGACGAGGACGACAGAGGACAAGATGGCTGGACAGTGTTCTCAAAGCTACCAGCATGAGTTTGACCAAACTGCGGGAGGCAGTGGAAGACAGGAGGGCCCGGCATGCTCTGGTCCAGGGGGTCACGAAGAGGTGGACTCGACTAAGCGACTAAACAACAACATCTAGTATATATCCGGAATTTCCAAAGTTCACATTACTTTGCAAGTGTTGGTTATATTCCTGCTAGTTTCCAACTGCTTACGGTGGTCTCCCAAATATGTTACAAAATCATTCCAGTCTCTTGTAAAAATATGACCTTCCTGATTGCTGATCCTTCCTGCCAGCTTTGCCATTTCCGCCTACTCCATCCATTTGGTCTGCCCTTCTTCCCTGGTCGGTCCTTTGTCTTCTTTCCACCTCTGAGCTAGGAGCATCCATGCTACTGTTGCCGCATCCATAAACAGTCTTTACTTCTCTCTTGGTAGTTCGGCACCTGTTGTTCCTAATAAAAAAGCTTCTGCTTTTTTAACAAAAGTTATCATAAACTTTTTTTATTTCTTTATATATAATTTCCCAGAATTCTTTTACCACCCCACATGTCCACCACATGTAATAAAATGTACCTTCCTTCTTATTTCGTTTCCAACACATGTTTCAACATGTTCTGTACATTTTTGCTAGTTTACTGGGTGTCAGGTCCCGATGATACATCATTTTCATGTACCGTAATTTTCCTTCAACGTACAGCAAACTGTAATTTTTTAATTTTCCTTCCATAACTTTTCCCATTGCACAAACTATATTATAACCAAAACCTCCTGCCCAGTGTATCATCACAGATTTAACTTCTTCATCTTTAGTATACCATTCTAAAATCAATTTATACATTTTAGATAGTAATTTCACATTATTTTCCAACAGCTCTTTTTCGAATTTTGATATCTCTGTACTACAGCCATTTTTTTAATCAAGTTTCAAAACATCATTTAATTGATAATACTAAAACCAATCTGTTAGTAAATCTCTGATATCTTCAAACTTTTTCAACTCTAACTGATCTTCTACTTCTGTTAACAGCTATTTACAGGTTGCCTCCTCTGTCTGCCACGTCCCTCCTTGATGTCTGCCACATCCCTCCTTGAGGTCTCCGGAGTCCCAGAAGGTGTCGTTCGCTTTGACTCAGGGAGCTATCTGAGCTGATATCCATTTTGGGGAACTGCAGAGGACGAGGGAGAAGCCCTGTCAGCAGCGCTGGGAAGGGAGGAGAGACTTCCCAGAACCCTCTGCAACCTGGCCTGATGCCGCAAGGCTCTCTTTGGCCACGCTGGCTTCCCTGCCTGGGCTTCCCTCCTCCTCTGTCACTTTTTCATGTGGGTCTTCATCCTCAGAGGTTGACTGTTGGCACAGACAGGATGGAGGAACCAGCCCAGAGGTGGTAGCAGTGGTGGTGGTGGTGGGGAAAGGGGAGAAAGACAGCAGCCCAGAATGAGACAGGCAGGAACCCAGAAGCCAAACTCTCCTGCCCGCATTGAGTAGCTGGCCAGGACAGGCCTGGCGCCATGGGAGGCTGGTCCATCAGGACGAGTGGGGCAGCAAGCACAGCCTGCCCTCAGCAGCCCCCTGCCTGTCTGCCCCTTGCTCACAACTGGTCCAGAAGGTGGCCTCTTCCTTCCCAGCCTCAGGGTTGCCCTTGTGCAGCTCAGCAGGGCTTCCCTCCTGCTCTGTCTGCTATGAACCTCATTTATGAGTCCCAAAAAGAGTCCAGTGAGGACACTGAGCTGAGGGAGCTCTCGGGGGTGATTTTTGACACCTGCGAGGAAGAGGGAGAAGTAATGTGTGTGCGATAAACAGCTCTTTCCAAAATATAAAAACCAGTATCATGAACATTAAAATGCAAAGAAAGGCAATTAAAAAACACAACCAAACATTAAAACTCAAGGCACCCGTAATTGAAAGAGCAGAACATAGCTAGCCGCCTGGGTGCCTGGTGCAAGGCACGCGTCCTGAGGGCGGGGGGCACCTCTCTGCCGCCTCCCCCTCAGCTGTAAATCAGCTGAGGGAGAGGCAGAGGGCAGACACAAGCCCCACGCTGCTGTTTCAGGCAGCACCGGGCCTGCAGGCGCCCAAGCCACCACGTCACTCCCAGGAAATGGTTTGCTAATTCTTGTCTACAATAAATAGGAGACAGAGGTGGTCACAAGGTTTTTCTCATTTTGATCATAGAAGTAACATCATGATTTGGGGTAAACTGAGATGCAACGACCTCTCCACATCAACTGAACCCAATGTTTCCTTCCTTATCCTGAAGACACAGCTCTTTACCTTGACCTTCCTAATGCAAACAATTTTATTTCTTTTTAAAGTTTTATTTATGCATTTTTACAACTTGTAATACACTTCATAGTGTAACAATCATTTACCCTAGGACTTCATGGCATTCTAAGTAAACCTTAGTCAGCTGCATTTTATAATATTCTACCCATTTTCATCTCAAATCATCCTTGTTATTTGCTGGTCATAAGTTAAGTCCCACTTGTATGTTAAATTGAACATTGTATCCTCAATAATATTCTCCAAAACAGTTCCACACTTCTGTTATTCATGATTCATCCTTATTTCTTAATTTTGCAGTAATAGTTACTAATACTGTCTATTCTACCAATTTAATCTGCCAGATTTCTTTCGTGGGTACTTCTTTTTCTTTCCATTTTTTCACATACACATAAAAAGATATTGAGTGCTTAATGCAAACAATTTTCTATTGCTTCCATGGACTGCTCATAGTAATGAGATCCCAATGGTCCCTATATTGTACTCTGATGTCAGGCTTTGGAGAACCGGCTTCCTCCCCACTTGGCCGTGGATAGCAGAACAAAGGAAAAGGAGTCTTCTTACCACTTAGAAACTTTAATAATCACAGCGAGAGAACAAAGAACACATCTCCTAGTAATTAAAGAGCCCACCCCCTTCGGTCCCGATGAACCTACATCGCTTCTATGTCTCCTAATCTGAGACTTTGGGGAGGGCAGTGGAGAAATGCTGTCTAGAGACTGTGAATCTGTTAACCCTCTCCCTGCCAGTGTTTCTTCTCCTAGCTGTTCCCCATCTAGTATTTCCCAACTTCTGCCTTCTGAACTATGTCCCTCTGCAAACCGCTGTTCCAACCCTCTACTCTGTTCCCGCCATTCCTCCTCAGTGCAGCCCTCCTCAGCACGGTCCCTGACATGTGATCATTTTAATATAACGTATTGTTATTTTTGTATTCCACTTTTTTTCTTGTGTCAAAATGAGAGTACCCCTAAACATTTTTTAGAAAAAAGCACTGCCTTATACCATAAAATTATATATCAATGGCAAGATAATTTTAATGAAGAGTGTAATGCAATAACTCTTATGATTATTTATCACAACAGCAGTCATACAGAAGAAGCGTGAAACACACAGAAAAACTGTTATACAGGTTAAACTGCCATGTTGGCACTTTGCGAGAAATAAGTGGGTTTTGGGTTGCAGTTTGGGCCCTCGGTCTCTGGCCTAACCCTTCTACAACTGATCCGATCTCCCCTGTAAAAATACCAAACCATTTTATATGTAGCGGGAACTACACAGAATCATAGAATTGGAAGGGTCAACTAGTCCAACCCTCCTGCCATGCAGGAATCTCCACAAAAGCATCCATGAAACAGGGCCTCTCAGTGGAGCCTGTGAGCCTGGAGTGAATCCTCTTCCTTTCTTAAAATATTGTGTAGTTTTGTTTTGTTTTTATTTCCAAAGGAAAAAGCTATTTGTGTTTGCAGGCACTTTCTGGGACTTGAATCTGTATTCATAAACAGTTATTTTGCAGCAAAAGGAGGATCTTACGCTCTGTTGCTTTTTCATCTCTGAATGTAGTCTAGGAGGAGGCGGGAGCCCTGAATGTGTGCTGCAACAGCAAGAAGGATGCTGGAGGAGGAAGCAGGAAGGGTGTGGTTTGAGTTTGGATTCTGAGAGGTGCCCATCAGGGCTCATAGGGCAACTGTAGTGGCTTGGAAGGGCAGGAGGTAAACATAAATTCAGTCAAGTGGTGATACAATTGAATGAGTGGTTTATCCAGTCATTAAAAAAAACACATTCTCTTAGGTTGCTTTTGGTTCAGTATTTATCTTGCAAGCTATCTGTTTGCATGATGCGTTTCCCGCTGAACAGGAGGAGTACCCCTCCTGAGGGCAGGGACCCCACAGCAGCCCTCCCTCGCCTCTGCAAGTCTGGTTTTATTTTTCTTCGTTCAGCTGCTGGACAACCCAGCAGCCTGGCTCCTGTTTGCCAGCTGATGTCACAAAGTGCTGCTTTGCAAGCAAGCCTTATAATGCCCTGCAAGGGGGATGCCTGTCAGATGACGGTGAGAGATTTGCAGAGAAAATGAATGCTGAAGGTAGGAGGCCTAGAGGAGATGAGTGGCAATATTATTATTGTGAGGTGATGCTATTACAATTCCAAAGGGAATGTCAAGTAGGGAGGGAGGGGGAAGAGAGAGAGTGGAATTCTGGTGGAGACGGAAGATGGAAGACTTGGAAAGGGAGTTCGAAGGGGGGGCAGGTGAGAGTCGGTTGAGAGCGGTGGGTTCTAGAAGGGGGCACGAGGGGGGGGCTGAAGCTGAGCTGGACTTAGAAGCAGCAGCACAGCCGCCATCGCTCTGAGCATGTGGCCGTTCAATGCCAAAAGAAGGGGGTCTCTCCAAACTTGGCGGCAAGAGGATTCCATTAATTCAGGTGAGCCATGGAGCCAGAGCTTGGCTTTGGAGTATTCAGGAAAGGCGCCTAGCAGGCTTCAGCTTGCATGGGGCAGGAGCCTGGTGAAATTACTTCCGAATTATTTATTTGCGCCATCACTGTGCGTGATACTTGATCAAAATGTCCCTGCCCCGAGGGGCTTACAATCTTTAATAGGACACAGGGAGGGAACAGGGAAAGGTTGAGGTCCAGGCTGGATCCTGAGTCTAGGTCTCTGAGTTTAGACTTTGGGATTCCCAGACATTTCCCACCTGTAACCTCTTCCTCTGTGTTTTATTTTCCTTTCTGTCTCCTAGGACAAAAAAGGCTCCTGAGACGCCAAACCATGAAGGAGGCTGGAGTGAATCAACCACTGGAGTTTGTGGTAATTCCATGGGGAATCCATTCCCCACATGTGCAGGGAGGTCATGGCGCTGACCCGAGTGAAACAGGGCTGGGTTGGGGGGTTGCAGTCCCGTCTCGCCCCAGCCCCTCGCCCCCCTCCTTCCAAGCCAGGGGTCAGGCGCCCAGGCAGGAGCAGCCTGGCAGCCTGTGGTGACGTGGGCATGGGCAGCCTGGCAGGGGTGCTTGTTCTGCCCCCCTAGAGAGTACAATGTCCTTCTTCCTTTGCAGGGCCGTGGTTTGGGGAACCAGCAGCAGCCCAGCGGTGCAGGGAAACCCAGCAAAACCCGGAGGTATGTTGTGACCTTGTGTGGCAGGGGAAGTGTTTCCCAGTGATCGTGGGGGTGGAGGAGGAAGGCCTGATTTAGAGATCCCTATAGTTTTATGGAGAGGGTTTCTCTGTGGTCCAGGCAGGGCCCTAGCTAGGGGGTGGTGCGGTGGGCCCCCGCCAGGGGCGCAGGTGAGGGGTGGGGCACAAAATTGCCTCAAAAAGATGTCCAGAAATATGTCTAAGTATATAGATGATAATAATAAATATTACAATCTATATATTTATCTGGAACTCCAAGCAATCAGTCAAGAGGTGATACAATTGAATGAGTGGTTTATCCGGTCATTTAAAAAAAATAGATATTTCTCTTAGGTTGCTTTTGGTTCAGAATTTATCTTGTAAGTTATCTGTTTGCATGCGTTTCCAGGTGAAAAAGGAGGAGTACCTCTCCTGCGGGCCGGCGACCCCACAGCAGCCCTCCCTCGCCTATCATGGCATGGAAGTGCAAAAAAAAAGAAGAAACATCTTTGAAGGTCAGATAAGCAGGACCAGCACTCTCTGCCCAGCCCAGAAAGGAGGCGGGAGCCATCAATGTTTGTTCTGACAGCCTGGAGGCTGCTGGAGATGCGAAGCAGGTAGGGTGCGGGGTGAGTTCAGATTCTGAGAGGTGCCCAGCAGGGCTCGTAGCACAATGGTAGTGGCCTTTCTGCTCTAGAACCAGGCCTTTGGCTAATTAAACAATGCATGGCCTTTTAAACATGCTTGTGGATTGGGAGGTTGGCTTATGAGTTTGTTTTTGTTTTTAATGTGTATGCTGTTTTTTTATTTTGTCTTTTTATGCTGCAAGCCTCCCTGAGAGCTTCAGATGAAGGACGGCATACAGATTAAATTAATCGATAGACTGATTAATGATCATGGCAGTTTCCCAGAATCTGGAGGTGAATTGTCAGGCCAGAAATGGAAAGCGGGAAAAGGAGTCCCAAGACCCCCTCGTGCCTTGGCCTGCGTTCCCTCATCGCCTGTGTCCAAAAGGCCTTTAAAAAAGTGCCACCACAGGAACCCAGCAGCAGCACCAGCAGGGCGCAAGCAGAGGAGGCTGCTCTGCACGTGGCTGAGGCGGTGGATTCGCCAACACAGCAGCTGCCTGCACCCAGAGGCACTTTGAGGATGAGGAAACACCACTGCTTCCCCGGCCACTACCCCAGCACTAGCAGCCACCGGGTTTTCAGAAAAGCACCGCCACCAGTGCAACCAAGCACCAGCAGAGGGGCGCAAGCAGAACCGAGGCCGCTGGGCAGGTGGAGACGGGGGAACTGAGCGAGGCGTGAGGGGGTCGTGCAGGGCTCTGCTGGTTGCCCAGGGGCATGTCCTTGCCGCCGCCACACAAGTAAGTCTCGTGGGGCTCTGATGGGGTACCAGGAGTCTCCTTGACGGGGATGCGGCTCCGAGCAGATGACCCCCGCTGGGGATTCTTTTTCCCACCTTCCTTCGCTGATCTGACCTGTGAGAAAAGAAAACAATTCACCATCAGTGCTGGGAAGAGGGGCGAGACTTCCCAGAATCCCCTGCAACCTGGCCTGACCCTGCAAGGCCATCCTTTGTCTTCCCTCCTCCTCTGTCCGCCACACACCTCCTTGAGGCATCCAGAGTCTCCCAAGGTGTCGCTCTTGTAGGTTTCATGGTCTAAGCTCAGGGACGGTCCGAGTCAGCGTCTCTCTGGGGGTCAAGGCGTTTCCTCCCATTTGGGCTCCTCCTGCACACATCCTTGGTGTTGCCGATATCCATTGAAACTTCAATAACAAAACATAAAAGCCACCAAATTAAAATTATTCTAAAAACAGGTAACAAATCCAAAAAGCAATCAGCGGCCCTCCAAACAACTTCAGAATTGCCAGGGACAGGGCTTTCAACTCCCAAATACCTTGTTTAAACAGGGATACCTTTAAATTTCTCATAGAAGCTAATAGCGAGGGAGACGGATGCACCTCACGAGTGAGGGCATCTCACAAACGGGAAGTCACTGCCTTGTCTTGGGTTACCACCAACCGAGCACCCTGGCAGCCTTGTGTTAACCTTGTAGATGCAGGGTTGCGTGGGCGGAGGACTTCTGCCCGCAAATGGGGCATCTTTTACCCTGGCCAGGCTAAACATGTCCACTCCCTTCCAATCTTTCTTCATCGGACTGTTCCCCACCCGTTCCAGTTTGTCCCTACCCTCCTTTAAAGTGTGGGACCCTCAACTGGGCACATTCCCACTGATGTTCAAGGAAACCACACCTGGCCTAGCAGGCCTCTCATTCCAGGCACCGTTTTGGAAGGAAGCAGCACTTTCTCCGTTTTTTAAAAGGTGCTTTTTTATATAGAAATATGGTAATTTCTATATGAAAACGAATGTGTGACTGATCGTGCATCACATCCTCTTTCTGGAGATCCCTGGGTGGTGTTGATGCTGCTGCTTATATCTTCTTTTTTGATATAAAGAGGAAAGGGGAGGTTGGAACATAAACAATCTTGGAAACCCAAGTCTGGGAAACTGGTATATGTTGTTGAGAGCTGGTGGGAGCTGGAGCCCAAGCACATCTGGAGGGGAACAGATGGTCCACATCCCTGCACTAGAAGAATCCAGCAAGTGTTGCTTTTCATTCAGAGGCCACTTGAAGCCAGAGCAGAGTCGTGCAGGGAGGCAACAGATATTCTTCTCTGTTTGCTGATATCTTGGGATCCCAGGAATTTGTTTTTCATTGGAATTATTGGTCCAAGTCATTAAGCCTGCAGAGTATTCTCCCTCATACCTGTCAGGAGCCAGCTGGCAATAAATCCCACCATGCAAGTCTTTATTATCATGAAGACAATCTGCACAGACTTGGCGGAGTGTGAGGCCTAATGAGCACAGCAGCTTATTCCATGGGTCAGTTGCCGAGACTGAGGGTCCTGCCTCCTCTACAAGGGTTTGAGACCCATCAGCTCCCCTCACCTGCTTTAGCCGGCCAGTCGAAGCCGGTCCCAGGATTGTGGCCACTGTCGCCTGCTGAATGCTTCCGGGAGCCGCAGATGAGAGCGGAGTGCAGGGTGGGGACCAAAGGTGGACACACGACCCCAGAAGGAGCACGACATGTCTCTCCCCCCCCCCGAGACTGTCGCTCCCCTAAAACACCACAGGTGACTGGCACCTACAGACATGACTATAGCAACACCAAGTATATTCTATCATCTCCCCTCAAAAAGGAAAAAGCCCTCCCTGCCTGCCTCCTCCCAGTACAGTCATTCGGGATGAATATTTTTGGGTTGCTCTCCGAGGTGACCTGGAAGTAACGGAGCGCGTCTGTCAGGGGCTCGGGAGCAGGAGCACAGGGGAGAGAGGAAATGGAGAGCGAAGGGGAAGAATCTGAGGGCAGCGTAGGGGAGTATGACAGTGACCCGAGGGATTCCATGAGCTACTCCAGCGAATCAGAAGATTCCCAGAAGGGGGCGCCGATGGTCAGGGCAAGGGGGGTCCCAGGGGGGACGCACCAGAAACAAGGAGCCAGCGGGGACCCCCAAAGCAGCAGCGGGGGATCAGGACCAGTTTCCCCACCAGAGCGTAGTGGGGGGGGGGGAAGAGTCACAGGTGTCAGGACCAGCGTCTCCTCCAGCGGGGAGAGAAGATGAGTCAGGGCTGACCACGCCTCCATCGGAGAGTGGGGGAACGGAGGGGAGGTCAGTTGCAGCTAGCCTCCCCGAAGGGGGAAGCAGTGACAGCAGCAGTGAAACGGTCAGGAGGAAAGTTGCTGGCTGGGCGCGCGCGCCAAGTTCAAATGTACAGGCGTGGGGGACAGCAGGAGACCCGGATTGGGAACCAGCTCCTAAAGCCCGCCGGAGGGAGGGGGAAGACTCAGGGGATTCAGCGTCAGAAGAGTCTAGAAAGGGCGAGACCCCGACGGACAGGCGGAACCAGAGGCGGAAAGAGCAGAGGAAGAGGTGGAGCAAGGCTAGAGTCTTAAATTGGTGTACAGGGGGAGGAGATTCAGACGGAGCATCAGCGGTCTAGACTTTGAGACGTAGAGCTGCATGCTGCGGCTCTGGAAGTGAAACTGAACTTCAATAAAGACTTTCGTATTTAACAACGAAGTGGCATTGGTCCTTTGTGAGCTGGGACCTCGGGCAGCTCTGACAGCGTCAATTCTGGTTTCGCCGCTTGCGCATGCGCTCAAAACGAAGCGCCTAATCGCGCAGACGCACAGACCCGGCTTGCGTTGGCTTCTGGATGCGAACGGGGTTTCCGGAACGGATCCCTTTTGTATCCAAGGTTTTATCAGTTTAATCCAAATAAACCATGTCCCACCCTGGAGCGATGCCATCCGGGCAATTCTAAAACACGGTTTCCAAAATCAGTGAAAATATTTAACATATGACAGCACTACCTGCCACAGCAAGAAAACGCCGAGGGCTGGGAACTCTTCGCCCGGCCGCCCAAAGAAGGCGGGTTTTCGGGGTTGCCAGCTTCCCAGCCTCTTCCGGGCACTTTCAATCGGGGCGCTCTCCACCTGGCGCATGCGCACAAGGCCCAGTTCCGTCGCCCGGCTTCTCTGCGCACGCGCCGAGCCTTCCGGCGCTTTCTTCCCGGCAAAAGGCGTCGCGCAGGCGCAGTAAGGTGCGTGGTAAACGGGAGGAGGCCTCCCGCCCGGGTCGAGGGGGACGAGCGGCCTCTGCGGCGGATTAGAGGCTAAGGAGGCCATTCCTGACGGAAGGCTGAGCGAGCTCGACGCCGCCCGGAGTTCGGGTTTCCTCAGTACACTAGCGCCTCGACGCGCACGCGCAGCGCCGTTAAGCTAGCCGTTAAGGGGCGGGCCGGTCGCGCTCTGCGCACGCGCAGCCTGCGGTGGCGTCACCCTTTCTCCTACGGCAGCCGCCTGGAGACAAACTTGCGCAGCGCCGGCCGCGCTAACGACCCTCGCTGCCAATGCGGAGTCTTTGACGGGACGGCGAGCGCCGAGGGACACACCAGGTGAAGTGATGCAATAATAGACTCTTGCGGGGGGGGGGTTGCGCTCTGCACATGCTCAGAGCCCCGGTGTCCCCCACCCCAGTCAGGGGCGGAAGCCGTTGGTGGTGGGTGCGAGGAGGTCGGGTGGGCTCGCCTGCACTCTGCGGATGCTCAGAGGCACAGCTGCCTCTCAGGCTGCGTCTTCGGGGCTGGAGGAGGAGGAGGAGGGGGTCGTGAGGACTCGAGACTGCTTTTCGTACTGCGTTCTGATATTCAGGTTGTGCTTTGGGGGTCGTAACCAAATAATGATAATAATATATAATAATATTTGAGCCCTTGGAGGCATCTCAGCTCCAGGGGTTTGGGGAAGCAGCTGGTTATCTCACCACCTTTGAGCCCAGCTTTCAGTCCAGCTTCTAAGACTGGGTGCCTGCGGCCAGTCACGGTAGACTGACGTTTATAATAAAATAAAAATAATCATAAACTAAAAGGAGGCATTCTGATCAATCCTTCTGTATGTTATTTCACACACACCCCTACTCCCCTGCACCAGTGCTGAGCCCTGACCTTGACTTTTTAAAAATAATTTATTTAATCGTCATTGCAAATCTTCCAGAGACCGACAGATCTTTAAAAATAAAATTAATGCAAAATAATCCAAATATCATAAAACAATGAACAAAAGGCAACATTTTAAAATGTCTTGTTCATGCACAATCTGAAACTGATTACTCAGCAGAAAAGACCCCCCTGCGTTCCACTGGACAATTCCAGGCAGTGTTAGAAACTCAGACATGCAGTGGCGTAGCGTGGGGGGTGCAGGGGGGGCCGGCCGCACCGGGCGCAACATCTGGGGTCGCGCTCGCACTCGCAGCTCTCTGCCCCTACCTGGCTCACTCAGGGTTAGGGGGCGCAAATTACTTGCCTTGCCCCGGGTGCTGACAACCCACGCTATGCCACTGCAGACATGTAACTAACCACCAAATCGCACCTTAAGCCGAGGTTACAGTCGGCAGAACCAGAGCCAGAAAGACCAGGTTTGAAATCTGCACTTGGCCAGGTAGCTCACGGAATTACCTTGGGCCAGTCTTTCTCTCAGCCTAACCTACCTGGTAGGGCTGATGTGATGATAAAAAGGGAAGGGGCGGGGAGACGTTTGTATGTCACAATGAGCTCTTTGGGTTAAAAATAAGCAGAATGTCTAGTTGCCATTTTGGGACAAGACGGCTCTAAAGTCTTACTTTATGCATTGACTGTGACTGATTTTCAGTTAAACATCTGGCTAGTTCAGAGGACAACCCTGAGCGAGGTTAAGAGCTTTGAGAACTTAAAGAAGAAAAGTCCCCTGATCCAGGGACAGTCCACACATCTATGGGCCTCTTCCGACCTCTTTAAACTCTTTAGCGACTGCAGCCTTGGACCCATTTGGCACCTAGCTTATATATCTGAGTTTCTAGCACTGACAGGGGCATAAGTGACCGCCTTGGTCAGTCTAGCTCAGTATGGTATACGCTGACCAGCGGTGGCTCTCCAGAGTTTCAGCCAATATCTCTCACGGCCCACGGAGTGCTCATCGGGGACTGAAGCTGAGCTTGTCTGCAGGCAAATTGGGTGCTCTAACCCCTCAGCTACGCTCCTCCCCTTTCTTTGGGGATCCTATACAGTATCTTTCTTTTTTAAGAAGAACACACACCACCATACGTAAACTGTTCTCTTGTGGACGCTCCTTCCTTGGAGGTTTGGAAGCAGAGGTTGGGCAGCCGTCTGTCTGTCATGGATGCTTGAGGAGAGATTCCTGCGTTGCAGGGGGTTGGACTAGATGTCCCTCGGGGTCCCTTCCAACTGTAAAACTCTTGTCCCACAGGTCGGAATGGCGGCCAAGCGGATCACCCAGGAGACGTTTGACGATGTTGTGCAGGAGAACATCAGCGACCTTGGCATGGATCCGGAAGAGGCCGTGATCGAAGCCGTCCAGCAGTTTGAGTCTCAAGGTGTGGTTTTTGCGAAGAGATGTTTTTAACTGGCTGGGTAGACCTGAGATGGCACAGCCTTCTCTGCTGTTCTACGAATCCCTACTGAGGACCCCTACTCATTGCCCCCACTGCTCCGTGTCTTTTCTCCAGGTGTTGACTTAAGCAACATAGTGAAGACAGCCCCCAATTCCGCCTCTGGGGATGGGCAAGAGCCACAGCATGCTGTTTTGCAGGTGAGAAGGGTGCCTGGGGCCGCCCAAGAAAGGAGGAAAGCCCCAGGGGTCGCTTTGGGAAGGGGCCGTGGCCCACTGGCACCCCAAGGACCTCAGGCTGAATCCCGGGCATCCTGAAGTTGGGCTGGGAATGTTCCTTCTACAGTGGTACCTCTAGTGGCGGACTTAATCCGTTTCGGGGTGCGGTTTGCACCCCGTAAAGTACGCAACTAGAGCGTCTCTTCTGCGCATGCACAGGTGGCGAACCCGGAAGTAAACACTTCTGGGTTTGCCACATTCGTAAGCTGAAAGTCCATAACAAGAGCGGAATGCAACACGAGGTGTGACTGTATTCCTGTTTAAACCAGGGCTTTAATCAAAACCATGAGCACTAGAATCTTGGTTTATTTCTTAGGAAAGGAGCCCATCTCAGTGGGTTGGCAGCACCTGTTCTGTAATACTGAGCTCAATGGTCTGACTCGGTGTTAAGCAGATCCCTAGGGCCCTAAGCATCAGAAGGTCAAATATATAAACCAGGGTTACAGTTGGCAGAATGGAATGCCTGCTTGCCATTTGGGGGCCAGACGGCTCAAAGGTCATATTTTTTAATAGGGCTCTTGGGTTCCTGAAATTCATTCTGATTGTGCCGATAAAATGGAGTTCTACAGGATGGGGTATGTGTGTGTGAAAACAGCCCAAACCCAAGGACCCCCAGGCAGGCACCTCCAGGTGGTGGAGAGGCCAGGCGCCTTCCTGGCACCCAGGCATCTTCACCCAGCCAGGTGCAAAATGGTATCTCAATGTTAAACACCAGCCCCGTCCTTATATCAGCCATTGTGATCTACTGGTGTGTCGCAGCTATTGCCCAGCCCTACTCGCTCCTTTCCTTCCGCAGACGCTGGACTCCTTGCAGAAGGCGGTTGCTGATGGCGACTCGGGCGCGGTGGACGAGCTGCTGGTGAGCTTTGCGGAGCAGTGCCGGCAGGAGATGGCCGTCCGCTACTTGGCGGGGCAGAAGGGCGCTTATCCTGCCGTGCTGGCCGCCTGCCGCCTGGCTTGTGAGGAAGGCTGCTCCCTCCTCAAAGCCCTCCGCGCCCTCTCCGCCCTCCTGGATGGCCAGCCCGACTTCCTCGATGCCCCCGGGCAGGAGCTGCTTCTGCGGGTCTTGCGGGAGTGGCAGGATGATGGCGACCTGACCCTGGCCACCATCCGCTGCGTCCGGCAGGCGTCCCTCAAGCACGAGCAGAACCGGCAGGACCTGGTGAAAGGCGGCGTCCTCTCCCTGCTGGTCGGGGCCGTTGTCCGCCATGGGGACCGGGCCGATGTGGTCCGGGAGGCCTGCGCGGGGCTGCGCTTCATGACCTTCGACGATGATATCCGGGTGCCATTTGGCCACGCCCACGAGCACGCCAAGATGATCGTGACGGAGCACGGCGGACTGAGGGTCCTCATCGAAGCCGCCAAAGGTAGGAGCATTGCCCCTTCCTCCCCACCCAGGGGAATGCAAGGAGATCAGGCCAGAGGGAGGGTGGGAATTCGATTTTAGCCTTACCGGAGGCAAGGCCTCCCTCTCTGTCTTTCCAACGACAATCAAAGACAACCAAGAAGTGGTTTGGGGTGTTGTCGGCTTTTTGCCAAATCCTTTTTATTGATTTTCCAAATTCAACGCCATTTCCCCCAAAATAGGTTTCCCACACTCCACTCAAGGTTTCCTCTTGTTGCTGCTTTGTTTCCCGGGTTGTTCCCAATGCTCATTCCATTAAACTTACTTGTTCTGAACCATCGGCTCTCTGCTTGCCAATTCCTGCACGTACGATATTTTAACATTTGCAATATTGAGAATTGACTTCACGACAGAAGTACTGTTCTTGGGAGACAGAGGGCAGGCAGGTGTGGGGGACTCCCTGGTCCTGAATGGGGCAGCTGTGTTGGTGTTGACCCTGAAAGCCCTAAACGGTCTCGGCCCAGTATACCTGAAGGAACGTCTCCACCCCCATTGTTCTGCCCAGACACTGAGATCTAGCGCCGAGGACTTTCTGGCGGTTCCCTCACTGCGAGAAGCCAAGTTAACGGGGA
Source organism: Podarcis filfolensis (assembly GCF_964270895.1). Classification (NCBI taxonomy): domain Eukaryota; kingdom Metazoa; phylum Chordata; class Lepidosauria; order Squamata; family Lacertidae; genus Podarcis; species Podarcis filfolensis. Next base: position 2,130,451 of record NC_139622.1, read on the forward strand.
ACCAGGCAGAGGGCCTTCTTGGTAGTGGCACCCGCCCAGTGGAACACCCTCCCATCAGATGTCAAGGAAATAAACAACTATCAGACGTTTAGATGACATCTGAAGGCAGCCCTGTTTAGGGAAGTTTTTAATGACTTCTGCTTGTTGTATTTTTAATCTTCGTTGGAAGCTGCCCAGAGTGGCTGGGGAAACCCAGCCAGATGGGCCAGGTATAAATAATAACTTCTTATTCTTACTCTTATTCTTATCTACAAGTGAGGTTACTCCACAAATCATCAAATCCTCAATGAATCAGTAATTGCCGTTTTTCAAATTCCTTTTCTTTCCTTCTGCATGTATGAAGCCCAAAAGCTCACTTTTACTTTTCACAATCAGGTATGATTCACAAACCATCTCGCTTTCTCTTCCTCCTTCTCCTCTCAGCCTTCCCCGACGACTGCAGCGTCCTGAGGGAGATCTGTGCCACTCTGGGGCGCCTCTCTGTCCGGAATGAGTTCTGCCAGGAGATTGTGGACCTGGGCGGTTTAAACTTCATGGTGGCGCTGCTGGCCGACTGCATTGACCACCAGGTACTACGAACGTAGGTAGCTGCCATGTCCGATCATTGTGTCTGTCCAACCCAGTAGTGCCTACTCTGACTGGCAGGGGCACTCCAGGCAGGGCTGGCGTGATCCGTGAATATGCAGTGGATCAAAATAAATCAAGATTTCGGTCCTCATTATTCTGAAGGAAGGACTGATGGACTAAAAATCTAGGCAGCATCTTCATATTGCACTGCGCCAGCAATCCATCTAGCTCAGTATTACCGACACTGGCTGGCAGCCGTTCCCCAGGGTTCCAGGGGACATTCCAGAAATGCCAGGGATTAAACTCATTTTCACGCATTTCTTTAAAGTTTTTCTTGCTCTGTGTTTTGTTTGAAAGGAAGTCTGAGACCAAACTCCTCCTGGAAAAGTTGATTTCAGAATAATGATTCCAACAGGATCAGGGACTTTTGAGAGTTTTCTCACCAATGCTCCAAAACTTCCCCTCCTTTTTTGGGGGGTAAAAGCAGCTAAAAGGAAAGGGATTTTCAGATACATAAAAGCCAAAAGCGTTAGGGAGTCTGTCCCAACTGCAGCGCAGACGACCATTTTCATTTCCGTGGGCTTGTGTTGGGTAATATTAATAATGAAAAGAACACTCTATGGCCTTTTAAACTTTGCATGGGGGAGTTTTTGTTTGTCATTATAGTATTTCTTGTGTTCTTATATTGCAAACTGCCCTGTGATCTTCAGATGGAGGGCGGTATAGAAATCTTCATCATCACCTTGGAAAGGAGTCGAAATAATAATAATTATTATTAATAATTGCCCATTAGCATCTTAGAGACCAGCTAAGTTTGATCTGGGTATAAGCTTTTGTGCGCATTCACACCTCTTCAGATACACCTGAGTTGGTCTCTAAGGTGTTACTGAACAATTTTTTATTCCGACTGCATCAGACCACCTGCCTGAATCTAGACTCCTGGGAAGCAGATGCTCTGCCTTGAAGCTACAGCCGCTCCCCTCAAAAAAAGAATAGTATTTGTTTTTCCAGGATCTTAGTGTTTGTTTCTCCACCCCAGATCTAAACTTTAGCTGACTTGGTGGGCTAGCCGTTTGTCCTGGATGCTGGAGCTGAGATTCCTGCATTGCAGCGGGTGGGACTAGAGGACCCCCAGGGTCCCTTCCAACTCTGTGTCTGTGTGGCTTTCTTTTCAAACCTGTTCTCACGCCTTGAGTCTTTGCCCTTCCGCTGCGGATTGTAGGACCTGGTGAAGCAGGTGATGAGTGCCATCCAGGCGATCGCAGGTAACGACGATGTGAAGGACGCCATCGTCAATGCCGGAGGGACAGACCTCATCGTGCTGGCCATGACTCGGCACCTCGGCAGCCCTTTGGTGAGTGGGTGTCGGTAGAGGAAGCTTCCATTTATTGGCTGGTCTGTTGCATTTATCCCGCCTCTTCCTCCAAGCAGCTTAAAGGCATCTCTCTTTAGGGCAGCGGGGTGTCAGCAGTGGCTGCCTAGAGGACTCCCAAGAAGAGGGGAGAGGAGACTGAGAGAACACCCCCACAAGGGAAAGTGCTCAAAAAGGGATGAGGGGCTGCTGGTTCACCAGGAAAGGGGTGAGCTAACTGGGCTCCTGAGCCCCGCAGGGGTGCCGCAGAAAGAATGTAGTTGGTCAAGGGAGTCGTGGACTCAAAAATGTTGAAAACCTCTGGGTTAGAGGGTCAGTATAGGACCCAAGAGACCCCTCCCAGTTAGGCCATGAAGCTCACTCAGTGACTACTCTTCTCCTTCTTCTTCAGTGATCACTCGTAGTCGAGTAAGATTGTCTTCCATAAACACAGTTTTAAATGTGAGTTTGTGAGTTACTGTGGAGGCCAATTCTAGATCCACACGTCCTTCCACAGTGGGGACATACTGTAGGTTTCCAGGCAGGAGTTGATCACGGTGAGGGTTTACCTTCCTCTTAGCATGTTTCTCCCTTTTGTCCTGAATCCAAGCATCTTCAAAGCCCATGACACCTTTGGAAAGGCTGTTCTCCAATTACAACGCTCGCGGGCCAATGTTTCCCAGTTGTCTGTGTTTATAGTGTGGTATAGTGTGTATAGTGAGAGCCAGTGTGGTGTAGTGGTTAAGAGCGGTAGTCTCGTAATCTGGGGAACTGGGTTCGCCTCTCTGCTCCTCCACATGCAGCTGCTGGGTGACCTTGGGCCAGTCACACTTCTTTGAAGTCTCTCAGCCCCACTCACCTCACAGAGTGTTTGTTGTGGAGGAGGAAGGGAAAGGAGAATGTTAGCCACTTTGAGACTCCTTAAAGGGAGTGAAAGGCGGGATATCAAATCCAAACCGATGCCTCCCAGAGGCCCCTTTCCCCTGGGAAGCCTATAGCCAGGCTGCTGCAACAAACAGCTGTGCAAGCCTTTGGGAGGCAAGAGGGCATCAGAGGAGGGAGGGAAGGAAAGAGGGACAGGGGCCAGTGCTGCCTGCTGCACCCCTGATCATCATTCAAGGCACCCCAGGGTGCCACAGCACACTGGTTGAAAAGCACTGCTTTAACCGCTCCACCACATTGGCTCTCCTTGGTTGCTCCCAGTTCCTTTGCTGTCGTTGAACCCCCTCCCTCATCTTTTGCCCCCATCCCCTGGATCAGCCCCCTCCAGAAGAAAGAGGGTGCGTGCACGCTCTGCCCTGTTCCAAGGGATCATAGAATTGTAGAGTTGGAAGGGGCAGCCTGCAAATTTAATAAACAAATAAATGTTACACTATATTAAAAGCAGTTGAAAAGAACTTAAACTTGCAGAAATAATATTACTGTACGATAAAATGCAGGAGTGGCGTCAAGCTTGCTATATAATAAAAATGCAAGTGTGTCGTCAGTCGGTTGAACATGGCTGCCTGCGTTTCCACCCTCAGGTGTGTGAGCAGAGTTGTGCGGCCTTGTGCATGCTGGCGCTGCGGAAGCCCGAGAACTGCCGGGTCATCATGGAAGGGGGCGGGGCCTTGGCAGCGCTGCAGGGCATGAAGATGCACCCCAAGGAAGCTGGCGTGCAGGTAACAGTTTTGCGCTGTGAGAGACAGGAGTCGCTCTTTCACCCACCCTCTGCCCTGGCGTAACCACAATTACCTCTGAAGGTATCAAGCCTGCTTTCCCACAAGGGTATAAAATGGGCTGCATCTGGTGTTGGAACTACTGTTTCTGGGGGACAGGGGGCAGGCAGGTGTGGGGTAATTGGTCCTGAATGGGGTAACTGACCCCGAAGAACCAGGTGCGCAGCCTGGGAGTCATTTTGGACTCACAGGTGTCCATGGAGGCGCAGGTCAGTTCTGTGTCCAGGGCAGCTGTCTCCCAGCTCCACCTGGTATGCAGGCTGAGACCCTCCCTGCCCACAGACTGTGTCGCCAGAGTGGCACATGTTCTGGTTATTTCCTGCTTGGACTACTGCAATGCGCTCTATGTGGGGCTACCTTTAAAGGTGACCCGGAAACTACAACTAATCCAGAATTTGGCAGCTAGACTGGTGACTGGGAGTGGCCATCAAGATTGTATTACACCTGTCCTGAAAGACCTACATTGGCTCCCAGTACGTTTCCAAGCACAATTCAAAGTGTTGGTGCTGACCTTGAAAGCCCTAAACGGCTTCAGCACAGGGAACCAGGCAAAGGGCCTTCTTGGTGGTGGCACCCCCCATGTGGAACACCCTCCCATCAGACGTCAAGGAGATAAACTACTACCTGACTTTTAGAAGACATCTGAAGGCAGCCCTGTATAGGGAAGCTTTTTATGTTTGACGTTCTATTTTGTTTTTATGTGTGTTGGAAGCCACCCAAAGCAACTGGGGAAACCCAGCCAGAGAGGCGGGTATAAACAATAAAATTGTTGTTATTAGTAGTATTAGTCCTACTCAGAGAAGGCCCACTGAAATTAACAGAAACATCTTAACACCATACTGGAAAACCACACAATGAATCCCTAGAGTGCAATATTATATACTATTTTTTACACACTGTTGATTTTATTGTCATTACGAACATTATAATTTTGTAATTAATTTACACTTTAATTAAGTGTAAACCACTTAGGAGGTGTATCAATGTTGTTTAAGGTGCCATATATTTTGGAGAGCTGTTTCTCTCCTCGCCCCTTACATTTGGACATCTCTTAAGGTATCATAGGCAACATCTGTATGATGGTTTCTGAGATCAAGGAGCAGTTTTCTGCCTGCGTAGGGGTACAAGTTTTGACTCAAGATGGTGAGCAGAACCTTTCAAAATGGTGCTGATTTTATTCAAAAATTGCATAGTGGTCCTTGAGATCAAGGCGCAGGTTTTGGCCTAAGTTCGGATGCGACATTTTGAATCATTTTGAATCGAAACAGCACTGATATTTTTGTTGTTGCTTGTCAGAGTTCCCAGGCGACGCTGGGCACTTTCTTCTGCTAACGAAGTGAATTGTTTGCCATTTTACTCTTTCTCGGTCCAGAAACAAGCCTGCATGCTGATCCGCAACCTCGTCTCCCACACTCGGGATTTCTCCCAGCTCATTCTGGAAATGGGCGCCGAGGACTTGATTGCCGAGGCCCGGGCCGCCCACCGGACGTGCGAGGACGTGGCCAAGGCCGCCTTGAGGGACCTGGGCTGCCAGGTGGAGCTGAGGGAGCTCTGGACGGGCCAGAAGGGCAGCCTGGCGCGCTGACACCCGGAGACGCCGGGAAACGGGGGGTTGGAAGCGGTGGGGATGAGCGGACAGCAAGATGGACTTGCAGACGGGAATAAACGCAGCCCAAGGGAGAAGGAGGGTGTTGGCCTTGGCTGCCATTAGCTGCACAGGCCCCGGAAATTCACCGGAGCGCCGCCATTTAGTTTTCTGCGCCAATTCTTCTGTGCAGTTTATGTTGTTATTTTGAAGATCTGCCGCTTCAAGAACTTGACTGGCCGATCCTAGAAAGTGGAGTGGCGCCTGCGGAGAAAGCTTCTCTTTCTGTAAAAGTGGCCAAGAGCAAAAAGCAGCAACAATGGTGGGGGGCGGAAGGCTGGCAGGCCGCTTGTTCCATTTACAGCTGTATTTTGGCCCTACCCTGGCTCTCCATATCGCCAGGGCAGGGCTGGGCCTGGCAGGCTTCTCCACCTTCAATTAGGCAACCACTGCTCCCTGCTATCCTCCATTCTTCTTCCAGATGTGCCATCCTCTGGCCCTTGGCCGTTCTTTTTCCTCTTGTGTCATCATGCTGCTGGTTTAAAGCAATCCTGTGCCTGTCTCATTATTGTTCTCTACGGTTCTCCTCTTTGGTCTCATGATAGTTACAGGAAAGGAGATTCCGACTAAACATTAGGAGTAACTTTCTGTTGTTGGCAAGATCCGTTCGACAGTGGAATGGTCTCCTTTGGGAGGTTGCAGACTCTCCTTCCTTGGAGGTTTGGAAGCAGAGCTTGGATTGCCATCAGCTGAGATTCCGGCATTGCATAAAGTTGGACTAGAGGACCAGGGAATCTCTTCCAACTCAACCATTCTCATTCTAGTTGGATCCTCCATTTCTTTCTTTTTTTAAAGTCAAGTTTCCAGCCCTTATGAGTGCTAAGAGATGCTTGGGAGAATCTCTCAGAAGCTGGAGCAGATTGCTGGCCTTTGGGGCTTTGGTCTCAAAGCATGTTTCCAAGAACTAATTTATGCAACAGACCCTCCACGTATCCCTTTCTTCCAGGGACAGTCCCAGATGTACAGAAGCCGTCCCGGTTTCTGATTGATCCCGGAATGTCCTGCTTTTCCTTAGGACAGGGGTCAGCAACCTTTTTCAGCAGGGGGCCGGTCCACTGTCCCTTAGACCTTGTGGCGTGGCCAGACTATATTTTGGAAGGGGGAAAATGAACGAATTCCTATGCCCCACAAATAATCCAGAGAAGCATTTTAAATGCAAGGGCACATTCTACTCATGTAAAAACACGCTGGTTCCCGGACCATCCGCGGGCCGGATTTAGAAGGCGATTGGGCCGGATCCGGCCCCCGGGCCTTAGTTTGCCTACCCATGCCTTAGGATGGATGTCCTTATTTTCATGAGAGAAATGTTGGAGGGTATGATGTAAGCAGGGAGCAGCGTGAAGGAATGAGCATAAAAGATGCAAGTCGAAGGCTTCAGTTTTTCTTTCTGAAGAAGCTTGTTTGGCTGAGACAGGGAGGAGCGCTCTAGATGTCACTGGACTCCGGCTTCCCTCAGCCCAGCCAGCATTGCAGACAGTCGGGAGTGATGGGAGACGGAATCCAGCAACACCCAGACTCTGCAGGTTTTCCTTCCCTGGTGCTAAGAGGAGACATTCCCTACTGGCTGCACGAGGAAGGAAAATGCCCCTATTCAGAAGAGGGATGTCCTTTCAAGAGCAGGAAATGCCTCTTAGAGCTGGGTGGGGGAACCTCCGGAGCCCCATCAAAAGTTCCTCCAGCCAGTGGTCTGAGATGATGGGTGGGTGGGTGGCATCTGTCTGTCTCGAGAGACAATGGAGTGCACCTCCAGGGGTGAATGGCTGTGTTGGCAGCACAGAGGTGACCTCCCCAGGGCACATGCCTGGGCAGCGTGTCTGCAGGTCCTGGGCTGCCCAGGTGACAAGACCCCCCTCTCGGCCTCACTGAGGGGTCCAAAGGAAAGCAGAGCAAGATGACTGGCATCAGCTGGGCTGCAGGAGTTGCCAGAAGGAGGCGGATAAGGCGCCAACCAACTGCCTTAGGGACTCCACTCTGGATTTGCGTAGGGCTTACTTTTGAGCCTTTTCTCTCTCAGAGATGTTCCACAAGGCAGAATTTTCTTCTAGACAGGCTCCCTTCCCAGGTGGACGAGCCCCACCTGGCCATCACTTTCCTCTATAGCACATGCAGAAAGCGCCTTCTTGACCACTGAACTCCCTCTTGGTCTCGTCCACTCCCTCCATCGGAGCCTGGCTTCACATGCAGGGAAGCCCCTGAATCACAGAGGGTTTGAGACCCATTGGCTCCCCTCACCCGATTTAGCCAGCCAATCGAAGCTGCTCCCAGGATTGTGGCCGCTGTCGCCTACTGACAGCATCTGGGAGCCACAGGTGAGAGTTGGGTGCAGGTGGGGACCAGAGGTGGACAGACTACCCCCAGAAGGAGCACAACATGACCCCCCACAGAGGTACCACCCCTCCCCTACCACCACATCATTATGTGGTGCAGGCACTCCACCCATTGGGCTATGTAAAGTTGTCGTGTGAGCGTGCACACACACACACAACCTAAAATCCTTGTTTTGTCTAGCTTTGTAGTTGCTGTCAAAAGCTGCCTTGAGTTTTGGCTACGGCTCTTTCCTCCGTCTCCCCTGGAGATTGAACCGGTGGCCTTCTGCATACGTAGCAAATGTTCCACTACTCAGCTAGGTCTCGCTTACGGAGAGCCAAAAGTTGCTTCCCAGAAGCTTCCAGGTGCATCCCAACTGGCTGCAAGGTGACACTCCCCCCGAAAGGGTTGTTCACTCAACAGTAGCACTATGTACACAACGGCCTAAGTAGATCCCTGATGGATCAGGACAAGCAAACACTGGCCCAGCATCCTGGCCTTGCCTTACAAATCGGCAAGGCTCTCCACCTGCGATCCCAGCAACGGGTATTTAGGAGCTTGCTGCCTCCAGCGGTGGAGGAGGGAGAGCAAGGGTGTGTTTCAGCCTTGAAGGGAGAGATGCCAAGAGGCACAGGTGAGTCAGGCTGGTGAAGGAGCCAGGATGTTGCCCCTCTCCCCTGGTCTCCCAGCACTAGAAGAGGTATGAAGAGGGAGAGGCAGAGGCACCGGCAGAGTCTCAGGTTGCTTGGGAAGGCCCCATGGGAGAAGGAGACAATGGGCAGCTGTGGGAAGGGGCCACCTTTAGTCTCTGCCTCCTTGGGGCAAGATCAGCCGAGAAGAATTGCTGGGCCCATTGGACATGGCACCCTTGAGGAAGCCGTTTCTTCCAATAAACACTTCACTTACTCTGCGCGGTTTATTGCTGGCTGGCTCCTTGAGCACCACCCTCCTCCCGTGCCGTGAAAATCCTAAATTGCTCCCCATGGTACCTCCCCAAAGGGGGGGGGGAGGCCAAGTCTGTACACTGGAAGTATAAAAAGGGTTACAATCGTAGGGTCATCCCAGCCAATGCTCCAACCACCCGTGATGCCCATGTGGCGATGTGAAATGACTCTCATGTTTTGGTTCTGTGTTGTGAGCCAAGAAGAAAGCGGGAATTTTAATGGAAATGGTTGGCTTCTGCAAAATACCCTGCAAGACACCCCAACCGGGCCCCCAAGGTCTGAATCCTCTCCAAAGCGGGGTGCGCCAGAGTCACATCGACTGGGGGTGGATGCGACCGCGGTACTGGGCAATCCACCGCCCCAGCCGCCTGGCCAGCGGCCTCCCCACTTGCGCCCCGCTGCTGGTACTGGGTTGTGGTGGAGGCTGCGGCGACGGCGCTTTCCTGAAGATCTTCCGGACCCAGGAGACCAGGAATTGGAGGCTGAGGCGTGAGGGGGTCGTGCGGGGCTCTGAGGGGGTGCTGTGACTCTCCTTGACTGAGGGGCGACTCCCAGCAGAAGGGCACTGCTGGGGACTTGTTCTTCCTCCTTGCGTCTCTAGCCTGACCTGCGAGAAAAGCAAACAAGTTAGCTCCAGCCCAAGGGTTTTGGGAAACTGGTTACTAGTCAGATGGTCCTGAGTAGGGTAACTGTGCCCCCAAAGGAGCAGGTGCACAGCCTGGGGGTCCTTTTGGACTCTCAGCTGTCCATGGAGGCGCAGGTCAATTCTGTGTCCAGGGCTACTTGCTCCATCTGAGACCCTCCCTGCCTGCTCCCTGTCTCGCCAGAGGTCCATGCCCTGGTTACTTCCCGCTTGGACTACTGCAATGGAAGGTGACTTGCAAACAACTAACCTTGAATGCGGCAACTAGACTAGTGACTGGGACCACATAACATCGGTCCTGAAAGACCTACGCTGGCTTCCAGTACGTTTCCGAGCACAATTCAAAGGCCTGGTGCTGACCTTTAAAGCCCTAAACGGCCTCGGCCCTGTATACCCGAAGCAGCATCTCCCCATCGTTCAGCCCAGCCACTGAGGTCCAGCTCCGAGGGTCTTCTGCTGGTTCCCTCCCTGCGAGAAGTGAGGTTACAGGGAACCAGGCTCAGAGCCTTCTCGGTAGTGGCACCCAGCCCGTCAGATGTCAAGGAAATAAACATCTATCTGACTTTCAGAAGACATGTTTGGCATTTTTTATGTTTTCATATGTGTTGGGAGCCACCCACTCAGATGGGCGGCCTCTACATAATCAATTATTACGATTCCTGGCTTGAGGTCAGGAGGGCCTATGGCTGGGCTGCCCACAGGCAGGGCTGGATGCTGCAGAACTGCAGAGCCTCCTTAATGTGGATGGTTGCAGGGGCTTCCCCTCCCTGTATCAGCTGTGACCTCGCCAGCCAGCGCAGAGCAGTGGGCACCTGTCCGATTTTGAGAGAGCCAAGAGGGCTGGTGGGAGGCTCCAGCTGGGGAGCCCCTCCCCGAGGGAGACCCCCGAGGAGGCAGGCCCAGAGCCAGGGGACTGGTGGTGGGACACGGAGGAGGAGAGGTCAGAGGAATGAGAGGAGGAGCCGGACGCTGACGGGGCAGCAGGGTTTAGTGAGCAGGGAGAGCCTGAGACAGGGAGCAATGCAGAAGAGTCTCCCTTTCCGGCTGCCCCAAGCTCCCCTGCCCTGGGTCTCTGAGGATGCACAGAGAAATGGAAGGGGATGGACTGTGCGCAGACACACTTTGAGATTGCTAGGGAAACATCTGGGAGAGGAGAAGCCTTAGAGAGTTGGAAGGCAGGGACCTTCAGTCCTGGCAATGGCTCCAGAGGGGCAAGACCTGCTGTTAAGGCTTGCTGAGACCACTAGGCCGAGTTGTCCATTTATTTTCCTGAGTGAAGAGTCAGTTTCACTGACAACAGAGCCTTGCTCGCCTGCGCCTGACCCCAGGGCTCTGGAAGGAGCTGCTCTGCAGGGAGCAGGAGATCTCTGAGGATCCACATAGCTCAGGTGTGGCGAACTAACAGCTGCCCCCACAAGGCACCTGCACACCTGGGGGCGACCTTGGAACTCGTCCCATGCAAAGCCACGGCACTCGACCGCTGCGCCACAAGCCCTGCTGCAGACTCTCCCAGCGCCCCTTTTTCCCAGGGACAGACCCAGATTTACAGAAGCCGCCCCACTTTTCTATGTGATCCCAGAATGTCCCGCTTTGGGAATTAGGACGTCCTGTTTTCATCGGGGAAATGCATGGAGTCATGTGAACCCCAAGCAAAGGAGATAAGTAACTTTACAACCTTTTGAGGACATCTGAAGGCAGCCCTGCAGAGGGAAGTTTTTCAATGCTCTTTATATATGCTGGAAGCTGTCTAGAGTGGCTGGGGCAACCCACTTAGATGTACAGGGTATAATAATAAAATTATTATTATTGAATCATACGTCCCTATTTCCACTGGATTAAATTTGGGAGGGTATGCTTGCTGGGCACCGTCCAGAATTTGAACTCACATCGCGCCCCGCCTGCTCTGGGCTGGGGGGCAGGGAGCGCTGGTCTTGCAGCCGCGCCTTCAGCCCCCCTTCTGTGGCCTGCTCCTTCTCCGGGGCCCCTCGGTTTTTCCTCTTTTGAGGGCATTTCCTGCTCACACTGGCCGCTGGCAGGGGCGATGGGGGGCTGTGGGGGGCTCCCTGCCCCTTGGTGGGGGGGATCTTCTTCCTGCCCGCTCGGGGGGCCCCACTCTCTCTGTCCCCGGGGGGCTGGTAGCGGGGGAACTCCTCGTAGGTCCGGTAGCAGGGGAAGTAGCCTGTGGAGGCGCAGGAGTCGCCCAGGAGCGTTTCCTCGTCATCGGCCAGGTAGTAAGCCTCGTGATCCGCCGTGGCCCTTTCAGGTTGGTCTGGCTTAGCATTGTCATAAGGAAGGACCTTTAATTTTCAGAGAAGAAAGAAAACAAGGCTGCAATCTAATGAAGTGAAACTGAATCACGCTGGAGTGTTAGATCTGTAGGATTGCAGGGTTGGTTTGGGTGAACTGAGACCCTCCAAGAGTCCCTATTTTCCCAGGACACTCCCAGATTTACAGAAGCAGTTCTAGAATGGAACGCCCTGCTTTTCCTGAGGTTTCATGATTTCTGACCTGGCAATATATTGCAAATCATGAGCTGTGTGTTCGTGTGCTATGCAAAAATCCCAGCCTGGGGGAAACCAGCCAAGGGCTCTACACAGCTGCAACTTTATTTCAGACATCAAGGTACAGGGGGACATTGCGGTGTTTAGCTGGTGATATTTCAGGACGTTGAAAAGCATATCTTGCCTGGAACCCCTGGAGACTGGGGCATGCGCACCCGTGTCTCTGCATTAATGGATGGGTGGGTGGAAACCATCACTGCCAAGCAAGAAGTGAAATCATGCTCCATTGTTTGACCTTGTGAGTAGCAACCCTGTACTATCCTGGTTCTCAGCCCCTCTACTGTGGAGTGGTGGGTTGTGTTGCTATTCAAATTTCAGCCCTTGTTCCTAAATCTATCCCTTTGGCCATCCAGATGTTGAAAAACTACAACTCCCAGCGAGCATGCAGTGACTACGGGAGTTGCAGTTCAGTCCAGCAACATCTGGAGGGCCACATCTTCCCAGTCCCGTTCCATAGAAATTTGCGCACCCTTTTTTGGGAGTTGTGTTCAAGGGCCGCCCACTCCAACTTAGGGCCACCCAATCCTGCCATCTCACCAGTTCTGGTGGCAGGCAGTTCCTAGGACTCAATTACTACGTGCTTCTGACCTCTTTGACTCTGGGCTCCGGGGGGTCTTCTTTGTTGTTGTCAGGTGGGGGCCACAGCTGCTCTTGCAGTAACCCCTTTTCTTCCTTTTCCTGCAGCTGTGGGACAAATTCCAAACAAAAATAGCAATATGAAGAAGTTTGAAGAACAGTGATATAAGAATGCTAAGGTCTCAAATATAAAATACCTGTCCATAAATGTACAAGGCAAACACAAACATAAGTATATAAACCACGTGTCTGAAATAGTAGAGGAGAGCAATTCTGAAACCATTTTGACGCTCTCAGGGACCTCAGATATTCCTCTGCAGTGAAGAAGGAAATGAGAAAGCCTCCCCATTGTCTTTTTGCTCACAAATCCTGTCTTAAGGGCATATTTGTGCATGAATAGGGTGAGCCTGTGTTCTCGAAGCTACTAGCATGAGTTTGACCAAACTGCGGGAGGCAGTGGAAGACAGAAGTGCCTGGCGTGCTCTGGTCCAGGGGGTCACGAAGAGGCGGACACGACTAAACGACTAAACAACAACAAAGGGTGAGCCTGTGATCTGGATTCAGGAACTGAGTATTTGCCATTACATGTCTTTAAGTTAACATCTTACATTAAAAACCTGACAGTACCAAACTATCAAAGGCTTTTCACCAAAGCCAGACTAAACGTCTTTCCTTCTGCAGTGTTAGATGGCAGGTTGAGAGGAGTTCCCTACCAGGATAGACTTTGCTTGTGTGCTCAAGACATCGATTCCATAAAACATATTTTGTTGCACTGTGCAAAATATGAGCAAGCCAGGGAGAACTGATACTACCCTTGCTGGTACCTTTCCCAGGAAAATCAGAGGCTCACTATGTCAGGTTCCTATTGGAAGACAGGACAAATGCTAGAACATTAGCAGTGGCAAAGTTTTTATCGGTGGTTGCAAGAACCAATGATCCCTGTATTCTGAACAAAATGCTTGTTTAATCTGGAGGTAGGCTGTATGAATTGTGTATTGCTTTGTAACAATTTGTTGGGTCTCTGGACCGTAATAAAGATTGTTGTTGTTGCCATTACCAAAGAATGGCCAGGCTGCCCAGGCAATGCAATCAGTGACCATTAACAGGTATCCTGACAGACAGGGTGTCTGCTGGAGACCGCCTCCTTCTGTGATGTATGTCCTTGGGGGGGGGGTCTTGGGCTACAGGGTGGGCAATTTCAAAAGTCTACATAAGGGCTTGCACACCATGTTCTGGGTTCTCCTTCCTCCCCGCGTGGGGAGTGTGAGGACCTTGTTGCAACAGTTCTGCGCTTGATATGCCCCCCTCCCCTTCTGCCAATTGCTCCTTGGGCCACTGCCACCTACCCATCGAAAATCCAGCAAATCTGTGCCCTGTGGTCTGGGGGCCTCCTTCTTGCCCTCGCCTTCTCCCTCCAGGGGGCTGCCTGGGTCTTCCTTGGGCTCTTCCTCCTTGCTAGCTGCTTTGTCACGAGGTTCTTGGCCCTCAGATGCCGACTGCTGGCAGAGACAGGACCCCCGAGGTGGTGGGTGGGGTGGGGGGAAGTGAAGAAAAAGAGAGCAGCCCAGAATGAGACAGGCAGGAACCCAGAAGCCAAACTCTCCTGCCCACATTGTTTGCTTGCCAGGGAAGCCCTCCAGCCCTGGCGCCATGGGGGCTGGTCCATCAGGACGAGTGGGGCAGCAAGCACAGCCTGCCCCCAGCAGCCCCCTGCCTGCCTGCCCCCTTGCTCGCGACCGGTCCAGAAGGTGGCCCTCCTCTCTCTGCCACGTACCTCTTTGATGTCTTCAGAGCCCCCCAGGGTTTCTAAGCTCAGGGGGCTCCTCCTGCACACATCCTCGGAATCCCCAATGTCTGTTTCGGGGAACTGTGGAGGAAGAGGGAGAAGGATGAGGGGAGAGAATGCGTGGCATCTGCCACACAAGCAGGTCTCTGCCCCAAGGAAGCTACAGTAGGAGGCTGACAAGAGGGAGGGTGTCAACATGAGGAAGAGGCAGAGGCAAAAGCCCTTCCAGGAATGTAATCCTGGGGCTCTGGCTTGTATCTGACACCAGCCATGCTCAGAGTAGGCCCATTGAAATGAATGAGAAGGAATAACTCCAGCCCATGACTTTGAATGGGTCTACGGTGGGTGGAAGCTAATGGGATCTAAGCCACGTGGAACAAGGGGGTTTCAAGAAAGAATGATCGTAGCAGAGGGAGAAAGAGAATTATTATTATACATTTAGTACTTCAAGAGTCATAAGCAGCTCATTCCCAAATATAAAAACAAGTAACACAAACATTAAAATGCAAAAGATGAGCATTTCTGGAGCACATTAAAACATTTAAACTCAAGGCACCCATAACTGAAACAAGAGAATAAAATAAGGACTCAAAACACCCTTAGCAACTTCCCATTAGGAATAGAGACTGGTCCCCTCACCAGTTTCCCAGCCATTGATCTTCAGGTTTTGCTCCCTCGCTGTCCCCAGATTTTCTCGCTGTCCCCAGATTTTCCGATTCTGTCCCAGCCCAACCTCGCCACTCACAGGCTGCTGACCCAAGGCTGGGGGGGGGGGCACTCAACTGCACAGTGAGGCTGGGATTCTGAGCCAATGTCATAGACAGGTTCCGACCAGTCCATTTCCTCTAAGGGGGGAGACCTATTTCCCCTTAGGGTGAGCGCTTAACACAGCACCCCAGAGAAAAAGAAGAAGAAAAGCAGGGAACTCTTTCAGTTCTGTAGCAAGAAAGAATGAGTGCCAGGAGTTTTCTTTCCCCTCCCTCCTCCATTCCAGCCCCTTTTCCTTTTGTGGATTGTCTTATCACTGGTACTTATAGAATCATAGTGTTGGAAGGGACCCAAGGGTCATCTAGCCCAACCCCCTGCAATGAGGAATCTCAGCTAGTTCATTCATAACAGATGGCCATCCAACCTCTGCTTAAAAAGCTCCAAGGAAGGAGAGGCCGCCACCTTCCTAGCTAGTCCATTCTCCACTCTCAAACAGCTCTCACTGTCAGAAAGTTCTTCCTGATGTTTGGTTGGAATCTCCTTTCCGGTAACTTGAAGTCATGGGTTCAAGTCCTACCCTCCAGAACAGGAGAAAACAAGCTTGTTCCCTCTTCCATGTGACAGCCTTCGAGATATTGGAAGATGGCTCTCCTGTCTGCTCTCAGTTTCCTCTTCTCCAGGCTAAACAAAGCCAGCTCCCTCAACCATTCCTCATAAGGCTTGGTTTCCAGACCCCAGAATAGGGCTTGATCTTGTAAGCCACTGGTATTAGTAGCAATAAAGGTAACACTAATCACAATAAGAAAGATATTAGGCATTGTTAACAATTGTTTTTAAGAACATTGTTCGCACATATTTATACTGCTTAACTGTGTGTACATTGCAATCACTTATTCATTTTTGTGCGTAGTCATTTTAAGTGCATTGTTAATATAAGAATCAATGTGCAAAACTGTTAAAATGCATATCTTCATAAAATATAAACACATAAATAAATGAAGTATCCTATAGTACAGTAATTCAGTGCTTGGAATACAATACAATACAATACAATACAATACAATACAATACAATACAATACAATACAATACAATATAATATAATATAATATAATATAATATAATATAATATAATATAATTTAATACATCCCCTTCCCCCCCAATTAATACTTCATTACTAATTACCGTAATATTCGTACTACTGTAATAATAAAAGAAGTAAAACTAGAGGCTCCTCCCAGCTTCGCCTTGCCCCGCCCACTGGGCGTGACCACCCCACTAAGCCCCGCCCTGCCCCGCTTTCCGCCGCCGCCTTTCGCGACCTATTGCCTTCCCCCGTTCCTCTCTCCCCGCCTCCTTTCCACAATGCCTCTCCCGGATTGGCGCAGGCGGAGTGCCACTCCCGCGGGCGGCGGAGCTCCCCGCTCCCCTCTCTTCCCTCTTGCCTCGCCCGCCCCGCCCCTCGGCCTGGCCCCGCGCTGATTGGCCGAGACGGGGGCGTAGGGGGCGGGGCTCGGCGGGCCTAGCCGGCGGCGGCGCGGCGGCGGCGGCAGAAGCAGCTGGAGGCAGGAGGCGAGCGAGGGGAGGGGTGAGTTCTCAGCGTGGTCGGCGGGGGGAGGCGCATGCGCACGGGGCAGCTGCCCCACTCCTCACCTAAGGGGGGAAATGGGGGGGGGAAGAGTAACTGAGATGGACCCCCCTCTTAAAAAGTGTATCTTTAATGTTGTTATGAGTTAATTTTGGTAGGGGGAGTCGAAAGCTTATTGCCCCCCCTCCATAGTTTGTCTCCCATAGGTTAGGGGGCTTAAAGTCTGTGGCTCTGACCCCCCCCATTTGAAAGGCCAGTTCCAAAACCCCCCACTTGAGGGGAGGGGAAGGCTTGTTTCCTGGCCTCCCACCCCCCGGGTTGAAATTGGTTGGGGGCTTATGCCCTTGGTGATATATTTGGGGGGGTTATAAATGTGACACTTCCCCCAATCTGAAATCAGGGAGGGGGTTAAAGTAAGGGGGTAGAGAGCTTGATCGCTCCCCTTGCTGTCTGAAAGAAGGGAGGCTCAAATGGTTAATTTCTGTCACCCCCCCCCCCTTTATGGGATTGAAGAGGGGCAAGGGGCGGTCTCTGAAATACAGATTTTGGGGGAGAAAAGATAACTCTCCCTACAATTTTGGGGGTCCAGAGGTTGAGTCCCTCGCCTCTTCACAAGAGCTGAGATCCTTATTGTGTGTGGGGAGGGGGGCAGTTGTCAAAAAATCCGCAACCCACCCATTAGGAAATATCTGCCTCTAAAAGTGAATTGGCTTCCTCGTTTCTCTTCCCAGTGCCCCGCCCTGCCCTGCAAGCAAAGGGCAGGGGTCTTAATTTCCCCTTATCAAGCCTGAGTGCTTATGGGTGTTTTTCGGTGGGTTGGGGGGTGGGGAGATCAGATGTTAAACTTCGGAGTAACAGTATGACTCCCCCCCCCAAATAAAAAGTTTCCCTGCCTTGTTCCCCGCCCCCCAACAGGTAGAGAATGAACGTCCTCTGTGGGATCGAGGGGTTAATTCACCCCCCAGACTTAATTATATATTAACTCTGCTTGAAGGGGGGGGGCAGAAAAAAGGTTAAGTTCTGCTCTGTCCCCATTTGTCTGCCACCACCTGGTTTGAAAAGCGGGGCAGGGGGGGGGGGGCTTTGAAAACACTCAAGCTTTCAAGGACTTGGGGAAATTTCAGTTCTAGGGTGGGGGGGGGCGTGGAAGGTGACTTTGTTTTCCTGGTCAGAGTTTGAGGCTGGGGAATAGAGAGCAACTTTGAGGCTCCTTCGAAGGACAAAAAATGGGAGGTTTGTTTCTTTAGGTGTGGGTACAGTTTTTTAAAAAGTGTTTTGGCTTCCTTTCTCCTTGGCATTCCTCCCACCCACTCCAAATTTATTTATTTAAAGTATTTATAAGCCAGTTTTGGGGGTAAAAAAAGAGATACCTCTTCCAACCATCAGTGTATGCAAAGTTATTTTTTTAAAAGAAATATTCTCCCCCTTGATGCCCTGCCTTTTTCTGCTAAAAATGTATAATATATATATGGGTGTGTATATATGAACTGTTTCTCGAGACAGACGGGTGCCAACAAAACAACTCTCTATATTGGATACAGTTGTACCTTGGTTTTAAAATTAAATCCCTTCCGGGAGTCAGTTCAACTCTGGAATATTTAGAAAACCAAGGGGCGGCTGCTGATCAGCTTCCAAAAATTGTTCAAAAACCGGAACAATTACTTCTGGTTTTTGATTGTTGGGGAGCCGGAACGTTTGAGTTCAAAGGCATTTGGCTTCCGAGGTTCCACAGTACATAAAGAGAGAGAGAGATTGAGAAATATCTCTAGCACAGCTGGAATGTACAAAGGTTAAGCGCCTCAGACATTGTTCTGCCGGTCTCCTTTGGGTTGAAAAAGCTGCTTCCTGATGGGAAAAAATCATAGAAATGTATCGTCAGAAGGGACCACGGGGGGCATCTAGTCCAACCCCCTGAAATGCAGGAATCTGTCACCCAATGTGGGGCTTGAACCCTCAACCCAGGGATTGAGAGACTAATGCTCTACCAATTTAGCTATCCAGCTTCAAGTAAGGGGGGGGGGGCATTTGCTTGTTGGAGGAATGCACCGTACTGGGAGAGACTGGCCAATGGCCTGATTTGGAATAAGGCAGATTTACCTATTGGAATCCTTGGTTTCCTTGGGCAAAATATTGGTGGGAATTCGCACCCATCACCCCCCGGGTGTTTCAGTACTCCAACTCCCAGCAGCCAGGAATGGTCAGGGGTGATGATGGGAGTTGAAATTCAGCAAAACCTGGAAAATAGATGTTTTCTCCTCCTGGTTATCCTCTCCAAAGTATATGGGAAGAGTTGATAGTAAAATAGCAGGAGAGACATAGCCCAGCCCAGCAGGACATCTGCTCTGCATGCAGAAGATCCCAGGTTCAGTCCCAAGCGTCTCCAGGTAGGACTGGGAGAGCTGCTGCCGGTCAGTGTAGGTGATACTGAGCAACGTGGACTAATGCAAGGTCTGGCTCTGCATAAGGCAGCGTATCAAGTTTCTAGATTGCAAAAAAATAAATCAACATCACCCTGCTTGCTGAGGTCCCAGGTTCACTTCCCAGCATCTCCTGATAGGACTGGGGATGTCACAGAATCATAGATTTCTAGAGTTGGAAGGGACTCCAAGAGTCATCTAGTCCAACCCCCTGCAATGCAGGAATCTCAGCTCAAACATCCATGAGAGACAGCCATCCAACCTCTGCTTTAAAACCTCCAAGGAAGGAGAGGCCACCACCTGTTCCTCTTATTATCAGAAAGTCTTTCCTGAGGCTGATTCGGAATCTCCTTTCTTGTAACTTGAAGGCACTGGTTCGGATCCCACCCTCCAGAGCAGGAGGAAACAAGCTTGCTCCCTCTTCCCTCTGACAGCCCTTGAGATATTTGAAGATGGCTCTCATATCTCCTCTTTTCCAGGCTAAACATCCCCAGCTCCTTCAAGCGCTCCTCATCAGGCTTGCTTTCCAGTCCCTTGATCATCTTGGTTGCCCTCCTCTGCACATCTTTCAGCTTGTCAAGATCCTTCTTAAATCGTGGTGCCCAGAACTGGACAGAGTATTCCAGGTGTGGTCTGACCAAGGTAGAGTGGGACTATGACTTGGCTTGATCTGGACACTAGACTTCTGTTGATGTCCCCTGGATCAAATGGTAGAGAACCAGTGCAGACCACATCGATCTAGACAGACGAGCAGCCTGTAAGCTTCCTGTGTCCCTAAGGACCAGCTGAGTTCCTTGTGCTGGGGCTGGTTAGCGCCCCCCCCCCCCGCCCTATTTAACGTCAATCCATTGGGATTTCTGTTCATGGTGATATTGGGGAGGTTACATTATTCTGGTGGTGGTGGTGGTGGTGGTATCAGGGTAGCCACTTAAGTTTGTATATTGCCCTACATCTGTATATCTCAGGGCAAGAAACCAAACCAAAAATCTCGCTTGCAACCCTGCCTTTGATACTATCCTTGCATAGTTTTGGGGGCAGACATGATTTGCTCCTAAATGGCGCATGCCCTGTAATTTCTTCCTGAAATTCTGCAACTTTTTATACTGCGAATGTTCTGGTTTGGGATTTCCTTGTTGCGCAAAAGTGCCCTTCTGGAAGTCAATAACAGTGTGGTGGCATGCATTGCTGAGCAACTAATATAAAGCAGAATGGTGTGTGGATGGTCCAGGATAAACCCAGCACTGATGCACAATGACCTGATCAGTTGCAGCAAACTCCCCTAGGAGGAAAGGTTCCTTCAGAGTCTGGGACTTTTTAGTTATGAGAAAAGGCAGGTAAGAGGCGACACGATGGAAGTTTACGGCAGGTCCAGGACAGGTTCAGGCAAGTCCTTAAAACTATGGCACTCCCTCCCACTTGAGGCAGGGATGGCCAACAACTTGGCTGGCTTTGAAAGCTGATTGGGCAAATTCAGGGAGGAGAAATTCAGTGGCAACTCGCCACCATGGCTATATGCCCTGCTCCCATGTTCAGAGGCCGCAGTGCTTCTAAATCCCATTTGCTGGTCTCTTGAACTTGGGTCCTGCCCGTGGGCTTCCCAGTGGGGGCATCTGGTTGGCCACGGTAACAACAGGATGCTGGTTAGAACCAAGGTTGCAGGTTTGATTCCTATATGGGGCAACTTGCAGGGGGTTGGACTAGATGACCCTCAGGGTCTGATCCAACACTAAAATTCTGTTTCTTGATGGGCTGTTGGCTGGATCCAGCAGACTGTGTTTATGCTGCACAATAAGCCCACCCACAGAAAAACCACACCAGTCTGGAGCTAGATTTCTCCCCACTCTTTGCAAAGATGCATTCCTTTCCCCTGTGTATATAGATTGAGGCAGAGCCTGAC
Source organism: Podarcis filfolensis (assembly GCF_964270895.1). NCBI lineage: Eukaryota > Metazoa > Chordata > Lepidosauria > Squamata > Lacertidae > Podarcis > Podarcis filfolensis. The sequence goes on from NC_139622.1 coordinate 2,151,159, forward strand.
TGTGCTGGAGGCGCCAGATGGGAGTTGGAGCCCAAACATCTGGATGGCACCAGGTTGACAAGGATGGTCCACAGCAGAGTTTCCCAAACTTGGGTTTCCAGCTGTTCTTGGACTAAGCTCCCATCCCTAGGTAGCATGTCCAGTGGTCGGGGATGATGGGAATTGTAGTCCAAAAACAACTGGAGACCCACGTTTGGGAAGTCCTGATCCACACCAATACAGGTGCAACTACATATGCAAAAAAGGTAGCCTTATTTATAGTAAAAACCTCCATAATTTCACCTCAGGGTTTGTGGACCATTGTGGAGCTTTTGGCGATCGATTAACTGAAAGTTTAGGACAAGAATTGCATAATGGCTTCTTTTCTTTAAGTAGTTAAAGCTGGATTAAAGGCAGATAAAAGCAGATAACAACAACTAAAAGGAATTGGCAGCTCTCAAAACAACTTCAGCTCCCAAATGCCAAATGGTCTGCTTTTAAATTTCTCCTGGAAGCTAATAGCGAGGGAGATGGATGCACCTCATGAGTGAGGGCATCTCACAAATGGGAAGCCACCACCAAGGAGGCCCCGTCTTGGGTCACCACCAGCTGGGCGCCCTGGCAGCCTTCTGTTAACCTTGTAGATGGGGGGTGGCGAGGGTGGAGGACTTCTGCATCTTTTACCCTGACCAAGCAGGGCTCGTCTTCCAGCCTCGCCAATGTGAAGGAAGGCCTCCAGTCATTAGTGTATACCGTACTTTTCGCTCCATTGGACGCAGTTTTTCCCCTCCAAAAACTTAGGGGAAATGTGTGTGCGTCCTATGGAGCGAATGCAGGCTTGTACCATAGCCGCTTGCAACCCCTCCGGCAGGGAGAGGCTGAACAGGGCTATGGCTTCTTTAGCTCCATGCAGCCTCTCCCGGCAGGGAGAGATTGCGCGGGACTAAAGAGGAAGCCAAAGCAGCCAGCGGGATCCATCCCGTTCGCTGCCTTGGCTTGTTCCATAGCCGCATGCAACCCCTCCGGCAGGGAGAGGCTGCACGGGGCTATGGCTTCTATAGCTCCACGCAGCCTCTCCTGGCAGGGAGGGATTGCGCGGGGCTAAAGAGGAAGCCAAAACAGCCAGCGGGATCCATCCCGCTCGCTGCCTTGGCTTGTGCCATAGCCGCACACAACCCCTCCGGCAGGGAGAGGTTGTGCGCAGACTGTACACTGCTCTTTGGGGCTGGGGGGGGAGATTTTTTTTATTGATTTCCCCGTCTAAAAACTAGGTGTGCCCTATGGTCCGGTGCGCCCTATGGTGCGAAAAATACGGTAACATGGCAGTGGCAGAAAGGAGTCACCCCCTGCCAGTCTGCTTGCTTTCCTGCATGGAACGCCTGCTGGCCACGGATGAGCGCAGTTGGTGGAGCATGAGGCTCTAATCTCAGGGTTGATGGGTTCAAGCCCCACAATGGGCAAAAGCAAGGCCTTTTTTTCTAGCTGGAACTTAGTTCCATTGCCTCTCAGGCAATTGCCTTTGCCATTTGAAGAGAATGAGGGAGGCATTCAAAGTGAGTTCCAGCACCTCTTTTTCAAGAAAACATAGCACTGGTAAAATAACAACCCTCTGCATTGCAGGGGGTTGGGCTAGATGACTCTTGGGCTCCCTCCCAACTCTACAGTTATAAGATTCTTTGACCAGGCATTTGGGATTCAAGGCTTTCTCGTCACTTTACACCAGCCCTGTGAGGTAGGCAAGGAGTTCTCTCTTCATGTGGCTGATAGAAGTTTGGGTGGTAAAACGGAGGCTGCAGGAGATAATTTCATAGCAGAGCGGGGATTTGAACTCGGGACCGAAACGTTGCCGTTCCGTTCTCTTTTTTAAAAAGTCCCACATCTTTTTGCCTGGAGGCTCTACCAGAATTCTTAAAAACAGCTAGGGAGCACTGTTTTCCCCCGACGTGCTACTTGCTGTTCTGCAAAGAGGACTTTTAATCTTGAGGAGCAATCGTGCAGTATGTTTGCCTAAGGAGCTGCCCAGCGGGTAGACTTTGAACGCTCTGGTTCTGGACAGACCTCTAGGCAGGGACCTCTGCAGGAATTCAACCTGGTAGGCAGACAGGGTCAGCAAACAGAGGATAAACTAGCTGGTTGACTCTTCTGAAGTTGGTTGGGTCTTAGCCCCTGGGAGTGGGACCCTCACCTCTGGGGAAGGGAACCCACCGGAGTGTGATGGGGAATGATTATGGGAAGGGCTGGATCCCACCAAAGGAGAGCCAGCTGGTCTAGCATGCTGCTCTCAAAGGCATCTTCAGGGTCAAGCGCGAGTCAAACCGCACAGAGAGCACTCTGCAGGAGTCCATTCTGGCCACATTATTAGCGATAGGCAACATTTTACTGTTTTAACATGTTCTGCTCCCTCTAACGGTAAATCTGAAGAGATGACAGATTAGCGCCTGGCTAATTTCAAACACTGATCTTACAAATACAGTGGTACCTCTGGTTGCGAACGGGATCCGTTCCGGAGGCCCGTTCACAACATGAAAAGAGTGCAACCCGCAGCGGCACGTATGCACACGCACAGGTTGCTATTCGCTGCTTCTGTGCATGCACATGACGTCATTTTGCACTTCTGCGCATGCGAGAGCAGTGAAACCCGGAAGTAACCCTTTCCGGTACTTCCGGGTCACTGCGGGACGTAACCTGAAAGAACGTAACATGAAGCGGACGTAACATGAGGTATGTCTGTACAGTAATAGCAGAGAGACACGGATGGGCTCCTGTGAAGCCAGCTGGTCCTCATTTTATGAATAAAATCACATATCAGATACTCACACAGAGAGTCTCCTCTTGAAGCAACTGGCTCTCGCTTGCTCTGTGTCGTCTTTTTGCACCTTTCAGTTCAGCAGAGACAAGGTCTCCATCTCCAAGAAGTCTGAGGAGGCCTGTTAAGCTCTGAGTTTTTCCCCAAGGGAAAAAGAAATAGGTCAAGGCCTTTTTGGGAAAACAGCCATTCAGGATTATCTTACAGCTTGCCAGCCAGCTCCCTTTGGCCGAGGTGGGGAGTGGGCAAGCGAAGAGAGGTTTTCCTTTCTCCATCCTTTCGCTTCTTGGTGGTGGGCAGTGAGAATTTTGTGGTTTTGTGGAGAGACAATGGGAGAGCCTGGCTCCTGGTCTCCCAGCTGGGAAAAATCCCAGAAGTTCTTGGGGTGGTGGGGAGGCAGACCCCTTTAAAAGAAATAATAGCGAGGGCCTCTCTCTACGTGGCTGAACTTGTGCCTGGGCTGGTCCCAGGAGAACAGGAGGAAATCTTATTCACTGTGGCTGCAAAGAGCAAGGCTTGGGAAATACACCCAAATCTATGCTTTGAACCAGAGGTTCCGAAAGTGGGCAGTTTCACCTGCCTGGGAGCATCAGGCTTTGGAAAACTGGTGTCGTTGGATCGAGACCATCAATTTTGCGGAGTTAATCCCCCCCCCCGCAACTCTTTTGCCCAATCTGGGGCTCGAAATAGTTTGAGCTGGATTTGGAACAAATGTGCAATTAATCGTTACTGCTTTGAATCTTATGGTGTCAGCACAGTGGTTCTCGAGCTTTCAGAATAAAAATTTGCTCATGCCACACCGGATTTTTTAATTGATAAGAAATATATTGGAAAACAAAAAGAAACAACTTCTGGCGGTGTTTGGTTTGTAACGTAGAGCACAGTTACTTTCTAATATGATCATGGGACCCCGAGAAAGTATTAAACAATGCAGCAGCGTAAGGACACACATCATTCCCAAAATATAATTGTAAGCAAGCCGCATCAACACAAAGCAGCCGTCCTCTTTTCTGATCGTTCATATTTGTAGGAAAATCCCTGTTCACAACAATATGATGTGGATAACTGTAGAAGAATAGCTAGTACAGCGGATGCTCGGGTTGCGAACGTGATCTGTGCGGATGCACATTCGCAACCCGCAGTGGCGTGTCTGCGCATGTGCAAAGCGTGATTTAGTGCTTCTGCGCATGTGCAACCACCAAAACCCAGAAGTAACCCGTTCCAGTACTCGGCGGTCCGTAACCTGAAAAAACGCAACCTGAAGTGTCTGTAACCCGAGGTATGACTGTGGTCTTGAAGAAAGGCATGGGTACTGTTTCTAGGGTGTGTGTGTGTATTTGTGTGTGTGTGTAAAATTATTTTGATGTGATACTATGCTGTACTACACTGAAAAGTTAAAATGTTTCTTTAATTGTCCTTGAATCTTCGCAGCACAATTGCCACCCTCTCCTGCTGCCCTTTGAGAAGCACTGGGTTAGCATATTCCTTGGGCAATACAAACCACTATTTGTAACCACTAACTTGTCAAGTTTCTAGATCTCATGGTTGCAAAAAACCACAAAAAAATCTGTATACATGGATGAGATCACAGGTTCAGGTCCTGGCATCTTCGGATAGCACTGGGAAGGTCTGTCCCTGGGAATGGCAAAGAGCTGCTGCCAGTCAGTGTGGGCAGTACAGAGCTAGATGGTCCAGTGATTTGACTTACAAATTTCCTTACAATTTCCTTACAAAGCACAATTATATAGAAAAGAGGGGGGAAAGAATTTTTTTTTAAAAAAAACAGTTTTATTGAAGGTTATTAATATTTTATAATCTTTTTAGAAATGTGTTGGCACTAAAATCCCAACACATTTCTAAAAAGATTATAAAAGATTACAAAAAGGAAAGAAAATAATATTTTCCTCTTTTTTAAATTTTTCTCTTACTTATAAAATTGTGTTTTGTAATAATATATTGTTTATTATCTTTTTAGAAGTGTGTTTGGATTTAGTGCTCGATATGTTACAAACCTTCAATGAAATTGTTTAAAATATATATAATGCATCTTCTGCAAATCCCAGTGCGGCAAGTTATAATCGCACAATAAAAATAATTTAAAAAAAACAACAGCTGAAAGCTTCTGTGCCCAGTTTCACCCTCTCTTGTTGGCTTGTGAAAAATACCTCTTCGTTTTATAGAGAATCTGCTTGGTTACTGAATTCCAAGAAGTGTTGCTATGCTGCTGGTTTTGATGTATTTAAAGTCTTACCACTCCAGTTCCAAAAGCGAAATGTGGTTTGATTCCCCTTTGTTTGAATCCTGAGGTTTGTGGCTGGCTTTGGGTTTGAGGAGGTATTAGGCAGTGTGCAATGCGCTACCTGTGACAATCAGCTCTGCCTTTCGGAGAGGTGAATTGGGCGCCTGCAGGGTAAGGCGATCTTGAAGGGAAACTGGTCCCAATCTGTCTTGAGGTTGAATCCCAACAAGAAAGAAGTACTGTTTTTGGGGGACAGGAGCCGGGCAGGTGTGGGGGACTCCCTGGTCCTGAATAGGGTAACGGTGCCCCTGAAGGACCAGGTGCACAGCCTGAGAGTCATTTTGGACTCACAGCTGTCCATGGAGGCGCAGGTCAATTCTGTATCCAGGGCAGCTGTCTACCAACTCCACCTGGTACGCAGGCTGAGACCCTACCTGCCCGCGGACTGTCTCGCCAGAGTGGTGCATGCTCTGGTTATCTCCCGCTTGGACTACTGCAATGCACTCTACGTGGGACTACCTTTGAAGGTGACCTGGAAACTACAACTAATCCAGAATGCAACAGCTAGACTGGGGACTGGGAGCGGCCGCCGAGACCACATAACAATGGTCCTGAAAGACCTACATTGGCTCCCAGTACGTTTCTGAACACAATTCAAAGTTTTGGTGCTGACCTTGAAAGCCCTAAATGACCTCAGCCCTGTATACCTGAAGGAGTGTCTCCACCCCCATCGTTCTGCTCGGACACTGAGGTCCAGCACCGAGTGCCTTCTGGCGGTTCCCTCCCTGCGAGAAGTGAGGTTACAGAGAACCAAGCAGGGGGCCTTCTCGGTGGTGGCACCCGCCCTGTGGAACGCCCTCCCACCAGATGTCAAGGAAATAAACAACTAAATGACTTTTAGAAGACCTCTGAAGGCAGCCCTGTATCGGGAAGTTTTAAATGTTTGGTGTTACATTATGTTTTTATGTGTGTTGGAAGCCACCAACCCAGTCAGATGGGCAAGGTTGTCACTGTTATTATTATATACTAACAATAATACCTTGAACTTGGCCCGGTGGCAAATTGGTAACCAGTGCAGATCTCCAAGTAGATGTGGTGCTTTTGACAACGCCTGTCAGCATTTGCACTGCAGCATTCTGCATCGATTGCTACTTCTGGGTCACGCTCAAGGGAGGTCCTACGGAAAGCGCATTGCAGTAGTCCAGTCTTTAAGGGTGGCTATTTGAAGATGAGTATTGTATGGCCGATTGAGCACGCAGCGCCACTTGTCAGGTGGGCGGGTGTGTGCATGCAACCTCCCCTCTTTCCGTTGACCTTTGGACCTGATGGTGCTCTTGTGCCGTTCATAAACAGCCCTGATGCCAGAATCCTGCATTCTCTCTCTCTGGATTGACCTGCTGAACAAGTGAGAGCAGAATAGATGGATCCTTCCTGCTTTTTTTTTTTTAATGCAACCCATTCTCTCTCTCTCTTTTAAAATTTTTATTTAGATCTTCCATCATACAAAAGAAAAAGAGAAATACTGTAATACATAACAGAAAAGAAACATTAAATCATTGCACATGAAATCATTACACAATATCCAAAAAAAGCTAAACAAAATAAAAGAAACCCACCACCCTATTTAACTTCCTTCCTCCGCTACTCATCTTCTCTAGAATCAACTTTACCCTTATCATTGCATTCTGATTGTTTTTTTATTTTCTCTATATACATATATATGTCATTGATAAATTATTGTTTTGATGCATTTAAATTTTTAGTCTAAGCATATCAGCATGTCTTTTTAGAGCAGTATTTTGTCATATAGTCATCAAAGCATCACCATTCATTTTTTAGTTTTTTATTTGACTGCTGTCTTATGGATGCTGTTAATTTAGCCAATTCTAAATATTCGTTTAATTTGAGAATGCATTCCTCTTTGTTAGGTAGTTCTTTACCTTTCCATTTAGGTGCTATTACTATCCTAGCTGCTAGGATAGGACAGCTAGATGGATCCTGCTTTTTGCCCTGTTTGGAATCCTGTTTGGATGAGGGCTACCTTTGGGTATTTTCCGTCTCTTTCTACACTTGCGTTTTGTGTTCGTCGGCTTTCTGTGTCACTGCTCTGGGCAGCCTTGTTCCAGTGTCGAATGGCTCTTACTCTTAGGAAGTTCTTCCTAAGATTTAGTTGGAATCTCCTTTCTTTTGACTTGAAGCCATTGGTTCGAGTCCTACCCTCCAGAACAGGGGAAAAGAAGCTTGTTGCCTCTTCCATGTGACAGCCCTTGAGATATTTGAAGATGGCTATCATATCTCCTCTCAGTCGCCTCTTTTCCAGGCTAAATGTACCCAGCTGCTTCAACCGTTCCTCATAAGGCTTGGTCTCCAGTCCCTTGATCATCTTATTATCAAAATTTCCAGACTTTTAGCTGTTTGCAGTGAGGGAAAAAAAAGCAATGAAATAGTTCAACAGATGCTTCCAGTTGTTTCCCCAAATTCAGCTGAAATTGCAACTTATACTGGCTTCTCCAGTAGATTTTGATAATAAACTTGATTTGCAATGGGGGTTTGAGAATTTCGATTGCAACTGTACGTTGACCAGCTGTCAGTCCCCCAGAAAGTTCTTTGCAACATTGGGTCGGAATCTCCTTTTCTGCAATATCAATGCATTAATTTATTGCTGTTTATATTATTTAAAGGCTGGCCACACTTGTCTCATCTCACCGGGACGCCAAGCACGCCAGGAAGACCTCCTTGGAACGGACAAAGGCAGTTCACTGTGCTGAGTTGAGCAACGAAGGTCAGTTTCATCCATTTCCTTGAGGTGCCCAAGTGTGTGGGTTGTCCTTTCTGCTGCGGAGCTCAGCCAACCTCCCTCTCGGATCTTCTCTGCCGCGAGCCCCACCTCTGGACCCAGGCAAGAATATTTCTCCTCTCTTCCCCCTGCTGTGTGTGTTTCATGTTAAGTTTCTTTCGGCTGAAATTTGCAGGAGGAACCCGTGTCTTTCCGCCCCTTTCTCTGTATTTGGGTCTGGTTTCTTCCAGTTTAATTTTTGGGGAGCTGATGGTGCTGGGCACCTCAAGGTGCTGGTGGGGGAGAAGGATGGAGAAAACCTGCCCGGCTGCATGCAGTGTTCAAAATTCCCCTGGCAATGTATAAAACAAGTAATCATTGTTGGAAATGTAAAGAAAAGAACCATATGTGGTGGGTCTGTAAGGAGGTGAAAGCTTTCTGGGAAATGATTTATAAAGAACTTACAAAAATGTTGAAGTATACATTTGTAAAAAACCTCCAGAAGCCTTCTTACTAGGCATTGTAGGTAATGAAATACAACAACTGCAGCAAGAATATTACTAGCCCAACGATGGAAGCAACAAGAGATACCAACGAAAGAAGAGGGGCAGACAAAACTAATGGACTATGCCGAGTTGGCGAAACTAACAGGGAAAATTCGGAACCAGCAAGACCAGACTTTCCTGAAAGACTAGAATAAATTTACAGAATACTTGAAAGACAATTGTAAACAACTAACTTCGCTAGTAGGGTTGCAAGAAGTTGTGTAAGGTGGACTTTAGCAATTATTGCAAAGTATAATTTAAAAATTGTTGATCTATGATTAGGATTTAATAGTAATAATTATAATCCCAAAATGAAGTATTAGATAATAAGTGGGAAAGCCATTAGTCGAGGAGGACGGAAGTCTCAGGGTGTTGTGGCCAAATGCATTTTATATTATATACAAGTTGAATGCTATGTTTAAAATATCTGTAAAAATTCATAGAAATTATTATAAAAAACACAAAATCCCCCTGGCAACAGGTGCGTTTTGCGGCTGGCTTGGGTCCAATTGTGACCCCCAACGTCTCCCTCTGGCCGGCCTCTCTGGCTTTCTTAAGCAGGTCAGCAGGAGAGCCTATTTACTGCATTTATCTCCCAACTTTTTCTCAGAGGAGAACATGGTTCACCCCCCTCCTCAGGGAGGGAGGTTAAGAGGCTGTGAACTGACTCACCAGGTCACCCAGGGAGCTTCAGGGCAGAGTGGGGATTTGAACCCTGATCTCCCAGGTCCTAACCACTCTAACCACTACACCCCACTGCCTTCCCAGAGTGGGGAAGCAGGCAAATAAATATGGGGAAAGCAAAGTGTCCCTTAGAGAAGGATCTGAAATCTTTTCCTTGAAGGTTGAGTTTCATCATAGAATCATAGCACTGGAAGGGACCACAAGGGTCATCTAGAAGAATAATAATTGCTGTTGTTGTTGTTGTTATACCCTGCCCATCTGACTGGGTTGCCCCCCCCCCACCACTCTGAGTGGCTTCCAGCATATATAAAAGTATAATAAAACATCACACAGGAGCAAAAGGAATCTTTGGCCCAACGTGGGGCTCAAACCCACAACCCCAAGATTAAGAGCTGCATACTCTTAATCTTAAAACGGAGCTGTTTTATTCTGGATTGTTCTTTTTGACGTTTTAATGTGTTGTAAACTGCTTGGCGATTTTTTCCCTTTAAAATGTAAAGCGGTATAGAAAGGAAACATAATAATAATAATAATAGTAGCAGTAGCAGTAGCAATAAAGTTCATTGCAAAAAAGAACAAAGGTGCCTGGACATTCCATCACGGTGAAGGCAACTAGATTTCAGGTGCCGATTGGCGATTAGCTGATCTATCTGCGTTTCCAACCTTGTGTGCGCGGCTCTGGCAAGCGTCGTAATGTCCTGTGCTTTAGATTAAGATCTCTCCTGCTCAAGTTGCAGCGGGAGAATTAAGATAGCAGCCGGGCGGTTAGCTCCAACTACTCCCACCCACATAATCTTGCCGTCTCTCCTTGGCAGGCGCTCAAGCCGAAGCGCTGAGTGATGATAATAATATGAAAAATATTGTGTCTGCCGTCCTCAGCCCTTCTCAGTAAGGGGGGCAGCCGGTGACATCCGAGTAAGCCTGCTGTTTGCAGGGGGAAAACACCCCAGATCAGTGCTGGTTTCTGCTCAGTTCTGTGCTGCAGGGAATTAATTTCATTCCCCCTTTCGCCCAACACAAGGAGCGCAACGCGACGTATGTGGTTCTCCTCCTCCTCATTTAATCCCCGCTGCATCCCTGTGAGGTGGGCCAAGCCGAGAGGCACCAGGTTGCCACAGGCTGCCTGGCAGAATAGAAGGTTTCCAGGCAGGGCTCGAAAGGGGCAAAGGGTGGGTGAGTAAGAAAAACAGCGCAAGGAGAGCCTGCTGGATCAGGCCTGGGGGCCAGCATCCTAGTCCATCATCCTCTTCTCACTGCAGCCAACCAGACACCCGTGTCAGGAAACCTGCAAGCAGGATTGGAACCCCAGAGCCCTTTCCCACAACAGCATCTGGGATGCAGAAAGATTTCTCCCTCTGAGCATCACCCTATTGGCTAGTAGCCATTCCTCTGTGAGTTAATCCAATCCTCTTTTGAAGCCAGCCAGGTTGGTGGTCATGCTGCCTCCTGTGGCAAGGAGTTCCATAGTTTAACATGGTTTTTTCTCTAGAAGAAAAGCATTGATGATGATGTTGATGATGGAACAGGACATCCAGGGATTTCTTCCTTACAGGGGGTTGGTCTAGATGACCCTTGGGATTCCCTTCCAACTCTATGATTTAATAATAATAATTTATTATTTATACCCCCCCCCCATCTGGCTGGGTTTCCCCAGCCACTCTGGGCGCCTTCCAACAAAAGATTAAAAGTACATTAAAACATCAGTCATTAAAAACGTCCCTAAACAGGGCTGCCTTCAGATGTCTTCTAAACGTCAGACAGTTGTTTATCTCCTTGACATCTGATGGGAGGGTGTCCCACAGGGCGGGCGCCATGACCGAGAAGGCCCTCGGGAATGATTCTTATTTTCATCAGAGAGATATTGGAGGGTCTGTAATATGTGCTGCATTAATCATGGAAATGTTTGTGTGCATGTAGAAGTCCCTCTAGTCCAGGAGCAGCGGTGAGATCCTCTTTGCTCTGCTGCCGCTCTGAAACCTGATTTGTGTCCCCCTTGCCCTGGTTTTTTATTCTCGACCTTGAGCTTAGTTCTGGTGACTCCACCGCTCCGCTCCTCCTCCTCTCTCTCTGCAGTTGTGCATTGCTGAAAGCGGGATGTCAGAGAGTGTTTCTGGCCTGGGAGCTTCCCGTTGCAATCCTTCGTGGCCAAAAATAAGCTGGGATGGAAAAGGGATGAAGGAGGGGAGGGGGGAGGCAGAGGGGTGTGTTGTGACCACAGGCCTGTTTTTCCCAAAATGAAATTAGTAGTTCAAGAGGAGAATGGTTCCTTCTCCAAGTCTGTCTGTCTCCCTGTCTGTCTAGCCATCCACTGATGTGTCAGTTCCTTACCCAGCTGTGTGATAATAATAATAATAATAATAATAATAATAATAATAATATCCTGCTTTTTTGTGTAACAGAGACTCAAGATAGATTACAGCTTAAATAGAAATAGCTAAAAATAGTGGGTGTACGGGGAGAATAATAATAAAAAAACACAAATAAACATTAATACACAAACACATATATATGAAAACATATAAGGAGTGTCTCCACCCCTATCGTTCTGCCTGGACACTGAGGTCCAGCTCCGAAGACCTTCTGGCATTCCTTCACTGCAAGAAGTGAGGTTACAGGGAAGCAGGCAGAGGGCCTTCTTGGCAGTGGCGCCTGCCAGATGCCAAGGAAATAAACAACTACACAACTTCCTGAAGGCAGCCCTGTACAGGCGAGTTTTTGATGTTAGATGTTTTACTGTGTTTTTAATATTTCATCAGAAGGTGCCCAGAGTGTCTGGGGCCAACCCAGTTAGAGGGGTGTGCAGGAACTCTCCTCTTTCCTCCTCCCTCCAAGCTCGTTTTCTTTTTGTGCTGTGTCTATTTAAATTGGAAGCTTTTTCTTGAGTAATTTGTTAGCTGCCCTGGGAGCCTTTTGTCGCTGTCATTGTTGTTCCAAATTGGGTTACTTCTTTGACTTCCTAACAAGTCCATCCGATTTAGGTTTTGAGCTACTGTCCTTAACTCCTCCCCGCCCCCCTTCTCTAACTCAGGAGGTCTGGTTCTTTTCCTGGGCAGCCCCTGAGCCTGGGATGGGGAATGGTCGAGCAGCAGGAGGCCAAGTGGGTTTCAAGCAGAAAGATGTAGAGCCGCAAATCCACATGCCGATTTTGCCAGAGGTGAGTCTTGCTGAGAATGCTGGCAGCGTGAAGGTCAATTCAAGAGGATAACAAATACTTGAGAGATGTAAGATAGGAGAACTGAATAAAATGGTTAGAGTAAAATGCAGGAATGGTGGGTAAACTAAATGAGCCATGGAAGGGGAAAGAGGGAGGTCATCAAATGTATGGTGTTTATTTTGAGGTGCAAAATTGAAAACTTAATAAAAACTATAATAAAGTGGTGCCTTGGAAGTCAAATGGAATTCGTTCCGGAAGTCTGTTCAACTTACATAACGTTCAGAAACCAAGGCATGGCTTCCCATTGGCTGCAGGAAGCTCCTACAGCCAATCAGAAGCTGTGAAAGTTGCATCAGATGTTTGGGTTCCAAAGAACGTTCAAAAACTGGAACAACTGGTTCCGGTTGAGTGCTGGTCTCGAAGTGGGGGTGGCGGTGGGCATTGTAGGTGGAGAGAGTTTCAGGGATGAAGGGCCCAGAACATCTGGAGGGGGCACCAGGTTGGCAAATGCTGCCCTAGAACAGCCTTGCAGTTAAACCAGGTAAATTTACAAGTCCCACATAAATCCATATAGATTTGCAATCTCAAGGTGTGAAAGAAAGGGGCAGGCCTGATCGCCTATGGCGGACAGGAGCCAGCAAGGAAGAAGTTCGCCAGCATCTCCCTTGTCCGCTCGCCTGCTGCCGGTTCCTGCTCACCCTAGGTGACCAGCCAAGTGGCTTGTGAGTTTCTAGGTGCTTCCTTGCCACCCTCCTTTGGTTTTCTGTTCCAGGCTGCCCAGGAGAGAAGGAGCGTCCTCAACTCCCTGATATCTGGGGCGTTTGCTGGCGCTGTGGCCAAGACTGCGGTGGCACCTCTGGACAGGACGAAAATCATATTCCAAGGTATTTCGGGGGGGCAGCTTTTTATAATTTTGTAAGTTGTGTATGCCATATCATCACAGTTATAACAAATAAAGGCTTGACATACCTCGCTTTGCATGTCATGAGTCTATCTCATATATTAGTTTCACCCTTTAAGTTGAATTACTGAAATAAATGAACTTTTCCACGATATTCTAATTTTTCAAGTTTCACCTGTATATAAAAATAGAATGGATGCAGGGAAAACGTAATTAGATGGAGAACCCTGTTTTTAATGCTGTGGACTTTCAACTCCCATCGACAGGGCAGAGAATCCCCAAACTTAAAGCCTGGTTTGCAGCTCAGATTAAAAGCTCTCTCTCTCTCTCTCTCTCTCTCTCTCTCTCTCTATATATATATATATATATATATATATTTCTGTTTTGAGGATTAATCCTTCAATGAGTTTTTGCTGGAAAGAGATTTGGCTTGATTCAGGGTTTGTTTGCTTGTCTTTGGACTGGCTTATCTTCCGGCTGGGATAATTGGGGGCAGGCAGAGTCAAACTGAGATTGGGGGGAGAGAGAGAATTGTTTCGGGGTGTTTGCAAATTGCATAAGAGATAACCGATACGCTATATGGGGTGGGGGAAACTAGGAAAGCAGGGAAGAATTCTGGTGCGTTGTTTTTTTTTTTAAAGTATAAATCACAAGAGAATGCGGCTGATCAGTAGTCTTCAGATCCTTCTAGGCTCCAGTATTGATAAAGAGCTTTGAAAGAAATAGTTAGGGCTCTTACCCTAGAGAAATCCTAGTTCACTGATCCATGAGTGTTAGTGGATGAATTGATTTGTACCTGCAAATGAGTAAAAGTATGCTTGTTTTTAATTTTTCTGCTTTTCTCTTTCAGTATCATCAAATCGGTTTTCTGCCAAGGTAAGACTTAAAGCACAATCCTCCTTTCTTTGCTCTGTTGCTTAGCTGAGCAGCTTTGGTTTTTTACTTAACAAAGTCCCTCACCCCAAATTGTTAACCTGTACACCCCCTGCTGGGGTGTTGGGAAGGGGCGTCTCTCTGGTGGGGGACACGTCCTGCTCCTTCTGGTCCCTACCTTTGGTCCCTACACTGCATTCAGCTCTCACCTGTGGCTGCTGGGTGTGTCAGCATACAACAGTGGCCACAATCCCAGGAACAGCTTGCTAAACCAGGTGAGGGGAGCCGATAGGTCTCAAACCCCCAGTGAGTCAGGGGCTTCCCCTGCATGCGAAGCCAGGCTCCGGTGGACGGAGCAGATGAGACCAAGAGGTAGTCCAGTGGTCAAGAAGGCAGTTTCTGTATGTGCTATAGAGGGGAGTGAGGGGCAGGTGGGGCCCGTCCACCTGGGAAGGGAGCCTATAGGAGAAAGAAGACTCTGGTCCTTGTGGGACATTTTTGGGAGAAGAAAAGACTACACAAATCTTGAGGGGAGTCCCTAAAGAGGTTGGATGGCGCCTTGTCCACCTCCTTCCAAAATTCCTGCAGCCCAGCTGATGCAAAATGTACTGCTTTCCTTTGGATCCCATCAGCGAGCCCAAGAGGGGTGTCTTGCCGTCTGGGCAGCCCAGGATCTCCATGCACCCTGCCCAGGCTTGTGTCCTGGGGGGGGCACTTGAGTGCTGCAAACTCAGCAGTCTGGCTTCACCCCCAGAAGCGCACTCCATTGTCTCTTGAGGCAGACAGACGCCAACAACAACAGCACACCCCACCTCTGGAACAAAACCTCCTTTTGGGGATTACAGTTTGTGGTTTGTCAAAAGTGTGGCAAACCAAGAGCCCTGGTTCAGATTCTGCGCTCAGCCTCTCTTGGTCTCTCTTTTCCAATAACTCTGCCTCTGCTCTCCTTAGGAGGCTTACCGCCTGATCTACCGCACCTACCTCCACGAGGGCTTCTTCAGCCTCTGGCGGGGGAACTCTGCCACCATGGTCCGCGTGATCCCTTACGCCGCCATCCAGTTTTGCGCCCACGAGGAGTACAAGCAGATCCTGGGCAGTTACTACGGCTTCCAGGGGAAGTAAGAGGCTGCTGGGGTTGGGTCTTCTGCAACAGGGTTGGGGAACCTCAGGCCTTGGTCAGTCCAGCTGGTGAAGAGTCACGGGGGTCTCCTCCTCCTGCTGCGACGACAAGCTCCCTTCCCCCCTTGTCTCCCAGGACCAGGAGAGGCATGAAAGGCGGAGGA
The DNA here is from genome assembly GCF_964270895.1 of Podarcis filfolensis. NCBI lineage: Eukaryota > Metazoa > Chordata > Lepidosauria > Squamata > Lacertidae > Podarcis > Podarcis filfolensis. The sequence continues at coordinate 2,166,399 of NC_139622.1, forward strand.
GAGGTTGCCTTCACGCTGGCACAGTCTCCGATTGCTTGGGGAAAGCCCTGGACAGAAGGCGACTTAGAAAGCTGTGGGGAGATGGAGATTTCAGTTTCAGCAACAGATTTTCATGGAGTAAGACCACTGGGAATGAGTTGCTGTGCTCATTTGGCCCAGCTCTTGGTTGGATTAGTTTCAGCATTCATGATAGGCCAGTTGGTGAGAGCATAATGACAAGGTTGCAGGTTCAGTCCCCCTGTGGGACAGCTGCATCACGGGGGCTGGGCTAGATGCCTCTTAGGGTCTCATCCAATGCTTCAATTCTATGATCCACCAGGAAACTTTCCCCAAAAAACTGATCCTTCCCTGCCCACAATGGAACTGTAAACCAGTTTTGTTCAGCTGCTGGAGAAAAGAGCTGTGGGGAATTCCACCTTTCAAAAGCCTCTCTTTCTCCTTCCTGCTTCCAGGGCACTTACCCCATTGCCCAGGTTCATCGCTGGCTCCCTCGCGGGCACGACGGCCGCCATGTTGACGTACCCCCTGGACCTGGTCCGTGCCCGGATGGCCGTCACGCCAAAGGAAATGTGAGTTGGCGCTGCGGATGCTCCTGTGGAAATTTTGGGTGGGATGGGAGTACCTAAAATAACACCTCAAAGCAGCCAGATTTGCACTGTAAAAAGGTAGGGGGGCACAGGCCTTTTGGGTTTAGCTGGGATAGAGGCTCAGACGAAAATGGAATACCAAAACGACGCAGTTTTATGAAATTACTATTTTCTCCATCAACCCCAACTGTGCAAAAGGCTAAATCTTTAGGGGATGAAAGTCTGGATGAAAAAGGCAGGTCTTTTACAGAGGCCAATAAGTTTGATGTGGGTTCATAAGTCTTCTTTTGGGGGGTCTCAGCAAACAAGATTCTCCCCTCGTGGGATTGTTGCAAGACGTATTAATGTGCCTGCAGCACAATCAGGGAGGATTTGACCTGCAGATCTCAATAAATGAGCGGTTCTGTGCAGAGAAGGCTCCCTCAGGCTGGAACGTAGTCTCTGGCACCAAAGCGAAGGGCTATCTGTGGTCGCCCCCCCATGAATTGACATATGTCCATCCGAAAGGAAATGCACACTCCTGATCTCCTCCCTGCTTTAAAAGTACCAGTCGGCCCACCCTTCAGGGCCTGGAACTGACCAGCCTGGCTTGAGAAGTAGAATCCTAGAACAGTGGCGTTGGGAGGGATCCCCGAGGGCCATCTAGTCCAACCCCCTGTAACAAAGGGGCCTTTTGTCCAACAACCGCTAGCTTTTCCCTTCAGTGTCTTGTTCGATGTTCCGCTTCCCCTCCTCCAACGCGTGGCTGTCGTCCAGCGTCTAAAATAGCCTGGGTCCTTCTCGGCAGCACACCAGGTGTCATCGGGTGCCCAAAATAGTTAAGTTGTGATATGGGGCCTTGGTGTGTTTGTGTGTGTTGGTTGTCTGTCTTATGGCTCGGGGGGAAAAGAAAATGTTGACAAGGGAGGCCACCCTGTTCCTCTTTTTCCTGGCAAATATTTTTAATTTCATTTTGTGGCGGAAATAAAAGAGGGGAAACAGGTATAACGGCAGGAGAAACCTATAAGATGGAAAACAAAGCTGTAAAACAGGCAGGCAGAATGAGTACTACTAAAGGTAAAAAAGGTGAAAGCTACTACTACTGCTACTACTAATAATAATATTCATATGCGGCTCAGCCAGATATATATGTCCCAGCCACTCTGGGCGGCTACCATCCAACTGAAACATCAAACGCAGTAAAACATCAAACCTTCAAAACTTCCCTAAATCAACTAAGTCCATTTATTTCAATGGTTGTCCTTTGAGCATGACTACTTCTGTGTGCACTTCTAAATGTACTTACTGGGAAATAAACCACAGCTAAACTTACTTCTGAGTAAATAGGAACAAGAATGCACTGTAATTCATGGATTTCAGACTCTGGTTACTGAAGCATTTCACTTCTGCCGCCACGTTTCACAAAATAAAAAAATCAAATGGAAATGAAGGAATTCAGTTACGCAGGGGCTAAGGTCACAAAGTCCAAGTGAAGAATTTTAGCTTTATTTGGTTATCCAGTCTGGTTCCAGTTTGGGGCAGTTTTCCACTGAGTTGCAATTACTATCTGAGCTGCTACGGTCATATATCAGATCAGTTCTATAATTCTATGATTCTCTGATTCAGAAAATATTATTTGAAATGAGCCTCTTACGCATGTATCTTAAGTACCTACACAAACGCACTGAGAGTTATGAGCTTGTTTTTGCCGGGTAATCTCATATGTGGTCTAATTTGAGACAAACTTGTCTTCTCAGCAACACTAAGAAGCCTTTCTGTCTTCTGATCTTTCACATTTGTCAGAGCTGGAAATCCCTCTTCCCAACAATATGTCAAGGAGAACTGTAGAAGAATAATAGAATAGTAGAGTTGGAAGGGACCTCTGAGGGTCATCCAGTCCAACCCCCTGGAATGCAGGAATCTCAGCTGAAGCATCCATGGCAGATGGACACCCAACCTCTGCTTTAAAACCTCCAAGGAAGGAGAGGCCACCACCTTCTGAGGGAGACCGTTCCACTGTCGAACCGCTCTTACTGTCAGAAAATTCTTCCTGATGTTGAGTCGGAATCTCCTTTCTTGTACAGTAGTACCTCGGGTTAAGTACTTAACTCATTCTGGAAGTCCGTTCTTAACCTGAAACTGTTCTTAACCTGAAGCACCACTTTAGCTAATGGGGCCTCCTGCTGCCACCAGAGATCGATTTCTGTTCTCATCCTGAAGCAAAGTTCTTAACCCGAGGTACTATTTCTGGGTTAGCGGAGTCTGTAATCTGAAGCGTATGTAACCTGAAGTGTCTGTAACCCGAGGTACCACTGTAACTTGAAGCCCTGGGTCCAAGTTTGACCCTCCAGAGCAGGAGAAAACAAGCCTGCTCTGTCTTCCATGAGGTGGCCCTTGAGATATTGGAAGATGGCTCTCCTATCTCCTCTCAGTCTCCTCTTTCCCAGGCTAAACATCCCCAGCTCCTTCAACCATTCCTCATAAGGTTTGGTTTCCAGGCGCTTGAACATCTTGAATAGCCAATGCTCTTGAGGAAAGGCATGGATCATGTTTCTGGTTGTGTATTCAGATTTTTAAAAATTTTGATAGGATGTTAGGCTATACTACACTGAAATGTTCTAAGCTTCCTTTGATTGTCCTTGAATCTTCTGGCCACTCCTGCTGCCCTCTCCTGCCGCATCGGTGTGGCAAGCCAGACCCTTTGATAGCCAACAAGGCTTGTTGCTGGAGAGGCATGATAACAAGACACAATTTCTCTTGCTCCGCTCTCCCCACAGGTACAGCAACATTGTCCACGTCTTCATTCGGATATCCCGGGAGGAAGGGATGAAGACCCTCTACCGGGGCTTTGCCCCCACCATCCTGGGGGTGATTCCATATGCTGGACTGAGCTTCTTCACCTACGAGACCCTGAAGAAGTTTCACGCAGGTAAAAGCAGCGGGGCCAGGATGCCAGCCTTGATGGGCTCCTTTGGGCATCATCCAGAAGATGGGCTCTTATGAATGGCTTATAAGATTAGGCAAATCCACGGAAGAGCAGTGGCTACTAGCCATGTCTCAGAGGGGAGCCGGCAGTAAATCACACCATGCAACTGGGAGTTAACTCTTTATTAGCAAGGACATGATCTGAACACGAGTGTCAGGCCTAAGGAGCACAGCAGCTCCCCATGAAGCAGCCCTGCCTCCCCACCGCCGTCCAAGTCCCTCCAGGATTTTCCCCAAGCCATTGAAGAATGCCCCTGCATGCAGCCAACCTCTCCTCCACCTTCTTCATGCCTCTCCTGGTTCTGGGAGACCAGAAGGGAGGGCAGCTTGATGCAGCAGGAGGGGGGAGACCTTCCTCTCCTGCTTCAGCTTCTGCCTCCCATTCTGGACTTCTCTCTGCCACTGACTCTCCCCGCTCACTAAGCCTTGTTGCCTCTTCTGCTTCTGACACCTCCCCCTGGCCACTCATCATTGTCCCACCGCCATTCCCCGGGCTCTGAGCCTTCTTTCCTTGAATGTCCCCAGCTGGTTCCTCCCGCCATTCCTTTGCCTCATAACAAATCCATGCCACCAGGATGGCTGTGCACTCCCTCCAGTTTGGAGGCACTATACCTCCTGGCCCCTGGCCATTGCAATTGGGGAGAGTTGCTGTTGCACTGAGGTCCTTGCATTCTTGCAATTTCTGGGGGTCCTGGGGCCCCTTGGCGGAAGGGTGAGAGGGAGATCTGTTTGCGCTGTCCCTGTGCGTCTCCACAGTTGCCCACCAGTGTTTCCTTTTCCTCCAGAGCGCAGCGGCAGGACGCAGCCCTACCCCGTGGAGCGGCTCGTCTTCGGGGCCTGTGCCGGCCTGATCGGGCAGTCTGCCTCCTACCCGCTGGATGTTGTGCGGCGGCGGATGCAGACGGCCGGAGTGATGGGCCACACCTACAGCACCATTCTACGCACTATGCGGGACATCATCCGGGAGGAAGGACTCGTCCGCGGCCTCTACAAGGGACTCAGCATGAACTGGGTCAAGGGCCCCATCGCCGTGGGGATCAGCTTCACGACCTTCGACCTCACGCAAATTCTCCTCCGGAAGTGGGAGCAAGGGGTGAACGTGGAGAGGTAGTGGCTGGCCGGTGGCTGGCGGTTGGTACAAATGTTGGTGGAAAGGTGGGAGGGCATCCTCTTCCTCCTCCCTCCTTCCCTCCCTCCCCGAGCCAGAGGGTTCTCACGGCAGAGCTGAGTGACCCAGGGCAATCTCTTTTAGGTCCCCACGACCGCAGCATCCTGCCCCCTGCTTCCCCGAGCTTGCGTTTGCGAAAGAGAAGCCGCCGTGTCCTTTGCCGGTGTTGTTTTCTTGCTTTCCCTCTCCTTTTCCCACCGAAGTGGTTGAAATTCGTCTGAATTCTGCTTGGATTTGTGGGGAACTGGCAAGGGGTCCTCCCAGAAGGCTGCAGCCATGCTATTTACTTGATTTTGCCTCGTTGTTCTAAACCGTGGCGACCCAGTCCCATTACATCTCCTGCCTCTCACTCTCCTGCACCCTTTATTCTGTAGGGAGACGAACTTACCTGTATGTTTGAGACATGGGGTGTGTCTGTCTTGGGGTTTCCGCTCCCTGCGGTCTCCGCCCTCCTTCCAGCAAATGGTTTGTTTTCCAAGCCCTGGAGAATGGGGCCCTTCATCTCCCCCCCTCCCTACTTCAAATGCTTTTAAAATTCTGCCCCAAAACCTCCTGGAAGAGGGCCAGCCGGCCCCAGGGGAGAAAAAACCAAAGACGGGATTCTTTCCTTTCCTTGGGTTTGTCCAAGGCAGAGAGGCCACGGTGCAATCTTGAATTCTCTTGCTGCCGCAATCTGGGCAGCTCCTGGTTCCTTGATGGGATCAGAAGTTTGGGGTGTCGCAGCCTTCTTTCCTTGCTTTTCAGAGACTTTTTAATGATCTGTATTTAGATATGCACACCTATTCCAGAGTTCAAGCTTCGGAAGATGGCATGCGGTCGAGCTAACCTTTGCTCCTCCGAATTGTCTCTGCTTTTTAGCAGGGCTTCCCCCTCCAGTATTAAGTGTCAAAAGATGGAAGGAATAAGGACTCTCTGGAAGAGGCATTGCTAGCCCAGAGCAGGAGATCATAGAATCATAGATGCCTCATCTCAGATTGGAGATGGGGAAACTTTTATCCCGACGGTCAGGGATGACAACCAAAAATGGACTGCCATATGTTGCTGAACTTCCAGCAGCCAGGTGAGGATGAGAGCCAGGTGCCTTGAACACCTAGAGAGGAATTGGATCGGAGAAGGCATTTTGCAGGTCTCCTCCTGGGAAGAGGAGTGGGTGTTTTGCCAGACCGTCCTGGGTCTTTCGCCGTGTACGAGCTCAGGCACTCCCCACCTTCGAAAATCTCCTAGAACAGGGCAGCAATCCTGTGTCTCTACAGATGTTGACTGACTCCCACCAGCCCTTTCCTGGAAATCATGCTAAATTAACCCTGCTAATTCCTCTCTCTCTCATCTGCCCTCCACTGCACTGCACTGCTTCCTAACACTTAGCAAGCACAATGCCTGCCTTCAACAAAAGCGCACCAGGGATTCACCCACCACCACCAGATCCGAACCTCAAGAGCTTTTACCTCCCCAGTATGAAAATAGATTGAACGGGGTGATGCATGTCCTAAACAGGAAGCCCAGTTCATGACCCCCCCAAGACACTGCTTATGCAGGTTGGAGTGTTTTGCACATTCTGAAAAAGATGCACTACCACTGGGAGAGCCGAACCTACACAGGGTTTCCAAACTTGGGTGTCCAGCTGTTTGGGGACTACAGTTCCCCTAATCCCAAACCACTGGTCCTGCTAGCTGGGGATAATGGCAGTTGTAGTCCCCAGACAGCTGGAGACCCAGGTTTGGGAAATCCTGGTCTACACACCCACACACCGTTTCCCCAATTCTCATTTTTCTAATTCTCCGTGCCATCAGCAGTTGTGATGGATCGCAGTTGTGGCTCAGCGGGTTTTGTTTTTGTCGGGGAGAGAATTTCGGAGGGACGGCAGGTGCCATCTCGCCAACGAAATAATGCGCATCTCACTGTGTCAAACCTAGATCTTGGGAGCATATATATATATAGATATTTGTATATATTCTGGGAGAGAGATTGCCAGCTCAATGAAGGTGGCTTGCTGATTGCTAAGTCTCAAGCTGCTCCTTCCTTCGGACTCCTTTTAAACCTCTGCCTGCACGTCCTAAAACCTTGAGGTAAAATAGAGCAGCGTCCCTGGGGAAGATGACTTCCCCTTTTGGGGTTTAAGAGGCTGCAAGCTAGTGTCTTTTGATGGCCAGACTACAACTCCCACAATCCCCTGCCAGCTTGGACCGACAATCCGGGCTGATGGGATTGGTAGCCTAGTGACATATCTTCCTGCAAGGTTTTGAGAATTTGGGATGACCTTTCCTTCCCTCTCCCTTTTGAGTTTCCACCACCAACCAGACTCCAGAAGACCTGAGCATCTCCCATTCCATCTCCCTTCCCGACCCACAATCACGCCATCCCCTTCCCAGTCGGCTATAGATGCCCCCCCTTCCTGATAGCTTTCAGCTGTGGAGCTGGGTTTATTTTCGAAAATCTTACAAAGTTGGCAAGGAGCAGTTAATCGGTGAGAGCCCTCCAGCTTCAAGATGGCGCTACAATGACCTGGGTGGGGGGTATCTGCACCTCTCTAGCTCCCATCAGTCGGGCGCCTGGAGGGGCACAGATGCTCCCTGCTGTCCTGCTCCCCAGCACCCAAGGGTGGTAGTGGGGGGGGGGGTTTCTACAGCAGGTTGAGGTCGTAATTGCAGCGGTTGAATCAATGCACAATGGAGCTGGCATCCGAGGGAGCCTTTTCCAGCTGTGCTGCAGTTGCCCGTCGTTCCCGGCCGCTGGAGACGCTGGGGGGGCCCCCCTGCTTTAAACACCACCCTTCCCCAAGAACCGAGACCTCCTGCCATGGGGGGACTCATTCCCCATTGCAGGGAATGGTTCCAAGAATCTGTTGCTCGGTTCACAAGGGGACAGGGAACAGCACCCCCCAACTCATCATTCTTGATACGGGAGGGGTGCAAATTGATAGTGAGGGTCAAAAAGTTATCCGGGGGCCGTTGTCTGCCACTGGTGATCCCTGGTGAGTACTTTTCCCAGGGAGGTCCCCATAATAGCGAATCTGTAAACAGTGTTGTGTCCCCCCACCAAAAGAAAGCCCCGGCCAACCCCCCCCCCCCTGCCATGACAATGTATTAACCAGGATGGCTTTTTGCAGGGAAGGTGGGTAACTCTATGCAGGAGTGTTTGTGCGGTCCGTTGTCAAATGCTGCCTTTGTGTCTCTCAAAGCGAGTGCGTCTGACGCCTCCGGAGGGTCCTGTGCGTGTGTGGATTTTTGATCCTTTTGTTTTATATATATATACACACACACACACACACACAAATGTGTGTCTATAGTGACATAACTTGTACAAAGATCTGTGCCAAGAAATGATGTATATTTAATAATAAAGAGATGATTTATCGAGGCTTGTGTGTGGATGCTCTGTGTCTCGAACCCTTGCTTCTCCCCTCCCCCTCAGTTCTTGTTGTAGGTGCTGGGGTGGTACTGTTTTTGTAGAGCTGCAGAGTTGGAAGGGACCTCTGAGGGTCATCTAGTCCAGCCTGCTGCACTGCAGGAACTGCAGCTAAATAATCCCAGGCAGAGCATCTTAAAAAGCAGAGACATCACCTTACCAAGAAAGGTCTGTATAGTTAAAGCTATGGTTTTCCCAGTAGTGATGTATGGAAGTGAGAGCTGGACCATAAAGAAGGCTGATCGCCGAAGAATTGATGTTTTTGAATTCTGGTGCTGGAGGAGACTCTTGAGAGTCCCATGGACTGCAAGAAGATCAAACCTCTCCATTTTAAAGGAAATCAGCCCTGAGTGCTCACTGGAAGGACAGATCGTGAAGCTGAGGCTCCAATACTTTGGCTACCTCAGGAGAAGAGAAGACTCCCTGGAAAAGACCCTGATGTTGGGAAAGATGGAGGGCACAAGGAGAAGGGGACGACAGAGGACCAGATGGTGGGACAGTGTTCTCGAAGCTACAAACATTTCGTCAAACTCATGCTGGTAGCTTCAAGAACACTGTCCCATCTCATCCTCTGTTGTTCTTCTCCTTGTGCCCTCCATCTTTCCCAACATCAGGGTCTTTTCCAGGGAGTCTTCTCTTCTCATGAGGTGGCCAAAGTGTTACAGCTGTCTGAAACAACAACTATGGGGCAGAAGCCGACCTTTCCACCAGTCTTGCTCCTGGATGTAACTGAGGGGCTTCAGGCGAGGGGGAAGGCGGCCAGAGCTGTGATTTTCAAGAACTTGCACTTCCTTCCCCCTCTTTCCTCCACTCTCATATTTTCAGAGTGCAAGTATCAGTACTGGCTTTCTGCAAGTCGCTCTGAGAGGGCGGCTGGGGTGGGGTTATAAATACCGTCAATAAATGCTGGTGGGAAGCTTAGGGGGAGCAGCGTCCTTCCAGTGAGAGATTTCACACCTCGAGGTAAAGAAGGCCTGAAATGCCACTTACACCACCTGAAACTTGTACGAGCTGTCCTGTGGACCGGCGTTTTTCCCTCCTCCCTCCTCCCTCCTCTTTCCTCCGCTGCCATGTCTTTTTTAAGAGCACGAGTCTTTAGGACTGATTTTTGCAAGCCCCCTTTTGGCTACAGTTTGGGGATACAAACACTGCATAGCTAAATGCTGGTGGGGAGGTTAAGGGGAGCAGTGCCAGTCTCCACCCCCCCCACCGCCTCTTTGCCCCAAAACAAGCATAGAGGGCGAAGTGAAGCTGCTTGTGTTTGCATTCGAGGCACCGGCCTCCTGCTCAAAACCCACAAGGTCCCTTCTTAGGGGAGAGGCGGGGCAGATGGTGCCTTTAATTTGGGGCCTGGAGAGGGGTGGGGTGGCGGTTTGTGCTTCAAAACCTAGAGGGATGGAGAGCAGCTCACTGTTTTGTTGCACAATTGGGACCAAACAGGTCTGGCTTGTGTGCTCGGATACATTTTTAAAAGAGTGGTTCTCTCCCCTCCTAATTGGCCTCGTCCGAGACAACGCTGGGTCCTCCATGAATATATCACAAGATAGGCAGGTCTCCAGAGAGGACGTTTCTGAAGCGGTTACAGAGCTGCTCTCAGGGTGAGGTCTCTGGCCTGACTCGTAGGCACCCTGTAGGAGCATGGAGAATAATAGAACCGCAGGGTTGAAAGGAACCCCCAAGGGTCATCCAGCCCAGCCCACTGCAATGAACAGGACACATTTTGTCTCTCAAAAGAGACAGGCAAAACACTTTGAAGTTGGGTGAAAGAGGAAGGAGGGAAGATAAGCCATGACTTAAGGTGTTTTTTGTAATCTTGTAAAAAGAGGCAAAACACCCCAATCCCTCTAGGGAATGGAATTATCTACAGCCCTTCCTCAACAAACGTAGACTTGCCACGGGCAAATTTAACAATATTTGGAATTCATTCTTATAAATAACATATTAGGTTTCAGTCTGGTTAACTACAATAACAATTCCCCCCCTCTTTTTTGTAATGTACACAATATCTTTTTTCTATTTTGTTCTCTACATGGGTACTATTTCTTGTTTTGTCTTCTTTTGTGTCTTATCTTACTCTGTGTCCTTGTAATTTTGTACATTTTATTTTTCAGTAAAGAATTCACATTTATATATATATATATATAAAGTATAAGAAGAGTCTGCTAGAAGAGTCTAGGCCAGTGTCCATCTAGTCCAGCATTGTGTTCTCAGCTGCAGCCAAGCAGACAAAGGCTTTTAATCCCTTTTGCAACCATGCGATCTAGAAACTTGCTATACAGATGCTTTTAAGCCCTTTGGGGGCCACCATAAGGTCTGGAAACTTGATACCATTTTAAAAATTTTTTTTAATGAAAGTTAAGATTCCCCAGCCAGCTGACTTCTCCGATCAGCAGCCTGCAACACAGTTGTAAATCTCCCCAGCACACACAAAGATCTGATAGTGCAGGATCCGGCCGTGGGGCAGCCAAAGTCCTCCTGAAGAAGTCCCACCAACTCTCTGTGGACCATCAAAATTGGCAGCAGGCAGTAGAAGAGTTTTCCCAAAAGGTCTCTGCCTGCATAGCGCAATAATACCACGTTGGCGGCCCCCTGGCCAGGAACTGACCAATTGCAGCGGCCTGCTCTCCCGCCAGTCACACCCGAAGGGGTTGGGTGGTCTTCTGGTTTGTCCCGTCCTGGGAGTCCTCCCCACAGAAAACTTGCAGTTAGGACGCAGCCAGGTGCTGGTGGAAATACAGGCCGAAGAGGGTGGCGATGACCTGGCAGGCGGACACCCACCAGGTGAAGAAAGAGAGAAGCCCCCGGTAGAAAAGTGGGGTGAAGACGGTGCTGAAAGCCCCCAGGGCCCCCGTGATCTGCTCCACTGCTGCCTGGATGTCCTCCGTCCCCCCGTCGTTCGAGGGGGCGGCCTGGGGGGCACGAACCACATCCACTGCTGGCGAGGTCAGGGCGGGCTCTGGGTACAGCCCCCAGGAATAGTCGCCTTTTAAAGAGAGAGACAGGTGAGAAACAGGGCAAGGGACACGCAACTCCTAACCCAGCCTAGTATTCGAGCCCTTTGCCGGTCGCCACAGGCGAGCAGGAACTGCGTGCAGGCGAGCAAGTGGGCCAATGGGTCAGCACACAGCAAAGCGGGCTGTCACCCGGCGAGTGGCAAAAGCGGGCACTGGGATTGGGGCATTCCACCGTCTCTCTGTCAACAGCCTGGCTGGAGGCAGAAGAATGGCGCAAGGAGCCAACGGGGGAACCCCCAAGAGAGAAGGCTCAGAGCCTGGGGTGGGGTGGTGGGACGATGATGAGTGGTCAGAGGGAGAAGACTGAGGAGGAGGTGTTGGAAGCAAAAGAGGCAACAGGGCTTAGTGAGTGGAGAGAGTCGGTGGCAGAGAATCAGTCCAGAATCAGAGGAAGAAACTGAAGCAGAAGGAGGAGGAGTCAGGCTGGGGAAGAGTCACGGATGTCTCCCGCTCCTGCTGCATCAAGCTGGTCTCCCTGCTGGTCTCCCAGAACCAGGAGAGGCATGAAGAGTGCGGAGGAGAGGTTGGCTGCATGACGGAACTGTCTCCGATTGCTTGGGGGTAACCCTAGAGGGGAGGGGACTTAGGCAGCCGCGGGGAAAAGGGGACTTTCAGTCTCAGCAACTGCTTCATGGTGGGCAAGACCTACCAGGGACGAGCTGCTCTGCTCCTTAGGCCTGGTGCTTAGCCAAGTCTGTGCAGATCCTGTCTTACAAATAACGATTTCACTCCAGCATGCATGGTGTGATTTGCTGCCGGCTTGCTTTTGACACTCTCCTGTAGAGACGGGGAACTCTTGGGTCCCTTGAGATGTTGCTGGGATCTGGATGCCTGTCATCCCAGACCACTGGGCATGCTGCCTACCAGGAGTTGGAGCCTAGCAACGTCTGGAGGGCCACAAAAGTTGCCCTCCCCTGCTCAACCAGCAGCATGGCACACTGCAGGCCAGAGATTGGGGGGGGGGCAGGCGGTGGTGGCTCTATTTCATCCAGCAAGCACACCCCACGATCAGGGATGATGGAAGGAAAAGTTCAGCAAACACCAGGAGGACCATGGATGTACCCCCCCAATTCCTGTGCTAGGTAAAGGTAAAGGGACCCCTGACCATTAGGTCCAGTCGTGGCCGACTCTGGGGTTGCGGCGCTCATCTCGCTTTATTGGCCGAGGGAGCCGGTGTACAGCTTCCGGGTCATGTGGCCAGCAGGACTAAGCCGCTTCTGGCGAGCCAGAGCAGCGCACGGGAACGCCGTTTACCTTCCTGCCGGAGCGGTACCTGTTTATCTACTTGCACTTCGTGCTTTCGAACAGCTAGGTTGGCAGGAGCAGGGACCGAGCAACGGGAGCTCACTCCGTCGCGGGGATTCGAATTGCTGACCTTCTGATCGGCAAGTCCTAGGCTCAGTGGTTTAACCCACAGTGCCACCCGTGTCCCTAATTCCTGTGCTAGTATTTGATAATAAATGCATGTGTCTGGGTGGAAACTAAAGTGGGGGCATTGAGCTATGGGGCAGCCCCATTCAGCTCCTTGAAGGCCTCCGCTCTGCCACCACTTACCTAGCGTTTTGAGGAGGAACGTGCAGTGCAAGGTGAGCAGGATTGGGGCCAGGTACTGCAAACTGACCACGGTGACGTAGCAGTAGATTCTGGTGATCTGTAATTCAATAATAATAATGATGATGATGTAAAAAACAAATAAACAAACTCCAAAACAGAACAAAAACACCATCTTAGCAATGTTGCCATTTGGAGGAATGGAACTTAAAAATAAACAGGACATTTGATTTTGCCCAGGATCAAGCCCCTCCGATGCTTTGTTTGGAACTTATGGCCGCTGCAGCAAAATGTCCCATCTGCCAGCAAGACACTCACGTTTCCTCTTCCCTCTGCATACCTTTTTCCTTTCATGCTGCGACTGTTCGGCTATCAGCATACAGCAGGGAAGGGGTTGCATTCGCTTTTAATACAGGGGTGGGGTGGGGGGAACCTTCAGTAAGTCACAACTTGTCCCACAACTTGTCATGCTTATGCCTGATGCCCTCCCCCGCTCTGCCTCTGCACCTTCCGCTGGATCTCCAGGACGGCAATCCTCCCGGCCTCCCTCTTCATCTGCTCCACCCATCTCTCGGCGAGGTTCAGGTAGGCCTGCAGGTGGTAGCGCACGACAGCCAGGCGGAGGAGGCACAGAGCTACAATGGTCCAGAGGCGCACCGAATTATAGGAAGCGTTGGAAAGGCTGCGGGCAGAAAGAGAAACAGACACACACATACAGAGGACTGAAAATAGACAGCTGCAAATAAAAGTCTTGTGTGTTGTAAAGTGCATTATGGAAATAGGACACTAGATGGCGATGGTGAGCTATGGCAAATTCAATATATTTTTCAAAACGGTTTTTTTTTATAAAAGCATTTTCACAGCATTTTTTTATATGTGCCTAGATTCCACCAGGGAGAGACTTCTGCATCATATACATAGCTCAACTATGTATAGTTGAACAGTCTTAATCTCAGGGTTGTGGGTAGAACAGTCTTAATCTCAGGGTCGTGGGTTGGGTGATACATTCCTACCCTGAAGCGGGTTGGGCTAGATGACCCTTGGTGTCCCTTCCTACTCTACAATTCTATGACGGTTTCCCTTTTTTCCCCTTTTCCCTTTTTTGCCAAATCGTCTCTATTGATTTTAACAAATCAGCCACATATTTAAAATCAGAATATAAAACCAGAGAATACATAATCAAAAAAAATTCATAATTGTATCTTAGCTATTTTTAAAACGCTGGTCTGCGACCGTGATAAATGGAAACTTCGAAGCTTCGAGCTTCCTGATTGAAACAGGACTTTACTGAGTTTATTTGGCTCATTTATGACCTTCAACTCTCCCCCCATTTCATGCCAAGGAGCTCAAGGGAATGCAAAAGGTTCCTGGTCCCAGCAGGCAAGGCTGAGTCATCCTTTCAGAGTCCACAAAGACATTTCTAGCTAGCCAGGAACATTCAAGGAGGAGGATGTTCCAAAAGAGCATGTGAGATTATTTACGTAAAACAATGACAGCAGCAAAAATACTGTCTGCCCAATGATGGAAAGATGGAGAGGTTTCCAGTAAAGGAAGAATGGCTTTTGGAGATGGAGGGGAACCAGCAAGATTAACAGCAAAGATTAGAGACCAAAATGATGAAAATGCCTTGAGGACTGGAGACCTTTCACTGTTTGTTTGTTTTTTAAATGAATATTTATTAAATTTTCCAATTTTATATAAAAACAAAAAGAAAAAGAAAAAGAAAAATATTAAAAACAATTCAGTTTCACTAACAGTTTTCAGTCACATATTTCTTTGACTTCCTCATACCTCCCCTTCTTGTTCTCTAGTTCAATTTGTTAATTCAGCAAATCCTAATCTCTTAACATTCCTTTTAAAATATCACCTTATTTTCCACTCAACTTTTTTAAATTTAGTAACAAAAACAATTATGATCCCTATTATCTTTATCATAACAGCTGGAGACCACCAAAGTTCAAACCAACATCTTTTCAAAGTTCATTAATTTTATAATATTTCTGTAGATATTCCTTAAATTTCTTCCAATCTTCTTCTGCTGACTTTTCTCCCTGGTCGCGGATTCTGCCGGTCATTTCTGCCAGTCCCATACAGTCAATCAACTTCATCTGCCATTCTTCCAGAGTGGGTAAATCTTGAGTCTTCCAGTGCTTTGCTATAAGTATTCTTGCTGCCGTTGTAGCATACATAAAAAAGATTCTGTCCTTCTTTGGCACCAAATGGCCGACTATACCCAAGAGAAAAGCCTCTGGTTTTTTCAGGAAAGTATACTTAAATATCTTTTTCATTTCATTATAAATCATTTCCCAAAAGGCCTTGATCTTTGGGCACGTCCACCATAGGTGAAAAAATGTACCTTCCACTTCCTTACATTTCCAGCATTTATTATCGGGCAAATGATATATTTTTGCGAGCTTGACTGGGGTTATGTACCACCTGTATATCATTTTCATAATATTCTCTCTTAAGGCATTACATGCCGTGAATTTCATACCTGTGGTCCATAACTGTTCCCAATCAGCAAACATGATGTTATGTCCAAGATCTTGTGCCCATTTAATCATAGCTGACTTAACCGTTTCATCCTGTGTATTCCATTTCAGCAGCAAGTTATACATTTTTGACATAATTTTAGTTTTAGGTTCTAGCACTTCTGTTTCTAATTTAGATTTTTCCACCTGGAAGCCAATTTTCCTGTCCAAATTGTATGCCTCCCTTATCTGAAAGTAATGTAACCAGTCTCGGACTTTGTTTTTTAATTTCTCAAAACTCTGCAATTTCAGTCTATCTCCTTCTTGCTCCAAAATTTCCCAATATTTTGGCCAACTGGCCTCCATATTGAGTTTTTTCTGAGCTTTCGCTTCCATTGGTGACAACCACCTTGGGGTTTTATTTTCCAGTAAATCCTTATATCTAGTCCAAACATTAAACAAAGATCTCCTAACAATGTGATTCTTAAACGCTTTATGAGCTTTAACCTTGTCATACCACAAATATGCATGCCATCCAAACACATCGTTAAAACCTTCTAGATCCAAAATGTCTGTGTTTTCCAGAAGCAGCCAGTCTTTCAACCAGCAGAATGCTGCTGACTCATAATAGTGTCTGAAGTCTGGCAGGGCGAAGCCACCCCTTTCTTTTGCATCAGTCAAAATCTTATATTTTATCCTAGGCTTCTTGCCCTGCCAGACAAATTTAGAAATATCTTTCTGCCACTTCTTAAAACATTCCATCTTGTCCACAATTTGTAATGTTTGAAACAAAAACAACATTTTAGGCAATACATTCATCTTTATAGCTGCTATTCGACCCATCAAGGAAAGCTTCAAATTTGACCATGTTTCGAGATCTTTTTTCACTTCTGACCAGCATTTCTCATAATTATTTTTAAATAAGTTCCCATTTTTAGATGTCATATTAATCCCCAGATATTTCACCTTCCTCACCACAGACAGACCTGTTTCATTCTGGAATTTCTCTTTTTCAAACAATGTCATATTTTTCTCTAAAACCTTAGTTTTGGTCTTATTCAATTTAAATCCTGCCACCTGACCAAATTCTTGAATTAGTTCTAAAACTCTTTTAGTACTAGATTCTGGCTCCTGTAACGTCAAAACTAGATCATCTGCAAAAGCTCTCAGTTTATACTGTTTAACTCCGACCTGTATACCTTTAACCAACCGGTCCCTTCTAATCATATTCAGCAGAACCTCCAAGACCGATATAAAAAGTAAAGGGGAAATTGGGCATCCTTGTCGTGTCCCTTTTTCAATCTTAAATTGTTCCGTAACCACATTATTTACAATTAATTTGGCCTTTTGTTCAGAGTATATTGCACCTATACCATTTTCAAAACCTTGGCCTACCCCCATACCCTGTAGATTCTTTTTCATAAAACTCCAAGAAATGTTGTCAAAGGCTTTCTCCGCGTCCACAAATATCAGAACAGCTTTAGTGTTTATATCCACATCTAGCTTTTCCAAAATGTCAATTACATTCCTCAAATTATCAGATATGTGTCTTCCCGGCAGAAAGCCCGCTTGGTCCTTATGTATCTCTTCAATCAATACTCTTTTCAGTCTCTTGGCTAAAATGTCAGCAAAGATTTTGTAATCCACATTTAATAAGGATATGGGACGGTAGTTTTTAAGTTGAGTCTTTTCAGTCTCTGTTTTCGGTATAAGTGTAATGTAGGCCTCTTTCCACGATTCTGGTGCCTTTTTCCCTTCCAAAATCTCATTGCAGACTTCCTTCAGAGGTTGTACTATCCAATCCTTCAAGGATCTATAGTATCTGGAAGTCAGTCCATCCGGTCCCGGAGATTTGCCCAATTGCATATTTAAGATGGCACCTTCTATCTCCTGGAGACCTTTCACTGTTTGAGGAACTATTAGAGTAGATGAAAATGCAAGCAGGACTTGAAATATGAGCAGCAGGGCAAATTATTAGGATAAATAGGTTAAATTGAAGGCAGCCCTGTTTAGAGAAGTTTTAAATGTCTGACGCTGTATTGTTTTTAATATTCGGTTGGAAGCCGCCCAGAGTGGCTGGGGAAACCCAGCCAGATTGGGGGGGGTATAAATAATAAATTATTATTACTAAATTGAATGTATTTACTAGTATAGGGACAAAATATGCAGCATTCAAGGGTAAATATGGAAACCATGGAACTGGAAGATACGAAGTCAAGGGATAAAGTAACTTATGGTTTAGGTTAAAATTTGTAAAAAAATTTTTATCTAACTGAAAAATTAATATGAGGGTTTTTTGTTTTGTTTTTAAAAGGAACACTCAAGGATGCTGCCAGGGAGAGAGGAGAGAGTGTGTGTGTCCTAGGGAGAGCTCTGAAGGGCCACCTCTCCCTCCTGGTGATCGCAGAAGCACTTACATTTGGACGGTCTCTTTCCCCATGGGGGCGTTGAGCAGGAGGTCCCGGGAGATGGGCTTGACCCACATCAGCACGACGGCCACGGGTGCAAGGAAGCTCGCGTGGAGGAGCAGCCTGCCGTGTTGGGGGTCAAGGAGGAGAAGGGTCAGGCCCCCCACAGGCTACCCCCTCCTCATCCCTGCCCCTTATCCCCCCCACCCCCGTCTTTCGGGAAGGCCAGGGGCAAGCCGTTACGCAACTGGACCGCCGGCCGGTCTGCAGCCATCTTGAGGGCATCCAGGTGAGTCTGCGCCAAACGCAGCCCTGGGAAGGTCAGGCAGGCGCCGAGGAACGAGCAGAGGGCCACCAGGCAGAGCTTGACGGTCAGCTTGGTCACGGGGACCCTGGGGGAAAGAGAGAGGGAGGCGTTTTTCGGGAAGGGCTAAGGCTGCTGGAGACGCAGCAGGAAGGGACCCCAAGAGTCATCCCTGCAAGGCAAGGCATCGCAGCTAAAGAACCCCTGACACAAAACCGGGGCCTTTTCTGCAGTGGCTCCCCATTTGTGGAATGCTCCCTCCATGGAGGTTTGGTGGGTGCCAGAGAACCATAGAATTGTAGGAGTTGGAAAGGACCTCCGAGGGTCATCTAGTCCAACCCCCTGCAATTCAGGAATCTCAACTAAAGCATCCAGGACAGATGCCAACCTCTGCTGAAAAGCCGCCAAGTAAGGAGAGTCCTTCCTTAACAACAGCTCTTAACAACAGGAAGTTCTTCCCGATGTTTAGTCGGAATCTCCTTTCTTGTAACTTGAAGCCATGGGTTCGAGTCCTGCCCTCCAGAGCAGGAGAAAACAAGCTTGTTCCCTCTTCCATGTGACAGCCCTTGGGCTATTTGAAGATGGCTCTCATATCTCCTCTTTTCCAGGCTAAACACCCCCAGCTCCTTCAACCGTTCCTCATATGGTCTGGTTTCCAGACCCTCGATCATCTTGTTCACCCTCCTCTGCACATGTTCCAACTTGTCAACATCCTTCTTAAATTGTGGTGCCCAGAATTGGAAACAATATTCCAGGTGTGGTCTGACCAAGGCAGAACAGAGTGGGACTTTGGCTTTCCTTGATTTGTCCAGTTGAGTCAAATGAAAATTCAGTACAGGTTTTAGGAACACTCTTCCCCGCCTTTTTTGCAAACCAAAAAGTCCCAAATGCTGCAACTTTTCCTTGTAGGGCAATCACCTGGCTCATTTTGGACAACATTTCCTAACTCTAGAACAGGGCTTAGCAAACTTTTTCAGCAGGGGGCCGGTCCACTGTCCCTCAGACGTTGTGGGGGGCCGGACTATATTTTGAAAAGAATATAACGAACGAATTCCTGTGCCCCACAAATAACCCAGAGTTGCATTTTAAATAAAAGGACACATTCTACTCATGTAAAAAGACGCTGATTCCCGGACCGTGTGCAGGCTGGATTAAGAAGGCGATTGGCCTGGATCCGGCCCCCAGGCCTTAGTTTGCCTACCCATGCTCTAGAATATCCTTTTTGACATGAGCTGACCGAAACAGTCCTGGAGTGGCCTCATTTCGGACATCAGATCTCCACTTGAGGGTAGGAGGTGGACAAAGAGAAATAACTCCAGGCAGGGTTTAAGATTTCAGAGACACACTTACGTCCAGTCCCAGCCTTGCCCTTTCAGGAAGACCTCCAAGTTGTCCTGGACGCTATTCAGCCCTGTGGGGACAAGAGAGTCGGGGGAGAATCCAGGAGAATGCTGCAGCACGATTGCTGACAGGAGCAAGGCCTTATCAAAATGCAGTGGCGGACCTACATTTTGCCCCCCCCCCATTGAATTTTCATGGGGAGCCCAACGCAACCAGCAACAAGGTCATCTTCTTCAAGGTTCCCCCCCGCCACGACAGATCACATTTAAAAAAAAAAATATCCATCTCAGATTTTCATTAAAATTGCTGTACCAGATTATCTCACAAAGGCCAAGTCATTGGTATGAATAAAAATCTCCTAGGTCTTAACTTTTTTGAGTTATGGGGGGATGAAAATTAGGGAAATGCAGGCACGATGCCAGAGGTGCCAATTTGAATAAAATACTTTGGGGGGCGGTGTCTGCAGGTAAGACCTGCATAATCAGTCACATGATGCAGTGCACACACACTATTTGAAAGGCAATGCCCATCAGCTTTGAAGGGGCCCCTCAAATTGTGGGGGGCGAAGGTTATGTGGAACGCCCTCCCTTCAGATGTCAAGGCAATAAGCAACTATCTTACTTTTAAAAGACATCTGAAGGCTTTTGATGTTTAATGCTGTATTGTGTTTTAAATATTTGGTTGGTAGCTGCCCAGAGTGGCTGGGGAAACCCAGCCAGATAGGCGGGGTATAATAAATTATTATTATTAATTATTATTATTACTACTACTACTATTGCTATTATTATTAGTAACCTGATTTGGTATTCTAACCCTTTTGTATCTAAAAGTAATTTTAGAATTTTAGAAAATCTTAGAAAAGTGAATTTTTCCATTCTTCCGACACCGAGAAGAGGAATACGTTAGAGGTAATAAATAAAATTCTTTATATATAACCACTGCTTTGCGAGCTTGCCCCCAGCTCCCTCACCTGCGTCGAGGCCAAATTCAAGGTAGTCTTCACGGACGACCAGGACCAGCATGGCGACCAGGAGGAAGAAGAAAGCAAAGGCCAGGCAGACGGATCGCTCGCCCCCCTCCTTGGAGCGGAAGTAATGCGTCATCACCGTGAAAAAGATTTTGCTGAAGGGAAGGGTTGCGCTAAGGATCACATGCCGGAAACATCACTTCTCC
Source organism: Podarcis filfolensis (assembly GCF_964270895.1). Classification (NCBI taxonomy): domain Eukaryota; kingdom Metazoa; phylum Chordata; class Lepidosauria; order Squamata; family Lacertidae; genus Podarcis; species Podarcis filfolensis. The sequence continues at coordinate 2,186,785 of NC_139622.1, forward strand.
CGAGAAAGACAAAGGTTTCACTTTATTCATTCATTCATTTGTCTCTATACATTGCCCCCTCAATTTTAGACATACAAATTGAATAACTTCCCAATAAACACACATATACGTATATATACAGAGAGAGAAAGAGGCCTTTCCCTTCACACTGCATTTCCAACATTATTCCATTTATTAGTTACTCCCTGATTTTTACCTTAATCCTGCCAATGAACTTAATTGTGTGCAAATTTTTTTATTCAGATACAGTATTTACCAATTTCCCACATTCCTTGATGAAATTTCTTTCTTCTTGGTTCCTTATTCTTCCATTCATTTAGTCTGACACTTCTTCTTGGTTGGGACACAATCCTGAAATAGCTTCACTTTTGGGATTATTTCATTCCCGCTGTTCCCTTCTCGGAACTACAGTTCCCAGGGTGCTCTATCAATCCACCCCTCTTTCCTCGCAACTAACTTGGGTCCCTAAATCCCATTGGGTCTACTCTGAGTATCACTTCGGCCACCTTGACTCTATACAATTAAAAGTTCTCTGATGCCTCTTTAACAACCACGGCATTCCCCTCCAAAGAATTCTGGGAGCTGTAGTTTGCTCTGGGCGGTGCTGAGAGTTGTTAGGAGACACGCAACCCACCCATTCCTCTCCCAAAACTACAATTCCCAGAGTTCCCTGGGAAGAGGAATTCATGGTTAATCCACTGCCTGTCAGCTTCCTGGCAATTCCTGCAGAAATATTGATTGTTTTGCAACCACAAGATCTATAAACTGGATATTCAAATGCTTAAAAAAAAATTTTTTTAATCCTGAGGTGTAGAATCATAGAAGCATAACCCTGCATGGTGGGAAGGGGTCCCGAGGGTCATGTAGTCCAACCCCCTGTAATGAGGAACCTCAACTAAAGCATCCAGGACAGATGCTTAAAAACTTCTGCTTTAAAACTTCCAATGAGGGAGAATCCACCACCTTCCATCCCTCAGTTGAGCTGCTCTTAACTGTCAGAAAGTTCTTCCTGATGTTTAGTCAGAATCTCCTTTCTTGTAACTTGAAGCCATGGGTTCGAGTCCTACCCTCCAGAGCTGGAGAAAGCAAGCTTGCTCCATCTTCCATGTGGCAGCCCTTCAGATATCTGAAAATGGCTCTCAGTCTCCTCTTTTCCAGGCTGAACATCCCCAGCTCCTTCAACTGTTCCTCATCTGGCTTGGTTTCCAGACCCTTGACCATCTTGGTCTCCCTCCTCTGCACACCTTCCCAGCGTCCTTCTTCAATTGTAGTGCCCAGAACTGGACACAGGACTCCAGGCCCAGGAAATGTGGCGCATTTCTTAAATGGAAGCTCAATTTCTCAGACTTACAAATCATGATGCAGACACTTGTGAAATGGGAAGCGGTCATGAGAACCTAAGAGGAGCCTTCTGGATCAGGCCAGGGGTCCAGCATCCTGCTCTCACAGGGGCCAGGGAGATGCCCAAAGGGGAAGTCCACAAGCAGGATCCAATCACAAGAGCAACTCTCCTCTTCCTCCTCCTCCTCTGATGATTATACCCTGCCCATCTGACTAGGCTTCCCCAGCCACTCTGGCCCCCATCTGCCCTTGAGAGCCCTCTTCTAGTTTAGAGTCGGAAGGGACCCAGCGGTCATCTAGTCCAACCCCCTTGCAATGCAGGAATCTCAAGGTGTTCCTCAACTGGCCCAATCCTCTTTTAAAGCCGTCCCAAGTTGGTGGCCGCGAACGACATCCCCGGGGCCAAAGGATACACGGAGAAGATGACGGCCAGCAAGCACCAGAGGATCCCAATGTTGGCTTCCTTCCGGGGGTCAACCAGGCAGTAGTAGCCTTCGGTGAAGACGTAGATCCCGGTGGCGTACGCTGCAAAGTCCACGTACCACTGATATTCCAGGAAATAGCACAGCACTAAGTGGAGAGAAGAGAGACAGGAAGATGCTCTTATTGCCTCCTGAGCCTGACCAGCTGCACCCAAAAGCCTCTTCCAAAAAGAAGAAGCAAATTTCCAGGCCTTGTGGAATGGTCCAGAGTGGGTAGGAAGGGACCCTGAGAGTCATCTAGCCCAACCCCTGCAATGCAGGAATCTTTTTGCACAACGTGGGGCTCAGACACACTACTCTGAGATTCAGAGTCTCACGGTTTGCCGACTGAGCTATATTCCAAATAAATGGTTGATTTGACAAGGAACTGTGGAGCCTGCCTTATCTAGAGCCATCCAGCTTATTGTTGAATTGGACCCGGAAACTAATTGGCAGTCCGTGCAGTCGGGCCAGGATTGGGGCAATATGCTCAAACTGTCTTAACTCCAGTGTGCAACCTGGCTGCCAAATTCTGCACCACTGAAGATTTTCAGTGTATAATAACAATACCCCGCCCACTCTGGGTAGCTTCCAACAAATTAAAACACAATTAAGACATCAAACATCAAAAACCTCCCTATACAGTGGTGCCTCTGGATATGAACAGGATCCGTTCTGGAGCCCCGTTTGCATCTAGAAGCGAACACAACCCGCGTCTGCACGGGTCGCGATTCGCCGCTTCCGCACATGCCCGTGACATCATTTTGACCATCTGCGCATGTGTGAGTGGCACAACCTGAAAGCGCTCAATCTTCAACCTGAGGTATGACTGTATAGGGTTGTCTTCAGCTGTCTTCTAAAAGTCAGATAGTTGTTTATTTCCTTGACATCTGATGGGAGGGCATGTACACTATTTTTTGTTGGGAGCCGCCCAGAGTGGCTGGGGCAACCCAGTCAGATGGGTGGGGTATGAATTATTATTTTTATTATAAACCTGTAAGCTTCCTGGCGAAGGGGGGAATTTGAACCCTGGTCTGCAGTCAGATAACGGTAAAGGGACTCCTGACCATTAGGTCCAGTTGTGACCGACTCTGGGGTTGTGACGCTCATCTCACTTTATTGGCCGAAGGAGCCGGCGTACAGCTTCCGGGTCATGTGGCCAGCATGACTAAGCCGCTTCTGGAGAACCAGAGCAGCGCACGGAAACGCCGTTTACCTTCCCGCCGGAGCGGTACCTATTTATCTACTTGCACTTTTGACGTGCTTTCGAACTGCTAGGTTGGCAGGAGCAGGGACCGAGCAACGGGAGCTCACCCCGTCGTGGGGATTCGAACCACCGACCTTCCGATCGGCAAGTCCTAGGCTTTGTGGTTTAACCCACAGCGCCACCCGCGTCCCTTCTGCAGTCAGATAGGTGGCATATAAATATCATCATCATCATCATTAAACTGCTTAGAAACTCCTTTGGCATGTAAGCGATATATAAACAAATACCTAATACTAATAATACACAAATGCTGTCTACGATCCCCGTGACTTGCTGGGCAGCCTATGGCAAGTGGCAGGAAACCTGCTTGCTTCAGGGAAAATTGGGCACAATGCTCTCCACTGGCCAAAGGGACTAGAAACTTGGCTCTGACAAACAAAAGCTAAAACAATCTCAGGAAGAAAGGCTTGGGGTGTCCCTGAGGGGACCAGACCACCTCAGTCCTCCCTGACCCCCAGAGCTATTTGGGGAGGGGAAGGGAGGATAGGCAGCCCCCCATTTCTGCCAAAGGGAGGGAGCTTAGGAGATCCAACCTCGGCGCATTTACCCAGAGCGTCCACGGCGGTGATGGGGCTGCTGTCCAAGCGAAGGTCAATATCCCGGGGGACGGAGGAAGGCTTTTCCTCGGTGACGCCATTGATCTTCCTGTCAGATAGACAGACAAACGTCAGTCGGCTGGCGCCAGAGGGAGCTGTGTGGTCCAAAGACGGCGCCAGGGGGGCGAAGATGGATCTAAGTTGCCCCCACGCCTTTCCCGGGTGTCTCCAGGTGGAGATTCGTAGTTCCTTCCCCACTGCCGGCCACCAGCTCCCTCAGCCCGCTGGACGGACAAGATGGCCGCCCTCACGTCAACTCTACTCACCGCTCCCTCTTCCCCTTTGGCCTGGGCTTCCCCGCCAGGGCTAGTAGCTCCTCTTCCGAGGGGTGTTTGAACCGGCGAAGGCTGGTGGAAGAAGAGGGGAAAAGGGCTCACCAAACAGACATTGGGCTGAACGCAACTCAAGAGGAGTCCCATTGGGATGGATGGGAAATGATATATAATGAAATGAAAAAATGTTCAAAACCACATTTGTTAAAAAACCAGAGGCTTTTTTACTAGGAATATTAGGAGATGAAGTGCCAAAGAAACAAAAGAGACAATTTATATATGCAACCACAGCTGCCAGAATGTGACTTGCCCAAAAGTGGAAAGAAGAGAACGTACCAACGAAAAAAGAATGGAGGACTAAGGGGATAGACTAGGCCAAAATGGCAAAACTCACCGTGAAGATCAGGCACCAAGATGAAGAAGAATTTAATCATGAATGGGAAATTTTTGTAGATTACTTTAAAGAGCACTGTAAAAATGGGGAAACACTAGCAGGATTGTGAACTGAAGGTAGAATTTGTGAACTGAAGGTAGAATTATGATGTGAAAAATAATTATAAGAATTGTAAGAAGGAAAATAAAAGGAGAAAAAATGGAAAACAGGGGTGAGGGTGGGGGTGGGGAAGTCAATCAATGCAAATTTGGATTTGATATGTAAGCATATGAAAATGATTGTTATCAGAAAAATTGAAAATAAAATATTGGAGAAAAAGATGGGCAAGGGCTGGCATGGCTCCATTAATTTCATTGGTTCTGCTCCTGAGGAAAACATAGGCCACATTTGCACCCTATCTTAATCATCATCATCATCATCATCATCATCATCATCATCATCATCATATTTATACCCTACCCATCTGGCTAGGTTTCCCCAGCCACTCTGGGCGGCTTCCAGCAAAATATAAAAAAATATGTCAAATGTTAAAAACTTCCCATTACAGGGTTAATAATAATAATAATAATTGTATTATTTATAATAATTTTATTGTTTATAATAAAAACTTAAATGGTTTTGACGGCACTTTAAGCAGCCATGGCTTCCTGGGGAACTGTAGTTCAAAGGCACTGGGTGTCGTGAGGAGGTCCCTGCTTTTCCCCTCTGAGAACTACAATTCCCAGACCAGTTTAGCAGCTCATCTCCCTTCCCAGGGAGCTCTGGGAATGCTAGTGCCGAGAGGGGAAAGACTCCTGGAAGCTGTAGTTTGTTTGGGGTGCTTGGCACTGTGAGGCCCTATATTCTCCTTTGCAGAACTACAGTTCCCAGAGTTCCCTGGGAAAAGGGATTGATAGTTAAAACTGTAGCGGAAAGTGGGGTTCCCTCTCAGCACTCTTCACAAACTACAGCTTTCAACCTGTCCTCACTGTATGCCAACAAAGGTTGATTGATTGATTGATTGATTGATAGATAGAGTGATTGAAACTACAGCTCCCAGGATTCATTGCGGGGGGGGGCTGCTGCCACCACAGTTGTCCACAGTGATATCGTGGCGATTTTAAAAGGCAGGGTGTGAGCCTACAATTCCCAGAGTTCCCTGGGAAGAACGATGGATCGCTAAACGATGTTGGGAACTGTAGCTTCACAAGGGGAATCGCACCCTAACAAACTACAGCTCCCAGAATTATTTTTAAGCCCTGGCGGTTTTAAAGCAGGACCAGAGCTTTTTAAAGGTCTGGCGCGAATGCGGCCACAGCCTAACCGAGCCAGCAAATCTGGTATGAACGCCAAATAAACAGGGAATAAATGCAATGGCGTTTTTCTGCAGGTGGAATCGTGGACAAATGGATAATTTTGGGGGGGTGGGTCCCAAGGCCGAATGTGGGAGCCCCCAAGTCCCTTTTGCTTCCATCCACGGTCAAAAAATAATAAGCAAATTTTGACCTCTTGCTACACTCCTGAGGAACCTCCTTGCCATCCCCAGCCCTGTGAAAAAGGGGATTTCTGGTACCTTCCGTTGCAGAGGATCCACCGGGCGAAGGACCAGTGAGGGGCCATCTTCTGCATGATGCTGGCCACCAGCAGGGAGACCACGAGCTGCACCCCCATCACCGCCTGTGTGGCAGAAGAAGAGGAAGAACCTTGGGTCAAGTCCAATGTTTTATTCTCATCAAAGTTCTATTTATTATCATCATCATCATCCCCTCCAACGTTTCTCCAATGAAAATAGGGACGTCCCATTCAATGATGATGATGATGATGATGATAAGTCGGATAGCTTAGTTTTGTAATGTGAATATAAGGAACTGATTTACATATAATGAGGTGAAATGTAAAAAGAAGATAGAAGGTTAAAAAGGGGTTATAGAAATGCTAAGAATTTAGTAAAGATGTTCAGAAGTCAGAAAGAGGAAGGGAAGGAGGTCTCGATGCTCTGTCTGAGCAATGTTTTAGGCTATAGATTTATGTAACAAAATGTGATTATGATAAATATGGAAAACTCAATAAAAATTATTATTAAAAAAAGAGGAAGATGATAAGTCAGATAGCTTAGTTGGTTAGAGTGCCATGGCACTGAAGCTATCCAGAGAGGCTGTGGAAACCCAGCCAGATTGTGTGTGTGGGGGGGTGTTTTATAAATAATAACATCATCATCATCATCATCATCATCATCATCATCATTACTATTATCATTCCCTTCAACATTTCTCCGACATAAAGAGCAACATCCTAAGGAAAAGTGGGACATCCCGGGATCAAATCAGAAACCGGGACGGCTCCTGCAAATTTGAGACTGTCCCTGGAAAATAGGGGCACACCAAGGTTGCAGCTTCGCTCCCCACAAGGGACAGCTGCCTATTCTTGCACTGCTGGGGGTTGGACTGGATGACCCTCAGGGTCCCTTCCAACTCTACAGTTCTACCCCTTTGGGCTGATCCAGCAGGGATCCTGCGTTCCATTCTAGAAGCAGGTAGTGAATTTCTCATCCCACTTTTCGGATCCACCTCGACGTCCGCCCCCCACCCCAAATCCTACACTTCGCACCTCTCTGCAGCTGTACCAAAAACGTAGACCCCGTGTAAGGTTAGTGCAGAGATATTGACTCCCTTTCTATTTTAAGGGCAGGAAGTGGAGCTGGCGGCCGGCTGTGTGGCCTGGACACGGGATTCAAATTTCAAGGAAGGAGATTCCCACTTAACACTGGGGGAAACTTTCTGACAGTGGAACGGTCTTCCTCAGGAGATGGAGGACTCTCCTTCCTTGGGAGTTTGCAAGCAGAGGTTGGCTGGCCCTCCGTCCTGGCTGCTTGAGCTGAGATTCCTGCATTGCGGGGGGTTGGAATGGATGACCTTTGGGGGCCCCTTCCAGCTCTACAGCTCGATGACCCCGGAAGGTGGTGATCTCATCTCTCCTTCCTTGGAGGCTCTTAAACGGCGGTGGGATGACCACCTGCCAGGGGTTCTGCAGCTGTGCTTCGGACCTTGCGCGGGGTTGGGCTAGATGTCCTTTGGGGGTCCCCTTCCAACTCTACGGTTCTGTGGTCCTGGGACCTTGGCAAGCATGCAAACCTTCTCTCTCATGCAGAAAGCAAACCCACCTGCCCAGCAGCCCAGCTCCAGTCCCCTAAGTCCATAAACACCCAACAATGCATTCTTGCAATTTTTTTTTTTAAACTTACCATTTTCTTTTAGGATCCCGAGCAAAAAAACAGTCCCAAATTAAGAGACAGGCAAGGCAGGCAAGTTTCCCTGCACTTCTGATCTTGCAGACCAAAGAAGGAGTGAGACCCCCCCAGCCAATCACAAGCGGCACTTCCAGTTGATTGCCAGCCAGCCAGCCAATGACAAAGCAAAATAAAAATAAAAAAAGTTTGAAGGTAGGCGGGGATTTTTGCCATCCCCCACCTGTTTCCGGTTTTCAGGCGCCTGCCAAGCGCGTTGCATTTCGGGGCTTGTAGTTTCCTTTCCCAGGTGAGGTTCTTTAAGAGGGAACGGAGAGAGAATTTTTTTTGCATGTTTTCCTCTGCAAAAATTCACAAGGTTCCCTGTAAATCACACGCGCCCTTTTGCAGCCAGTGTGGATGTCCTTAAAAGAGGATTGCGCAAATCCGTGGGGTTTTTCACAAATTCAGGGGCTGCTAGGCAGGAGGGCTGTGTTCTCCTTCCCCCGGTTGTTGGCATCCGTCTGTCACCTCCGGAGGTGAAGTCAAATCGCGCACCGACTGCGGCTGCAGAGGCCCGTAACCCCTGCATTGCGCGGGGTCAGACTAGATGCCACTTGGGGTCCCTTCCGACTCCACACTGCTATGATTCTCTGAACTTGTAACTGCTGCCTCCGGCGTTGTTTTTGCTGCGTCAGCAGCACCCAAGTGACCTCCCCGGGGGAGCAAGCCTGGGCCGTGGGTCTGGGGGTCCTGGGCTGCCCAGAGGACAAGACCCCCCTCTCGGCCTCACTGAGGGGTCCAAAGGAAAGCAGAGCAAGACGTTTGGCACCAGCTGGGTTGCAGGAGTTGCCAGAAGGAGGCGGACAAGGCGCCATCCAACCGCCTTAGGGACTCCACTCTGGTTTGAGTAGGGTTCACTTCTGAGCCTTTTCTTCCCCCAAAGATAACCCGCAAGGCAGCAGAGGTTAAGTATCTGAGTTTTCCTTGTCCTAGGCAGGCTCCCTTCCCAGGTTGATGATAAGCCCCATTTGCCCCTCACTTCCCTCTACAGAAACTGCCTTCTTGATCACTGTTGGGCTAATTGATCACTCAATAATAATAATAATAATAATAATAATAATAATAATAATAATAATAATAATAATAATATATTTATACCCCGCCCATCTGGCTGGGTTTCCCAGCCACTCTGGGCGGCTTCCAACAGAATATTAAAATACAATAATCTATTAAACATTAAAAGCTTCCCTAAAGAGGGCTGCCTTCAGGTGTCTTCTAAAAGTCATCCCTTCAATCCACCGGAGCCTGTCTTTGCACACAGGGGGGTCCCTAACTCACCAAGTGTTCAAGGCACACCGGCTCCCCTCACCTGGTTCAGCCGGCCAGTCAAAGCCATTCCCAAGACTGGCCGCTGTCACCTGCTGACAGCTTGGAGGAGCCACAGGTGAGAGCTGGGCGGAGATGGGGAGCAAAGGGGGACCCCAGAAGGAGCAGGACATGTTCCCAAAAGCAACTTCCCTGAACTTGGGGGTGAGAGAACTGAATCCTAAGCGCCAGACCACCAGAGGGTAGCGATGCTTCTGAATCGCGGGTGCTGGAAACCACAGGAGGGGAGAGGGCTCTGGTGTTGGGGTTCTGATTGGCTGGCAGAGATGCAGGGTTGCCATGGATACGCCTCTGGGCGATGAGAGGTCCTTCTGGTCCTTGTCCACTGGGTGGTGCTTCAGAATTTCTTTTGGAGTGAAGTTTACAGATGGCAGCAGAGCCACTGCTTTGCATGCAGAAGGGCTAAGCAATGACCTGAGTTTCCTATGTTCCCAGGAAAACAGCTTTCCTCCCCTTTTTTAAACAAGTACTTTGCTGGTGACTCACTGTCACACAAAATCACCGCTATGCAAAAGTCTGATGGATTCAAAGTGATGCTCTAAATGTGTTGTTGTCCACTTAACATCACAGGGACGAATAACAGTTTGTCCAAACTGGTTTACTCTGGTGAAAGGACAATCCCTATGTCTTTATTCCTGTGACCAATGTAATGGAGGTAGAGTGAATCATAGAATCATAGACTTGCAGAGTTGGAAGGGACCCCCAGGGGTCATCCAGTCCAACCCCCTGCAATGCAGGAATCTCAGCTAAAGCATCCAGGGCAGTTGGCCCCCAACCTTTGCTTAAAAACCTCCAAGGAAGAAAAGACTCGAAGCAAAACGGTTCAACATCCACCTTCTTTTTTCATTTTCACTTTATTTATTTAACAACATTTATATATCATTTATTCACCGAAGCCTATAAGTTTTTTGTATTCTGCAGCTCTGCTCAGGTCCTGCTAGCTGGCTTCTCACTGGGGCATCTTCTTGTCTTTCAGGCTCTGTTAATGTTATTGTGTTAAACATTTTGCCTTGGGCCTGCTGGCGTTCAATGTCTTTATAAGCTACTTGGACCAGGGAATTGAGGAGATTTGCATCAAATTTGCAGATGACACCAAACTGGGAGGGGAGGCCAATGTGAGCCCCTCCATCTTAGGCTTATGTTGTGTATATACTCAAATAAGACCATATATCCTAACTGCAAGGAAACCAAGCTCTGAGTAAGCACTGGGACCCCCTGGATTCTCTCACCGTTCAGAGATCGGGGCATGTGCAACACTGGTGTCAGAAGTGGGACTGTGTTTCCTGGGGTAGGAAGTGGGAGCCCTTCCACCCTATGCTCAGGTTGCACAGATGTGTAAATAAACCCGAAAGCCACTGTGTCTCTCCTGACCTCTATTCGAACTCTGGCCCCCTCCGGAGTCTCTTGCTGCTTGCAGGTTGGGGTGGCTTGTAGCTGGATTTCCCCCTCCGCATCTGTTAGCTGAAGGGGGACCCCCTTCTCCACTGTGGGTCTGGGTTAGGTCTTCGCTCTGGCGTCCCAAAGGAGGCCTAGCGCCTTTGTCCAGGGTCTCTCAGACATTCCTCCGGTCAGGGACTCGGAGGGGTGTGTGTGTGTTGTGTTGTGTGTGGCGACAGCAAGGAGACCAGCCTGTCCCGGATCTCCGGCGAGGGTTTCGCGGTCTGAGGAGCAGCTGGCCACGAATCCCTCCCCACCCAGAGCATAGTACGGCCCTGCGCACGTCTGCGGGCAGGAGGTACTTAGCATCACAATGCAGAGGGCCTGTGAACTCCTTGCTCTCCAGACCTCTCCGCCCGAGAGCCCTGATGAATGGGGGCCTTGGGGGTTTAGCATAACAAACCGGCACATGTCGTTGTCGGCCTCCTCACACAAACACACCCACCCTTGGCCTTTCCCCAAGAAGAGGGTCCCTTCTTCGTACAGGAACGGCTATGGTTCCTGTATGAGGAACGGCTAAGGGAGCTGGGCATGTTTAGCCTGGAGAAGAGGAGGTTAAGGGGTGATATGATAGCCATGTTCAAATATATAAAAGGATGTCACATAGAGGAGGGAGAAAGGTTGTTTTCTGCTGCTCCAGAGAAGCGGACACGGAGCAATGGATCCAAACTACAAGAAAGAAGATTCCACCTAAACATTAGGAAGAACTTCCTGACAGTAAGAGCTGTTCGACAGTGGAATTTGCTGCCAAGGAGTGTGGTGGAGTCTCCTTCTTTGGAGGTCTTTAAGCAGAGGCTTGACAACCATATGTCAGGAGTGCTCTGATGGTGTTTCCTGCTTGGCAGGGGGTTGGACTCGATGGCCCTTGTGGTCTCTTCCAACTCTATGATTCTATGATTCTATGATTCTATGATTCTATGATTCTATGATTCTAGGAATCTGGGACAGCGCGCGATATGGGCACGGGGTTTCATTTATTGGGGGAGTGGGCATTTTCCATCTCTCTTTCATATCCAGATTAGATGCCATCTATCTGGTATTTGGAAAGCTTCCAAAGCGAGAGAGAGAAAGAGAGAGAGAGAAATAGAAAAGAGTTCAAGAGGACTGTTTAGAAAAAACTGTAGTGAAAGAATGGCAACTTAGAAAACATAACCAGAAGCCTTTTAATTCTTTTCCTGTCATGGTTCCTGCCTTTTCTTTCCTCTGCCGCAGTTTCCCTCTTGGTTTCTGCCCTTCCTTCCCAGACCCTCCCGGTGTCCCTGTTTTCCAGGGACATCCCAGATTTACAGAAGCCATTCTTGTTTTTGATTTGATCCTGGAATGTTCCACTTTTCCTTAGGACGTCCCTATTTTCATCGGAGAAATGTTGGAGGGTATATGTTAGTTATGTATATGTATATGTTGGAAGCCGCCCAGAGTGGCTGGGGCAACCCAGTCAGAGGCGCGGGGTATAAAGAATAATAAAATTATTATTATTATTATTATTATTATTATTATTATTATTGAGTGGGGTGTCCCAATTTTCACTGGAGAAATGTTGGAGGGTGTTCCTTCCTTCCTTCCCTCCCTCCCTCATTCCTTCCCTTCCTTCCTTTGCCCCCACTTTCCTCTGGGCTTCCTCCTGCCGTCTGCCTCAATTTCCTTTTGGAATCTCCTTTCCTCCCTTTCCCTTTTCGTGCACTCCCATTGCCACCCCCTTCCCCACCCCACAATGTCCCATCGCCCCCCCCCAAGGCAAGGCCTTACACATTTGGAAAGTTCTGTCAGCAGCTCTTTGCCATTCGACCTAGATGGAGCCTCCCTAGCCCAAGACAGTCTACCACACTGTATCCCGGCTGCTGGGGGAAGAAATAAGAAACAAGGGCTGTTTCCTTGTTGACTTCCCAGAGGCAGGACCTGAACCAATGGAGTCAAGTCACAAGAAAGGAGCGCCAAGACTAAACTTTAGGAAGAGTTTTGAGTTGTTTGGTCATGGAACGGATTCCCTTGGGAGGTGATGGACTCTCCTTCCTCAGAGGTTGGGTGGCCACCTGCCAGGGATGCTCTAGTTGGACTAGATGAGCCTTGGGGGTCCCTCGCAACTCTACGACCCTACGATGCCTGTGTTTCCAGAGGGATGGTGGAAGAGGGAGCGAGGAGGACGGCGTTGGGGAGAGGTTACAACTTTTTCTCTTTTGCCTGACTGGGCAGACACAAAAGGGCCCCATCCCTGGGCTTAATCCGCCGTTAACTCTGTCCACAGACCACCCAGCAAATGAGCAGCCAGCCATAGGAGATCCCTCTGGTGGGGAACTTACAAGCGACTTAAGGATTTAGCCGGACTTCGCCACGGAGCTGTCAGGTCGGGAGATTAGCTCTTGTTTCCAGCTTGCTGGGAGAGACGTGCCAGAAGCCGCTGCTCTCCTCCGAGTTTTGCCACCTGAGCGCAAGAAAAACCTGCTGGACCCCAGCATCGTAGAGTTGGAAGGGACCCTGAGGGTCATCCAGCCCAACCCCCTGCAATGCAGGGATCTCAGCTAAAGCGTCCAGCACAGATGGACACCCAAGCCCTGCTAAAAAACCTCCAGGGAAGGAGAGTCCCCCACCTCCCGAGGGACTGTCCCACTGACAAACAACCCATGGCCCATCGAGTCCAGCAACCTCTTTTCTCAGCGTGCACCCCAGTGGGAAGTTTGCAAGCAGAACCTGAGTCCAAAATCATTTCTCCCTGCTTGAAATTGACAGCGCCTGGTATTCAGAGGTAGAGCATGGCTGAGTAGCCTTCGATAGCAGTATCCTGCTCCCTCGCCCTTGAATTTGTCCAAACTCATTTTAAAGCCACCCGAGTCAGTGGCCATCGCTACCTCTTGTGGCAGGGAGTTCCATCGTTCTAACTCTGCACATATGTTCGTACCATGTCCTACACTGAAAAGTTTCTGGCAGAAGGTAATAGAGGCAATCAACAGGACTGTACGGAACAATCTTATATTTGCAGAGGAAAATATCCTTCTGAATTATATATCTAAGACATTGAAACTAACAAAGGGACAGTATTAATGGATTCTCCATGTCCTTACGACAGCAAAAAGAGTAATATTGATGAACTGGAAAAATTAAAATGCAGCTGCCTGTGATTGGGTTGATGATTTATACAAACTCACCACACATGAACATTTTGTGTACAAATGTAGACTTGCCATGGTTACATTTAGCAATATTTGGAATTAATTTTTATAAACACTGTATTACGTTAAGGTCTGGTTAATTACAATAGCAAGCCCCTCCCCCTTTTGTAATGTACACATTTTTTGTTATTGTTATGTTTTGTTTTGTACATGGATACTATTTCTTGTTTCATTTTTAATGTCGTTTTTGTGTCTTCTTTCTCGTGTCTGCGCACTTGTACTTTTGGACTTTTCATTTTTCAACAAAGAAATAGACACACACACACACACATGCGCACACTGAGCTGCACAAAGAATTCCTTCCTTTCGCCTGTGCTGACTCCGCCAGTGTAATTCCTGTTACAAAAACCAGGCTCATGGCATGTGAGGAAAGAAGGCAGAGGAGGGAGGAGGAAAAAACCATATTTATTAGGGCAATTCCATCCCCGTGTGGTAAGTCAGCCATGGTGCGCTTGCTCAGCTCCTGCCCAAAGTCCAGTCCTGACGGTACCGCAAAGAATGGTTTGGCTTGAACAACAAAACGCTAGTTTTGGCAGGCTCCTGTTGACAGTATCTGTGAAGAGGCCAATGCAAAGCACCCCCCTCCAATTCCTGGGTTTCAGTTTCCAGAAAGCTGAATATTTCAGAAGATTGAATTGAATAGTTGGGAGATTTAAGGTGGACAAAGACCCTTTGTTCAAGTGAACCATCTAAGGCACAAGTCATCCAAACTGTCCTAAGGCACTGATTGGCTAGAGTCAATCTCTGTCTTTGCCAATTGTTTCCCAAATGCTAGTGCATCTTTTGTGAGATAAGGTTCAGGATATCTGCAAATCGCGCACAAGCACCTATTGGCTAGCAGTTGGGAAGCCACCAACCACCATAGAATTGTAGAGTTGACAGGGACCCCGAGGGTCAACTAGTCCAACCCCCTGCAATGCAGGAATCTCAGCTAAAGCATCCAGGACACACAGCCATCCCATCTCTGCTTGAAAACCTCCAAAGAAGGAGAGTCCACCACTTCTCAAGGGAGCCCATCCCACTTTCAAACAGCTCTTCTTGTCAGAAAGTTCTTCCCGATGTTTGGTCAGAATCTCCCTTCTTGTAACTTGAAGCAATGGGTTCGAGTCCTGCCCTCCAGAGCAGGAGAAAACAAGCTTGTTCTCTCTTCCATGGGACAGCCCCTTAGATATTTGAAGAGGGATCTCCTATCTCCTCTCAGTCTCCTGTTTTCCAGGCTCGGTTTCCAGACCACTCCTCTCCAAATTTCCAGTGTTCTCTTCTGCTACCGAAATGTCCTTGAATTTGGTGTGGAATGCAAAGGACGATGGTGTGTGCTATTTAATGTGCATTCTGAATGCAAGAGAGTTGAAACGAGGCCAAGGCCTGTCAAGGCAAAGGAATGCGCACGGCAAAGAGTTCGCTCTTTATTGTCAAAGATAAGGCAGTCTCTTCCACAACTCCAGATCCCTTCACACACCAGTCTCAGCAGCCAGGTTCACGCTCTATGGAGCAGTTGCAGCAACTGGGGACCACCCCCTCCGCCAGCTTATGTACCTTCCTCCGACAGCTGGAGACTGCGCCTGCTCTTCCCTTTTCAGTCCCCACCTGGTTCTGGGAGACAATGTTACAGGCCTTTCTCTTGTCCAACCCAACCAGCAGGTTGTTGTTAAATGTTATATGCCAATTTGGACTTTTGGATTTTCTATGTTTAGGAGCTTTTGTTGAAGATTCTATTGTTTATTAGTGTGTATTGTTAATTGTTTTTATTATGTTTTCATTCAGGATCGCTCAGCTGGTTAATGCATTGTGTGAATAACACGCAGCTTGCAGGTTGCATATTCTTGCCTTGCAGGGGGTTGGACTAGATAACCATCAGGGTCCCTTCCAACTCTCTATGATTATTTTTATTATGTGTTTTGCAGGGCATTTTTTCAGCCGGAACTCAGGTGAGATCCGCACCCATTGCTTCGCCCAGTCTTGGCCCTGGTCCTGCCAATCGCTAACATGTGGTCCCCCCCAAATTTCCTCCAAGGGGATGCTGCCCTTGGGCAAGAAAAGTCACCCCACGCCTGTCGCAATGCAAGCTGGGATGTCCGCTTCCGATGGGGACGGCGATGGCGAACACCTCTTCGATTCCTTACTCCCATCTCCAGCTAAAATTCGAGAACCAATTCCTGTGAGAAACACAAGTCTGGAAAGGACACGCCATCCAGCCAAATCTTGGAAAGAGCTTTGCAGTCGAGAGAGTCGCTGGCTATTTTGCTCTCGTCACCTGCGTTTGAGGAAGAGAGAGGGGTTAGTGACAGAGTGGTGGACTTCCTTGTGTCCTTTGCTAGCCTCAGATTGGCAAGGCCCTTCCATAGCATGC
Source organism: Podarcis filfolensis (assembly GCF_964270895.1). Classification (NCBI taxonomy): domain Eukaryota; kingdom Metazoa; phylum Chordata; class Lepidosauria; order Squamata; family Lacertidae; genus Podarcis; species Podarcis filfolensis. Next base: position 2,202,658 of record NC_139622.1, read on the forward strand.
CGGTGACCTGAGTTTTCCACAGGACACCCCATCCCCACACCCCGAATGAAGAATGAGACAATTCCCAGCTTTGCACCTTCCTGTTAAAGGGGCTTCCCGAGGCGGCTGCTTCCCACGCCTCTCCAAATCTTGGTGAAGGCTTGGAGGAGATCTTGGGGAGATCATCTCATCCAGTGGGTCCCAAAGTGAGCAGGATCACCCCGTGGGGCAGTTTCCCCCAAAGTGGGTGATACTGCCCCCTGGGGAGCCCTGGAACGATCCGGGGAGGGGCGGTATGAGCCTTGGGTGCAATTGGGGGTGTTGAATAAAAATAAGGAGGCAGTGGAGGCAATAGAGAAGAGGAAAAAATTGGGGAAAAGTGTTCCTGCATGACCAATGACCCAATCCCTCTCACTACCAAGTGAATAGAAAGAGAATCTGGCCAATTGAGGCTGACATAAAAACCCTCAAAATAAGTAATATAAATATGTAAGTTTCACCACCACTCCTCCTCTCCCCCCTCTTCTTCCCCGGCCTTATACTGTACTCTCCACTAATGTGTCATAACAAGTGTAACTGATCTGTAGAAAAGACTTTTCAACCTGAAAAAAGGGACAATACACGTGCTTTTGTAAACCAAGAACATCTTTAATAACAATGATTTAAAAAAATAAATGTTGTTAATGATGCTGCAGCAACGACTTCAAGGTGTCTTGTTTACAACATCTTTCTTTACTATGTTGTAGAAATATAGATGCATACAAGAATGCAAATTTGTCCCTGTTTGTTCGCTTGGAGGAGATAGATTTCAGGGGGTGGAGCTGAGTATTTTTTTCCTGAAAAGAGGTGGTAGGCCATTATTTCAGAGTGAGTGGTATTCTCAAGCAACCAATGTAAGATTTGGGGCTGTTTTCCGCCGAGTTGCACTCACTACTCGAACTGCCAAGATCAGGACGGTTATTTTGACAATATTTCTTGGCATCATCAGAGACATTCAGCGACACTGATATGTCTTCAATTTTAATTCAAGGGAGGGGGGATTAGGTTTTTTTTCCGGGGAGGGGGTCAGGAAGTACTTGAAGGCCAGCTTTAAAATATCATTCCCCCCACCTTGCGTCAGTGCAAGAGTTTCTGAGCAAATAGCATCGACCTGCAGTGTCAGGTGCAAAAGCGCAGTTCTCATCTCCCCACCTCGATCCCCAATTGAGAGTGTTGCCCCCCCCGCCCACGTTTGCTAATGACACATTTTATGCCTAGCTCAGAACCTTTGGGCAGGTGACGGAAAACGAATCTCCCTCTTAATTTAGTGATGGGAAATTGTCACTTAAGAAATGTGCTTTTCGCCCGTCGCAGGTGCCCGGGGGGTCAGTAAGGCTAAAAGGAGCGTTTCTTGAGTGCGCAGAAACTGCTTGGCTGGCAGAATATTTGGGTGGGTGAGTGGGGGGTTTGCCTTCGCCAAAAGGCTCATGCAAGGGGTTGGGGTGAGCACGGGAGGGGAGGCGGAGGACGGAGGGAGAGACGGGGACATTTGGGTGCCAGTGGCAGAAAAATCTCACGGGTCTCCAACCCTCACTTCTAGTCGTCTGGAGCAACAAGGAAGAATTCTGGGAACTGTAGTTAAGGTTGATTTCCTGCCCCATAAGCTACAGTTCCCAGAAGTCCCATGAAGAGGCATAGATTGTTAAACTGTTCTGGAAATTATAGCTCTGGGAACATAAGGGTCCCTTAGCAACACTCAGCATCCTTAACAAACTCCAGGGGGTTGGACTAGATGTCCTTTTGGATCCCTTCCAACTCAACAGCTCTAGGATTCTTTGATTCTACATCTCCCATCATTTGGGGGGTGGTGGTGGGGAAGACACGACTGTCCAAAGTGGTATCATTGTGCTCTAAATGCATCTTGTGATTGTGGATTCCAAGCCCCCTCACCTATTAGCAGGGAAGGCTCAGAGGACACGCAGCAACCCAGGAACGAGAACTATTCTCTCTCTTAAGCACCAGCAGGAAACAACTGACTCAGAACAGCGCCACCTAGTGACAAAACAAGAGAAAGACATTATCCACATGCCCTACATTGAATTATATACCCCCAGCATTTACTAAATTTATACACTTCAGAAGTAATAAATTAACAACACGTTTATTAACAGCGGATAGAACGGTAGTAGCCAGAACTCAGAAAACCTTGCAATTAATTAATATTGATCACTGGTATAATATCATCTGGCAAACAGCCATAATGAAAAAGCTGTCACAAAAATTGGAGGTAGCAAAGGGAGAGAAGCAGCAAGGCACTTTTTGCACTGCATGGTGCGGTTTTATTAAATGCACAACTGGAGCAACACAAGGATGAGCAATACGTGCAACATATACTGCAAGAGATAAGAAGATGCTGCTCATTAGCTTATGCCGATTACTCTGTTTTATACGTCAATTTATTGAAGAACTCCTTTTCCTGGTTTACTGTTATCTCATGATAATGTACTGTAAAATAATATGCTTAATAATAATGTTCCCCAACCACTCTGGGTGGCTTCAAGCACATATAGAAACATAATAAAAACATAGTCTTTTACACCCTTGGTGACCCATTTTCTGTTAGTCATGTCATGTTTTATTATTTATCTGTGTACAATATTGTAACCCGAATATTGCTGCAAAAGTTGGGTGCCTGCCCCTCTCTCTGCAGAGCGATGGCAAGAGCCCAGGGGGTTCCAGACACTCACCTAGGGTCTGTCTTCCTTTGCAGAATTGAGACACGGCAGAGACTGTTGTAGCTTTACGAAATATGGTTTATTTGCCTATTTGCTCCTTCAGTCTACGTGGAGGGAGTCCAGATCCTGATTATTTGGGATGTGGAGGGAGAAATACAAGCTGCAGAGGAATTCCCGGACTAGCCTACACAAAAGGACCTGGCCACGCTAGGGCCACTTAGGAACAAATAGAGGGCCATTGGGGATAAGTGTCCTCCCTCCTTGCCCTGAGACTGGCGGTCTGGAAGGCTGCAGGATAACTGGGTGTGAAGTGGCAGGAAAAGAGAGGGTTTTTAAGCAAGGTGTGCTGGGAAGAAGAAAGGGAGAGAAGGATGGGATCCATCTTGGGCAGGCTGGCTGAAGGCCGGCTGGGAGAAATGCCTTGGAGTCCAGGGCTGCACAAGACCCTCTTGAAATGACCATGCTGTAAGATTGGGACTCCCTCCAGGCAGACTGAAGGTGTAAATAGGGGAATAAACCATACTTCTTAAAGGTATGATGGTCTCTGCCGTGTCTCAATTGCCCAAAGGACCACAGACCCTGGGTGAGTGCCTGGAACCCCCTGGAGTCTTTCAGAGACTTTTGCAGCTGTCTTCTTTCTATTACAGGTTGCTTCACTACTTGTCTACGTTCAAGGTGAATCAGAGTTGGAAGGGACCCTGACGGTCATCTAGTCCAACCCCCTGCTTCAAAAGAAACAGAACTATATGCAGAGAATTCCCTCCTCTCTGCTCCTGGCAGACTCACAGACACAGGCTCTCTTCTCCCTGAGACATGGCCTGATCCGGCTTTCCTTCTGTTTGCCGGTGGATCTTCCTCCTTGCTCCTCCCCCCCCCTCGCTTGACCCCATCCCGAAGGCGGCTGCCTTGCTCCAGACATCATTTGCATTTCTCCAGCAGGTGGACACCCCATCTGCTCCCAGGCGCTGATGTCAATTAGCTCTCTCCCGCCTCCCCCCCCCAGACGTGCATCCAAAGGACACAGGACCCGGGCGGCAAGGATGCAGGGCGTGTGGGCCCTGCGCATCTCCCCCGACACACAGCCCATTTATGCCAAGGAGGAAGAGAGATGTCTGCCGTCTCGACATGCCGTTGCCCCCAAGGGGCTCTTCGTCGCCTGGGGGAGTGGGGCAGGCAGACGCAATAACTGTAGCCAAGGGGGGAGATCCTGCAGGAGACAGACAGCAAGGGCTGGGGCTCAATTAGTGGCTCCCAAACTTTTTCAGCCCACTGCCCCCTTGGCTCCATAAGCACATACCCAGTGCCCCCTACCCTGTTAAAACAGGCCCTCCAAGTGCCCCCATTTTCCAGGGACAGTACAGGATTTACAGAAGCCATCCCAGTTTCTGATTTGATCCCAGAATGTCCCACTTTTCCTTAGGACGTCCCTATTTTCGTCAGAGAAATGTTGGAGGGTCTGGAGTTATGTGACCCCCGGAGCCAAGGAGATAAGAAACTAGACAACCTTTAGAAGACATCTGAAGGCAGCCCTCCCTGTACAGGGAAGTTTGAAAAAATGCTTTATTATGTTTTTATATATGTTGGAAGCCACACAGAGCGGCTGGGATGACCCAGTCAGATGGGAAGGGTATAAATAATAACATTGTTGTTGTGGTTGTTGTTATGGAAAAGGACCTCCCTATTTTAGGGTTGCCATTTTTCAAAAAGAGTTATTTTTAAGGACATTTGCCAAAATCTGCACTTCTGACACGGGTTGCCATACATCGGGAATCTCCTGGACATTTCAGAAATTTCTGCCTGGACGCTGTTTCTGGCAGCCGAATCCCAGCTATGTCCAGGAAATTCCGGGCGGAGGGCAAACCTACGGCCTATTTTCAACAGATAAATGTTGGAATGGAGGGTATGTAAAAAGTATTTATTCAGGGGGGTGGCTGTCCCATGGAAGAGAGAGCAAGCTTGTTTTCTCCTGCTCTGGAGGGTAGGACTCGAACCCATGGCTTCTAGTTAAAAGAAATGAGATTCTGACTAAACACCAGGAAGAGCTTTCTGACAGTAAGAGCTGTTCGACAGTGGAACAGGTGGTGGCCTCTCCTTCCTTGAAAGTTTTCTAAGCAGAGGTTGGACGGCCATCTCTCACGGATGCTTTAGCTGACATTCCTGCATTGCAGGGGGTTAGTCTAGGGACTCAGCTATGCAGTTGCAAATAAATTTTAAGTGAAATATACAAATGTGACACTAGATGGCAACAGTGAGCTATGACAATTTCAATATATTTTTCAATATATTTTTTTTAAAAAAGCATTTTCACAGTGTTTTAAATATGTGTGTAGATTCCACCTAGATGGCTCCCAGGTTCCTCCCAACTCTACAATTCTATGATTCTAACCCTTTCCCCCAGACTGCTTCTCCTTCTGGGTTGTCTTCCAAGGGCTGGTAGTGGGCGGGGCCAGAACAAAAGTGGGTGGAGCTCAGGCTGGTAGTGGGCGGGGCCAGGACAAAAGTGGGTGGAGCAACGGCTGCAGGTCTTAGATTTCCTGCAGGAGTTGATGCACACTCACTCAGAGACTCACCAGGATGAATGGAAGGGTACCTTAATGAACGGCTCCAAATCCCAGAGTTGGACCAAGAAATTATAAGACAGTTTCCTGTGTTTTTTAATGCTTTTCTAAGAGATGCGTGTCAGAGAGGGAGGCAAGTGTCTCTGGATCTCTAAGGGAGACGCGAAGAGGCAAAGGGGCAATGGGATGGGGGCACCAGAAGTGTAAATGATTTTCAGACTTTGAGAAGCTGGGCTCACTGGATCAAGTCTGGGTGAATTAATCATAGAGTTGTAGGGACCCCAGGGGTCATCTAGCCCAACCCCCTGCAATGTAGGAATCTTTGGCCCAACATGCAGCTCAAACCCACAACCCTGAGATCAAGAGTGTCATGCTCTACCACCAATTAAAACAGTTTCAACTGGATTCTGAGCAAATGTGCAACGGATTTTACTCTTCAAAATTCATTGCATGATTAACTTCCTTAGTGGTTCATGCAAGCAGTTGTTCTGAATTTTGTTTTTCATAGGGTAGCGGGCACTGGGGATGAGCTTATGGAACTGAGGGGGCAGGGACCCCCCCAAAATCAGGGAACGACAGGGGCCGGCTGTATTTGAAGCTGTACATTGGAAGAATCAACACATCGCATCACGCAGCACATTATTGAACTGTGGAACTCCCTGAAGGGATGGCCCCAACTTGGATGGCTTTAAAGGAGGATTGGATAAATTCATGGAGGAGGAAAGGGCTGTCAGTGGCTTTCTGGAATAGGGGATTCTGGAAACTGCAGTGGGGAGAGAGTTGCTCTTGTGTTCGAATCCTGTTTGTGGGCCTCCCTTTGGGGCATCTGGTGGGCCGCTGTGAGACCAGGATGCTGGATTTGACGGGTCCTGGGTCTGATCCAGTAGCAAGTCTCTTCTTAGGTTCCTATGGAACCCCCAGGTCCAGAGGCAGTCTATCTGGAGCCCTGGGTTCATAGCCACTATGGGAACAGGATGAGTCCTAGGCCTGATCCTTATGCTCTCATGTTGCACACTGGTTAGAAATGGTAGTTTACATTACTAAAATAAATGAATATTGCTGCTGATGGCAATCCAGCATTTTTTCTTTTTCCGATACGGGTCAACTTGCACCCCTTTCCCCCCAAAGCATGCACACAACTATTAAGTTAACTTTATTCGTTTTACAGCCCTGGAGAGGACAGTTTGAATAATTCATGCCTGGCGGTGGCGAGGGGAGGGGAGGGTGGAGTTACCTCTGACCTTGAACGCTGGGGTCCTTTTTATCGTGCCCCATCTCCCCCCGCCCCACAGTCCGCGTGCCCATTCACAACAGCTGGGGTGTCTAGCCGCGAGTTGACAGTTCAATGCAGTCTTTGTCTAACCCGGCCATTAACCGAGACAAGTTCTTAAAATGCAGAGAAGTTACAATATAATATTTATGGACTCTACGCCAGCTCCTCTGCTCCACCCCCCTCCAGCACATGCACACATGCTCAGTGTGTGTCTGGGCTTTGGCAAGAGCTACCTCCTGGCCTGAAAATTTAGAAGCAGGAGAAGTAAAAGCAAACGAGAACAGCCATCCCAAGGCTGCAAAAGCCTTGTTATTACTGCAGAAAATCTCCAAAATAGCAAAACAGGTAATAGAAGCAAGCACAGAACTAGCATGTCCTCCAACATTTCTCCAGTGAAAATAGGGAAGAGCCCTATTAAATATCTTCCAGGACAACAATGCGCACACACTGTTTAGGGAAGTTCTTAATGTTTGAAGTTTTATTCTTTTTTTCTTGTTCTGTTGGGAGCTGCCCAGAGTGGCTGGGGAAAACCAGCCAGATGGGCGGGGTATAAATAAAATATAATAATAATAATAATAATAATAATAATAATAATAATAATAATAATAACAACAACAACAACATGACAAGGAACTCATAATTCACTTACTCTCACCAGCTAGAAGTATGGTAACTGGACACTGGAAGAACCTATCAGGACCAGTGGTACCAAAATGTACGGGAAACTGCCCTGCTAGAGAAGTTAGCCAACAAACTTAAACTAGCACAGGGACAAGCAAAGGTAGCTCTCCTTTTTCATATATACGGCACAACAGGACAAAGCAGCACAAACTCAGTATGGCTAACCTGACCCTCCCACCCCCAGGCAAACAAGCCACACAGCAACTAACTGAACACAACCCACCAAGCTCTGGAGCTTCCAATCCCTCGCAAGGCCAATGAAGACAAATAAATATAGAAATATGTGATGCAGACACAAATCCCCACCCTCACTCTATGCAGTAGAATGAAAGAACAATACTCCCATTCCCCCCCTTTCCCCCTTTCTTTCCCCCCAACTGTACGATGTCCATTACATTAATATCTCAACTAGGGCCAGGGCCTTTTCAATACTGGCCCCGACTTGGTGGAACGCTCTGTCACAAGAGACCAGGGCCCTGCGGGACTTGACATCTTTCTGCAGGGCCTGCAAAGCTGTTCCGCCTGGCCTTTGGTTTGGACTCCGTCTGACCCTTATGTTTTCCTAGAATCATAGAATCATAGAGTTGGAAGAGACCACAAGGGCCATCGAGTCCAACCCCCTGCCAAGCAGGAAACACCATCAGAGCACTCCTGACATATGGTTGTCAAGCCTCTGCTTAAAGACCTCCAAAGAAGGAGACTCCACCACACTCCTTGGCAGCAAATTCCACCGTCGAACAGCTCTTACTGTCAGGAAGTTCTTCCTAGGAAGTTTAGGTGGAAGTTTAGGTGGAATCTTCTTTCTTGTAGTTTGGATCCATTGCTCTGTGTCCGCTTCCCTGGAGCAGCAGAAAACAACCTTTCTCCCTCCTCTATGTGACATCCTTTTATATATTTGAACATGGCTATCATATCACTCCTTAACCTCCTCTTCCCCTTAACCTCCTCTTCCTCCCCTTAGGATTTTGATCTATGGGCTACTTTTAAAATGAAGCTGCATTTTAAATTGCATTTTAACCTGCATTTTAAATTGCCCCCCCCCCCATTATGTTTTTACTGGAATTTTACTGGTGTTAGCCGCCCTGAGCCTGGCTCTGGCCGGGGAGGGCGGGGTATAAATTATTGTTGTTGTTGTTGTTATACTGAACATTAACAAACTGTGGAAAACTGTGAAAAAGACGCTGGAGAGCTCAGTTGGCTAGAGACTGGTGCTGATAACGCCATGGTTGCAGCTTTGGTCCCCGTCTGGGACAGCTGCCTATTCCTGCACTGCAGGGGGTTGGACTGGATGACCCTCAGGGTCCCTGCCAACTCCACAATTCCAGGCTACTATGAATCAAAAGTGGAGATGCTATATGTACATTTCCTTGTTTATTTTGTAACACAAGACAATCTTCAATGAAAACTTCAAGCAAGACTATTGAAGGGATGGAGCGACTTGCCTGTGAGGAAAGGTTGCAGCTTTTGGGAATTTTGGTTTAGAGAAAACGTAAGAAGGAGGGGACGCAGCGGCAGAAGTTCCTCAAACGATGCATGGCCTGGAGAAAGTGGGAAAGAAACGTTTTTCTTCCTCTCTTGTCATTCTAGAACTCATGGGCATCCTGTGCTCACGAAAAGGACTTATTGGAAAAGGATTTTTTCACGCAGCCCACGCAGGAGGCTGTGATGGTCCCAACCTGGGCGGATTTAAAAGAGTGTCGGACACAGAGGAGAAGGCTATTGGCTGGGATGGAGGCAGCAGTGATTCTGAATACCAGAGGCCGGAAACTGCAGTTTCCCCCTGAGGCATCTTGCTGTGAGAACAGGTTGATGGACTAAACAGGCCACTGGCCTGATTCAGCAGGCTCTTCTGAGGTTCCTGTTTTGTAGAATCACAGCATTGTGGAGTTGGAAGGGACCCCAAGGGTCATCTAGACCAACCCCCCGCAATGCAGGAATCTCAGCTAAAGGACCCTGGACAGATGGCCTGTTTAGACCTCTGCTTAAAAACCTCCAAGGAAGGAGAGCCCACGACCTTCCAAGGGAGACTGTTCCACCGCCGGACAGTTCCCACTGCCGGAAAGCTCTTCCTGGTGTGTAGTCAGAATCTCCTTTCTTGTAACATGAAGCCATGGGTTCGAGTCCTGCCCTCCAGAGCAGGAGAAAACAAGCTTTTCCCTCTTCCATGTGACAGCGCTTGAGATATTGGAAGATGGCTCTCCTATCTCCTCTCCGTCTCCTCCATGCCAAGCATACTCAACCCACTGGAGAGAGAAGGAAACTCAGAAGGGTTCACTGCTGGGGAACACGGACAGAAAAGTGGGCAGGAGGGCAGTGCAAGTGGAGGGGGATGCAGCTAGCCGACTGAGCTATGACCTGAAGTGCTGCACATGCTGCAACATGCGGCTGCAGCGGCAACTGGATCGTGCTTTAATGTCCTCCTCAGCCTACATAACTGCAATCAAAAAGCCTTCTTTTTTGTGAGCAGTTTTTTCGTCGTATAATTTTTTATTAAATTTTTCAAATGTTTTCACAATAACCTTCAAATCAAATAATTACATTGTTTCGCAAGCTGACTTCCCAATCTCACTTCCACAAACCTTTTCTACTGCATTATAGCTTTATCTATTACAAAAAAAAATCCCGTTACAATTATTTCGTCATTTTCCTTCCACTGCCTGAATCTTGAATCTAGCCCGCTGTAATATTTTTTTGTAAACAGTTTTGAGGTGTTTAAAAAAAACAACAAAAAAACCCCCACGACCACCACCAAGCGGTATATAAATTTTACAATTGTAAAAAAAAAACCTCAAAACTTTTACAAAAAAAGATAAAGCAATAAAAGAAAAACTAGCAACCACCTAAAACTTTAGAAAAGTTCGAATAAGGACAGACTAAAGACAGATTAGAACTCGCACCAACTTTCTGAACCTCTGGACGGGCTTATCTAAACAAGAATGCTCTGGCTCTTGATGTCCACGAGCCATAATAATAATAATAACAACAACAACAATAATAATAATTTATTATTTATACCCTTCCCATCTGGCCGGGCTTCCCCAGCCACTCTGGGCGGCTTCCACCAAAATATTAAAATGCAATAATGCACCAAACATTAAAAGCTTCCCTAAAGAGGGCTGCCTTCAGGTGTCTTCTAAAAGTCTGGTAGTTGTCGTTCTCTTGGACATCTGGTGGGAGAGCCAGGAAGGATCTGCTCTGCCTCCGCGGCCAGAAGCCGCCCTGCTTCTGGATCCCAGTTGCTCTTGCGCTCGATCCAGGCATCTGATCAGTCGCAGTGAGATCAGGACGCTGGACCAGGGAGGACGGTGCCAGACGCGCAGTCTCTGCGGGCGCAGGAGGGGATTTCCATGCGGAGACACAATGATCTCATTCTCTGGGGGCCTCGAGGTGGGTCTTGCCCCTTTCCCAGCCAGACACAATAGCCGCCTCCTCCACCCACCACGGCCCTGGCCATCTCCCCACATTGTCCGCCGGCTTTCCCACACACGCTCCCTCTCCCGCACGCTCAAATCCTTTGCGCCCTTGGGGAGGGATAATGGGTACATTAATGCTTTCCACGGCGGAGACGTTTTTGTCCTGGAGAAAAAAGGAACTTTGTGCATGGATTTGTTAGGCGAGGGAGCAGTTGGGGGGGGGAGAGAAAAGCCCATTCCTCTTTTCCATCCATAACCCAGAGAGAGAGAGAGAGAACTCTGGATTTAGCCCCAAATAGCTATAAATATTCAAGGCGGACAGAGAGAAGAAGAGAGATCTCAGCTCTCAGTACAATTGTCCCTTTTGGAAATTGGCATCGCTCAGCCCAAACAACTTCGCGCATGCTTGGGGACTGGGGTTATTATTATTATTATTAGCCAAAGAGAGAACTGTAGAGTTGAAAGAGACCCCAAGAGTCATCTAATCTAGCTCTCTGTAAATCTGCTTGTTTGTTTATTACACTTATAAACCTCCTTTCATCCTAAGATCTCAGGGCAGTCCACAGAATAAAATACAGGATAAAAACATGAAAAATAAATAAAACAAAAACATGAAAATAAGTAAAAAAACAAACAAGCACACATATACAAAACAATACCCTCCTTCCCACAGACACACTTAAAAGGCTGTAGAATATTAATCGGGAATGTAGGGACCTGTGCTAAATAGACCCTGAAAACCTCCAGTGAAGGAGAGTCTACCCTTTTCTGAGATCAAAGAATCATAGAAGGGTAGAGGTGGAAGGGGACACCCAAGGTCATCCAGTCCAACCCTCTGCAATGCAGGAATCTCATCTAAATCATCTCTGACAGGTGGCCATCCAACCTCTGCTTCAAAACCTCCAAGGAAGGAGAGTCCATCACCTCCAAAGGGAGTTCTTTCTGATCTTTAGTCAGAATCTCCTTTCTTGCAACTTGAAGCCATGGGTTCGAGTCCTGCCCTCCAGAGCAGGAGAAAACCAGCTTGCTCCCTCTTCCATGTGACAGCCCTTGAGATATTTGAAGATGGCTCTCATATCTCCTCTTAGTCGCCTCTTCTCCAGCTCCTTCAACTGTTCTTCATAAGGCCTGGTTTCCAGACTCCTGATCACCTTGGTCTCCTCCTCTGCACACCTTCCCGCTTGTCAACATCCTTCCTAAACTGTGGTGCCCAGAACTGGATGCAGGACTCCATACGTGGTCTGAGCAAGGCAGAATAGGGTGGGAATCCTCCCCCTACAGAGCCATCATTTCTGCTTGGAAGCCTCTCCAGGGACCCCCAAATAATTTCACCGGAGTTTCATGCCAAAATCATACCGACCTCCCTAATTCAGAGTTAGACCATTAGTCCACCTAGCTGGCCCTCAGCCCTGAATGCGAAACCAGGTGTGCTGGAAGGCTGATGCCAATAGGAAGCTCAGGACTGGCTGTGCTCCACTGAGCTCAGGGCTGCCTGCGCTGACTGGCAGCAGCTGCTCACGGCTTCAAGCAGGGGACTCTCCCAGTCCTTTGCTGGAAACGCTCTCAGGGATTGGACCTGCATGTGAAACAAGAGCTCTGCCATGAAGCTGCGGCTCTCTTTCCCAGGACAGGACCACATGCCTGGCATTTGGTGTTAGACTGCACCTGAACACGGAAGCCCTACTTAACTCTCAGCAATGGATGCCTCCACTCATCCTCTGAGAAGCAATCCCTATTGATGGTATCAAACAAATCCTGAAAATGTAAACATAATGAGGGAACATAGTCGCCCAGAGTGGCTGGGGCAACCCAGTCAGATGGGTGGGTTATAAATAAAATAACAACAACAACATGAACAATTGTACCCTCCCCATCTGGGTTGCCCCAGATCTCATAATATGAAAAAAATCATAATCAGATGAAATCGTGAGCAGGTTTTGAAATATGAGCAGCAGCAGAAGATTGATAATATAGGAAATAGAAGATGTCATGGATGTTTTAGCTGAGGTTCCTGCATTGCAGGGGGTTGGACTAGATGACCCTTGGGGTCCCTTCTGACTCTACGATTCTATAATTCTGTGTCTTAGGTGAAATGTTTATTAGAATGCAATGTGTAAATGGGATGGGAAAGGCAGGAAGTCAAAGTTTAAAGAGAAATGTGGAATAAATTTGGAATCTGGAGTATATATGTAAAGATTTCAAAGTTTAATTTAAAAAATGGACTCAAGAAGTAATCCCTTTCCTTTGGAAAGCCCAGCTCAGGCTTCCCAGTGCATCTTACAGTGAATAAGCAAAAGTGTAGAACTCAGAGCAGAAAATTGGGCAGCAGCCCTGCTAGCGAGGGGAGGCTGAGCGGTCAGAACGGAGGAAGGGGCTTCAGGGACCAGGGATGCCAAGTGAGAAAGAGGGAATTTGAGGAAGGCAAGAGGAGCCTTCAGATATTGAGGCTGGAGCTGCAGAAACAGCAGTCCTAAGAGGACCAGGCTTCAGGGGCTGGGGGAGAGAGAAGGGGGAGGCAAAGCTATGGGGTCTTGGAAGATGAGGACCACAAACCTGCACTGGGTGCACAAATTGTGATAGTGAACCATTGCTGCACCAGGTCCATATCTACATCTCGGCCATCAGGAGGATGCCCCTTTCCTCATCTGTATGCAGGGAGATTAGATGGAGGGGGCTGTCTATTCCATGAGCAGCCATTCTTCATTGGCTTGCGGGGCAACCGGGCAGCATTGAGTCAATGCAAGATTCCTGGAGAAAGCAGATGGGTAAATTCTTCTTCCTCTCTCACAGCAACACTTGAACCCACCGATATTTTCATTTCATTTTCATTTCACTTTTACCTATTCTGCCTTTCTATATTACTACATGCAAGGCGGTTTACAGCAACAAAGAACACGTGCCTTATAATAATCTGATACAATTCTGAAAGAAGAAGAAGAGGAAGAAGAGTTTGGATTTGATATCCCGCTTTATCACTACTAAGGAGTCTCAAAGCAGCTAACATTCTCCTTTCCCTTCCTCCCCCACAACAAACCCTCTGTGAGGTGAGTGGGGCTGAGAGACTTCAGAGAAGTGAGACTGGCCCAAAGTCACCCAGCAGCTGCATGTGGAGGAGCGGGGAAGCGAACCCGGTTCACCAGATTACGAGTCCACCGCTCTTAACCACTACACCACACTGGCTCTTATTACACTGAAAGTTGTAATAAGACAACTTTAAAATGGAACCACTTATATCAAATAACGTAATATTCAATACTCTATTAAAATATAATAGCACACACTAAAATTAACTCTCAAAACATCAGCAAATAACAATTAAACAGAAATTCACTCTTAACAATTACAATAAATAATTACTAAACTATGATCAATAAAAATCAAGCCACAATGCAGAAAATACCACAATGCGTACAAACCATGTAAAAGGATCAAACTGAGAAACAAAGACACAACTTTAAAATTTGTTTTTATATCCAAAGAAGCTGATTGCTGAAGGATTCATGACAGATGAAAGAAAGGACTTTCCCACACAGCGCAGAGTGGAACTGTGGGACTCCTTGCCACAAGATGTGGTGGCCACCAACCTGGCTGGCTTTAAAAGAGGGTCAGGCGGATTTTTGGAGGCTACAGATGGCTACTAGCCACGCAGGCCATGCTCTCCCTCTGCTGATGGGGGTGGCAAATGCCTCAGAATTCCAGTTTTTTTGGGATTCACCCTTAGCTTTGCTACACACTTCCTAGGTAAATATCTGGGTTCGCCAGCCTTTCTTTCTCTGGGAAAGCTTGCATTCCAGTGTTGAATCAGAGCAAATGTCAGTGTGCAGAAAAGCCCATTGCTGCTTGCTGCAATTCAGGGCTAAATTGTGGGTTTTCCTGGGGAAAGAGGCAGGAGAAAAGGAAACATTGCGAGAATATTATATGCCGAAAAATGATGGGAAGATGCAGAACCCACGACAGAGGCGTGGCAGTTGAAAATGATGGAATACGTTGAACTAGCAAGTTTAACCAGTAAAACTAGAGAGCAAGATGAGAGAGCCTTCAAGGAGGATTGGAAAATGTTTATAGATTATTTTTTTTAAAAAAACTATTGGAAAATTTATAAATAAAAGTTATTTTTTTTAAGGGAAATATTGCTTACACACAGACCTGTCCCTAAAAAGGCAGCGAAAAAGGAAGGGTGGAAGAGCCCGTTCTTGCTGTGTTTGGCCAATGGGAGAACAGGATCCCTTATTTGATGGAGGTCAAATAGTTTATGGCCTGATCAGCTGCCCTGCAGTGTTGGCAGAAAGGTTGCCTTTTGCAACGCAGTTCCAGGGCCAATAAAGAGAGTCTGTTTAAATGATGGGAGTCTGTAAAACCAGCGGGGGAGTCCATTTGGCTGGAAACCAAATGGAAGGACATCAGCAGAGCCGGCTGGACCAGATGGACGGGGACCCATCTAGTCACAGAGTCATAGAATTGCAGCATTGGGAGGGGACCCGAAGTGTCATCTAGTCCAGCCCTCTGCAATGCAGGAATCTCAGGAGAAGAATCCCTGGTAGGTGGCCACCCAGCCTCTGATAATAATAATAATAATAATAATAATAATAATAATAATAATAATAATTTATTATTTGTACCCCGCCCATCTGGCTGGGTTTCCCACCCACTCTGGGCAGCTTCCAACAAAGACTAAAAATACATTAAAATGTCACACCTTAAAAACTTCCCTGAACAGGGCTGCCTTCAGATGTCTTCTAAATGTCAGGTAGTTGTTTATCTCTTTGACATCTGATGGAAGGGTGTTCTACAGGGCAGGTGCCACCACCGAGAAGGCCCTCAGTCTGCTTCCCTGTAACCTCACTTCTCTCAGGGAGGGAACCACCAGGAGGCCCTCAGAGCTGGACCTCAGTGTCCAGGCTGAATGAAGGGGGTGGAGACTCTCCTTCAGGTATTCTGGGCCAAGGCTGTTTAGGGCTTTAAAGGTCAGCACCAACACTTTGAACTGTGCTCAGAAACGTACTGGGAGCCAATGATTAAGCCTCCGGTTCCTACATTGCAGGGGGTTGGACTAGATGACGCTTAGGGTCCCTTCCAGTTCTACAAATGCCCTGTCTATTATCCTCCAAGCATTTAACCCTTGCTGGATCCAGGACACCAGTAATGAGAAGGGACTTGGGCATCATGCAGACTAAGCTTGCAACAACACACACCTCCCTCAAGCTTTCCCCAGAGGACTCCGTTTCCAGACCTGTTTTCATCTTGGTCACCATACTCCCCACATGTTCAACATGATGCCCTCACTGTGCCCCAGTGGGAACGCCTAAAACTGGATCTGAGCACAGCAGCTGCTCCCACCTGTGGTTCTTCGGAAGCATTACTTTCTCTGAAAGTAACCCCACTAGGATTTATGGATTTGGGGATTTCATAACACCACTAGGATTGCAACCACCTTTCCTATAAGCAAGACTCACAGAATCATAGAATTGTCGAGTTGGAAGAGATTCCCAGGGGTCCTCTAGTCCAACCCCCTGAAATGCAGGAATCTCAGCTCAAGCATCCATGGCAGATGGCTTAGAAACCTCCAAGGAAGGAGAGTCACAAGCTCCTGAGGGAGACTGTTCCACTCTCGAACAGCTCTTACTGTCAGAGAGAATTGTAAAGTATTGCACTTGGGCAAAAAAAAATAAAAAAAAAATGAGAGGCACAAATACAAGATGGGTGACACCTGGCTTGAGAGCAGTACATGTGAAAAGGATCTAGGAGTCTTGGTTGACCACAAACTTGACATGAGCCAACAGTGTGACGCGGCAGCTAAAAAAGCCAATGCAATTCTGGGCTGCATCAATAGCAGTATAGCATCTAGATCAAGGGAAGTAATAGTGCCACTGTATTCTGCTCTGGTCAGACCTCACCTGGAGTACTGTGTCCAGTTCTGGGCACCACAGTTCAAGAAGGACACTGACAAACTGGAACGTGTCCAGAGGAGGGCAACCAAAATGGTCAAAGGCCTGGAAACGATGCCTTATGAGGAACGGCTAAGGGAGCTGGGCATGTTTAGCCTGGAGAAGAGGAGGTTAAGGGGTGATATGATAGCCATGTTCAAATATATAAAAGGATGTCACATAGAGGAGGGAGAAAGGTTGTTTTCTGCCGCTCCAGAGAAGCGGACACGGAGCAATGGTTCCAAACTACAAGAAAGAAGATTCCACCTAAACATTAGGAAGA
Organism: Podarcis filfolensis; assembly: GCF_964270895.1. NCBI lineage: Eukaryota > Metazoa > Chordata > Lepidosauria > Squamata > Lacertidae > Podarcis > Podarcis filfolensis. Next base: position 2,219,483 of record NC_139622.1, read on the forward strand.
ACTAATGTAAGAGCTGTTCGACAGTGTGGTGGAGTGTCCTTCTTTGGAGTGTGGTGGAGTCTCCTTCTTTGGAGGTCTTTAAGCAGAGGCTTGACAACCATATGTCAGGAGTGCTCTGATGGTGTTTCCTGCTTGGCAGGGGGTTGGACTCGATGGCCCTTGTGGTCTCTTCCAACTCTATGATTCTATGATTCTATGAGAGTTCTTCCTGATGTTTAGTTGGAATCTCCTTTCTAGTAACTTGAAGTCATGGGTTCAAGTCCTGCCCTCCAGAGCAGAAGAAAACAAGCTTGTTCCTTCTTCCATGTTCCTTCTTCACACTGAGAGCCAGTGTGGTGTAGTGGTTAAGAGCGGTAGTCTTGTAATCTGGGGAACCGTGTTTGCATCTCCGCTCCTCCACATGCAGCTGCTGGGTGACCTTGGGCCAGTCACGCTTCTCTGAAGTCTCTCAGCCCCACTCACCTCACAGAGGGTTTGTTGTGGGGGAGGAAGGGAAAGGAGAATGTGAGCCGCTTTGAGACTTCTTAAAGGGAGTGAAAGGCGGGATATCAAATCCAAACTCTTCTTTTTCTTCTTCTTCTTCCATGTGGCAGCCCTTGAGATATTTGAAGATGGCTCTTCTATCTCCTCTTTCCCAGGCTAAACATCTCCAGCTCCTTCAACCATTCCTCATCAGGCTTGGTTTCCTGTTTCCTGTTTCCTCCAGCATCTTCCCAAGAGACTTTTACACATTTAATAGCTGCACATAGAAATTCAACAGGTGCAGCGCCTGTTACTGCAGCTCCATGATAAGGTGTACCTGTTGATTTTTCTGTTTTTGCACTGCTGTTAAAGGCAGAGGAGCCTCACTCAAGAAAGGAGTTGGCACATCCGGTTAGGCTGTATTGAAATAATGTTTTGTTAAGTTTCCTCTCTTTTAAACGCAGATCAGCTTTTTCTCTTCTTGCTACTAGATGATGGGTTTAACAACCACTGCATCTGTATCTGGCAGCAGGGTGCTGATCCAAAATTATGTTGTGGCTGAAGCATTATTTTTTTAAATAATAAAAATAATAAATTGGAAACAGAACGACTGGACCAGGAAGAGAAGGCGAGCGCCAGTGTGGCAGTAACTGGCCACAAGGTCACCCAATGAGCTTCATGGCCAAGTGGAGGATTTGAACCCTGGTCTCCCAGGTTTAGTAAGACACTCCAACCACCACCCTGCACTGTCTCTCTTGCAAGTGACATAGCAAACTATGAATATTTATAAGAGTTATCTTCACAGCACATTATGGCTTAAAAGAAAACTATTACAAGATTGTATATAGCAGACCCTCCCAGTGCCCCTATTTTCCAGGGACAGCCCTGGATTTACAGAATCTGTCTTGGTTTCTGATTTTCCTTAGGACATTCCTATTTTCATTTGAGAAATGCGGGAGGGTATGTACACCTTCCAGCTTGTCAGCATCCTTCCTAAATTGTGGCACTCAGTGGTCTGCCCAAGGCAGAAGAGAGCGGGACTATTATTTCCCTTGACCTGGACGCTAGACTTCTGTTGATGCAGCCTAGAGTAGCATTCGCCTTTGTTGCTGCTGCATCACCCTGTGGACTCATGTTCGGCTTGTGGTCCACCAAGACCCCTCGGTCCTTTTCACATGTGCTGCTAGCAAGCCAGGTGTCCCCCATCCCATATTTGTGCATCTGGATCTTCCTGCCTAAGTGCAGAACCTGACATTTGCTCCTACTGAAATTCGTTTTGCTAGCTTGGGCCCAGTTCGCCAATCTTCTAAGGTCATCTTGAATCCCGATTCTGTCTCCCCCTCCCAGTTTGGTGTGAGATGCAAACTGGAGTCTTCTTCTGCAGCCCCCACAGAGAGGGAGTTGACTTGCTTGCCCCCGGAGGAGCTTGCTGGTTGCACCCCTGTTTGAGTCTCTGCTCCATCTCTTCCCACCAACAGGCTGCTTCCTTACAGGGATTAAATGTCTCTGCTGAGCTAAACTGGGACATTCAAGTTACTCCAGGTGCAGAGGGGATGCTGTCTCAGAGAGTGCTACCTGTCGCATCTCTGCATGACCCTGTGTGCTGGGTTCACCTCCTTCTTGTCAGACAGCGCACCTGGAAAACACACACACACACCAAACACAAGGAGGTATATGCCGCTTCATAGAATCATAGAGTTGGAAGGGACCCTGAGGGTCATCTAGTCCTACCCCTGCAATACAGCTGTCCCTTACGGGGATTAAACATGCCATCTTGGTGATATCAACACCATGCTCTAACCAGCTGAGCTGTGTGGAGAGTCACCTGGGAACTACTCTCCACTCCTCTGCTCCTTGCTTTCCAGTAGACTGCGCCTGAATGCGGAGGTTCGCTGTTAAGAGGTTGTGCACAGCAATTGCCAGCAAAGCTATTGCACGACTCGGAATCCACCAGGACCGAAAAGGGGTTCTGAAGCTAGCCGATGGAATAAGCTTGAAGGTTTGTCCTGCAGGATTATATCAAAGGTCCTGTGGGAGTGAGTTCCATAGGTCAACTCTGTGCTGCATGGACATTATTTTACCTGTCCTGAATCTTCCAACTTTCAGCTTCATGGGATGCCCAGAGGTTGTAGCATTATGAGAGATGGGGGGAAACTTTCCTCTATCCACTTCTTCCACACAATGCAGTTATCTAAATTTTCAGCATGTCGCCTTGCCGTTTCTCTGAACTTAAAAGCACCCAAAGGCAACGGACCACAGTTTGCAGACCCCTCAGCTCAAAGGAGCACAAAGCAGTGTCCACAGAGTTCTCCTGCCCCATTTTGTCCTTGCAACAACCCTGTGAGGTAGGCTAGGCTGAGAGAGAACGAAGAACACCTGGAGGGATGTGGGTCTCCCTGTCCCTCACCTGGGCACAGATATTCCCCCTCTCCCAGAACCCTCCTGGATTCCCTCGCTGCTTGTATAGCAATATCTGCACAATACTACAATTCCTGGCACCCTTGGAACTACAGTTCCTGGGATCTTTCACGGGGAAAGCCATGCACTGGAGGCAGTTCCACCAAACGACGTGGCCCTCTCCTTTTCTCTCTCATGAACCCTCCTGCGCCCCCTCTTCTCTTAATCTCAGGGTCGTGGGTTCAAGTTCCACATTGGGCCAAAAATTCCTGCATTGCAGGGGGTTGGTCTAGATGACCCTCAGGGATCCCTCCCAAATCCACAATTTGACGTTCCTGTGAAAATCCACACTGAAACACTGATGAACTTTCACAAGAACTTTAGAAGTTGCAAACTGAGGTTGAAATGTAGGATTTGCCCCTCCATGTTTTATTATTAAATTTTGGTTTAGCCGTTTAGAATTGCAGAGTCGGAAGGTTCCCCAGGGGTCATCTAGTCCACCCCCCCTTAGCACAGGCCAACTCTACGATTCTCCTGCCTGAACCCCCATTTCCCTCCACCCCCCAGAGCGATGTCTGGAGGTTTTCGGGGGGGGACGACACCCACACCTCCCCTTTACGGCAGACCCCCTTGCAGCCCTCCCTGGCGGCGGAAACAATGGCCTGTGTTTGTTGGGAAGGAGAGAAAGAGTCGTCAAAAGAGTGTCTCGCTTGAAAGACTGAATGGAGGCCAGCCTGAGGAGGGGGGGTGCAGCCCCCTCGCCTATTGGAGGCCTGAACAGCTGTGAAAGGGGCTCGTCCAATTTTCCCACGCTCGGACGAAGGGCCCCGCCAGGGTCAACCCCCCCAACGCTAATATATACACAACCCGCGTCCTCCATTTGGAGGGGCGTTTGTTTAGTGCACAGAGACAGCCCTGACACTAATTTCACCGTCAATTTGCTTTAAAAAAAAACACACCTCGCCGTCCGTCCCATCCCCCCACTGCCCCACCGCCTTTTGTTGCTGTGGGGATAAAAGATGGGGGGGAGGCAGGGGCGAACACCCCCCTGAAAAACCATACTGAAAAACAGGGAGAAACAAAAAAGGTGTCTCAGCCGCCCAGAAATTAAAACTCGGCCGTGGACTCTCACAGAGACACACCAAACCCCTCTTTCAGCGTCTGGCTAGGTTGCCGGCAAGGTCAAGATGAAAGTTCACGCAGAGGGATATTGGGGAAGGGGGCTGGAGGTTTCCGAAGGGCCATATAGCGGTGGGGTCAGGATGCAGTGAAGGTACAGAACCTGGAAAACTTGCTCCTTCCAGTCTGGAGCATATTGGGTGGGGTAGCAGTCAATGGATCGAGGCTGAATCCCAACCAGTGCTGTTTCTGGGGGACAGGGGTCAGTCAGGTGGGGGGGACCTAAAGGACCAGGTGCGCAGCCTGGGGTTCATTTTGGACTCACCGCTGCCTACCAGCTCCATCTGAGACCCTCCCTGCCTGCTCCCTGTCTTGCCAGAGTGGTGTATGCTCTGGTTATCTCCTGCTTAGGCTACTGCAATGAGCTCTCTGTGGGGCTACCTTTAAAGGTGACTCAGAAACTACAGCTAATCCAGAATGTGGCAGCTAGACTGGTGACTGGGACCATATAACTCCAGTCTTAAAGGATCTTCACTGGCTCCCAGTAAGTTTCTGAGCTGGTGCTGACCTTTAAAGCCCTAAACAGCCTCGGCCTTGAAACCTGAAAGAGCGTCTCCACCCCCATCGTCCAGCCTGGACGCTAAGATCCAGCACTGAGGGCCTTCTGGCAGTTCCCTCACTGCAAGAAGTGAGTTAGAGGGAACCAGGCAGAGGGCCTTCTTGGTGGTGGCGCCCACCCTGTGGAACACCCTCTTATCAGATTTCAAGGAGATAAACAACTATATGACTTTTAGAAGATGGCAGCCCTGTATGGGGAAGGTTTCAGTGTTTGATGTTTTACTGTGCTTAATCTGTTTAATTTGTTGGAAGCTGCCCAGAGTGGCAACCCAGTCAAATGGGTGCATATAATAAAGTATTATTATTATTATTATTATTATTATTATTATTATTATTATTATATCTACCCAGAGTGCAGAAGGAGCCTGTGCATTGAAAAGAATCAGGCAAGGTGTCTCTCTTGGCCCCAATCCCCGGAGAATCAGTGCCAGCTGAGAGTAGACTGCTTTCGGTCTCTGAGGAGACTGGGCCCAGTTCTTTGCTGGTGCACGAAGAATACAGTAAGAACAAATTAAAACACAATAAGATCTGTCCACGTGTTTTTGAGTCTCTGAGCCTGTTGCTGCAGGCATGAGGACTAAGCCTTTTTTTAAATAAAGTAATCTCTTATAAGAAAAAAATGGAGTTGGCTTTTACAGCCCAACTCCCCATCAAGGGATGGCAGTGCACCCTAAGTCCATTATCATTCTGGGAAGAATGAGCAGAGACCGGAGCCAGTTGAGGAAAGCAAGGAAGATCGTTTCCTCCTGTTGTAGCAGGACTCTCCCCCCCTCACTTTGTAAGGAGGTGAGGCGACCCGGAACAAAAGTGTGCAAGAACTTTATTTAGAACTTGCCCAACTCCTTAGCCAAAGTCCACCCCAAAGCATCGTACAGAAAGAGGCAGGCCACAACAGAAATTTGAGAGTGTGCCTTGTCTCCTGACAATCAAGATACTGTCCAGAACGTGGCACCTAGAATTGTAGCATCCTGGAATTGTAGCTTTGGACAGAATCCCCGTGGATCATCTAGCAATGGCAATGCAAGACTGACCTCTGACCCTAAGTTCTGAATGCGAAACCAGGGGACCTGGAAATCTGGTCTCAACAGGAAGCTGAGCCAGGCAGGGGACTCTCCCACTCCTTCCCTGGAGGTGCCCTCAGGGGCTGAACCTGCATGTCAAACAGGGGCTCTGCCATGAAGCTGCAGCTCTCCTTCCCAGGACAGGACTACATGCCTGGCATTTGGTGGTAGGCTGCCCCTGAACACGGAAGCTCTACCTAGCTCTTTAGCATTCAATGCCTCGGTCCATCCTCTTAGAAGCAATCTGGTTCCTTGGGAAACCCCAGTTTGGCTGCTGCACAGAATCATAGAATCGTAGAGTTGGAAGGGATCCCAGGGTCATCTAGTCCAACCCCCTGCAATGGAGGAATCAACAGTCTCTCAATCTCCATATTTTCTGCACTGACTGCCCAGGGTTTCAGACAGGGAGGTTCCCCCAGTCCTGCTGGGGATTTCAACCCAGGCTTGATGCTGTACAGCTGTGATAATCCCTGACAACGGAAAAGCTAACTGCTGGCCTCATGGTTCTGAATGAGTTGCTCATCTCAATAAAAGCTACATGAAATAAAGGGCACAGCCAACATGATTTAAAATAGCCCAAAGTCATTCTAGTACACATCATTTAGTATTGCATACATGGATGGAAAATAACAAGGCTTCTGCTTGTTCATTTCTAGGGCATGTGCAGAGTGCCCGCCCTGAAGCCCACAACTACAGCCAAGTTAAGGCTTTTGATTTTTGGGTGGTGGTGTGGAAGAATGTTCATTTCACAGTTTGGTACAAAGCCCTTGAGGCGTTTTGGTTTGCAACACCCAGTAGCCAGCATGACCAATGGTCAGGGACAGTGGAAGTCAGAATCAAGCAAGATGCAGAGAGCCACAGGTGCTTCTCAGTCTTGACAGTCTTCAGCTAAATGGTCCAACTCTGGGTAAAGCCACTTCCTGAACTCCTGTTTAAACCAGAGTCTTGAGGAGCAGCATCTTGCTTTATTTTAAAGGGAAGAACCATTGCTCAGCGGTAGGAGACCTGTTTTGCAGGCAAAAGAAGAAGAAGAGTTTGGATTTGATATCCCGCCTTTCACTCCCCTTCAGGAGTCTCGAAGCAGCTAACATTCTCCTTTCCCTTCCTCCCCCACAACAAGCACTCTGTGAGGCTGAGAGACTTCAGAGAAGTGTGACTGGCCCATGGTCACCCAGCAGCTGCATGTGGAGGAGCGGAGACGTGAACCCAGTTCACCAGATTACGAGTCCACCACGCTTAACCACTGCACCACACTGGCTTTCCGGGGTATTGGGAAAAGTTTTCAATTAGCAATAATTGCGCCTCGGATTAACCTCATTGGTTACGATACTGCCACTGCGCAAAGCAGTGAAAAGAAAAGAAAAGAAAAGAAAAGAAAAGAAAAGAAAAGAAAAGAAAAGAAAAGAAAACACCCAAGTTGAGATGGAAATTCTCTGATCTGGAAGGGCGACTAGTCCGATTTGGTATACGGCAGCCAATTAGGTCCCTGTCTTCCAAAGGGAGCCTGTCTAGCAATTGCAAAATTCTCATCATCAGGACATCTCAGAAGAAATAACCAGGAGCAAAAGCTCCACTCCCATCAAGACGCAGTAGCAGCCACATCACTTTAAGAAGAAAGATTAGGTACATTCTCCCGAGGAAAGACAGGCCTATGGACCTGCTGTTAAGTCAGGATATTAAGGGAACATCCACACACAGGCACAGTCTACCTCAAAGTAGCAGCTCCCTGGGGATCAATGCCACGAGAGGCCTCACTGCCCTGTGGCCCTGACTGCATGGGCTTCCCCTCAGGGGCTGGCTGCTGCTGAAACCAAGACGAGTCCATGATTTTAATTGACTGTAATTGTTGACATGAGCCAACAGTGTGACGCGGCAGCTAAAAAAGCCAATGCAATTCTGGGCTGCATCAATAGGAGTATAGCATCTAGATCAAGGGAAGTAATAGTGCCACTGTATTCTGCTCTGGTCAGACCTCACCTGGAGTACTGTGTCCAGTTCTGGGCACCACAGTTCAAGAAGGACACTGACAAACTGGAACGTGTCCAGAGGAGGGCAACCAAAATGGTCAAAGGCCTGGAAACGATGCCTTATGAGGAACGGCTAAGGGAGCTGGGCATGTTTAGCCTGGAGAAGAGGAGGTTAAGGGGTGATATGATAGCCATGTTCAAATATATAAAAGGATGTCACAGAGAGGAGGGAGAAAGGTGGTTTTTTGCTGCTCCAGGGAAGCGGACACGGAGCAATGGATCCAAACTACAAGAAAGAAGATTCCACCTAAACATTAGGAAGAACTTCCTGACAGTAAGAGCTGTTCGACAGTGGAATTTGCTGCCAAGGAGTGTGGTGGAGTCTCCTTCTTTGGAGGTCTTTAAGCAGAGGCTTGACAACCATATGTCAGGAGTGCTCTGATGGTGTTTCCTGCTTGGCAGGGGGTTGGACTCGATGGCCCTTGTGGTCTCTTCCAACTCTATTATTCTATGATTCTATGATTCTATGATTTGATGCAGCCAAGATGGCTAAGTTGAGCCTCCAGTGTCAGAGGCAGTCCAGCACTCTCTTTTATCCCCCTCCAGGCATCATTATCATTCCCATTCCCTTCAGGGTCTTTCTCTCCACTCACTCTGTTAACATCCCACTCTGCAAAAAAGAAAAATTATCTTTCTTTCTCCAGATTGTAGGCTCCTGGAGGCAGAGGACTGCTGTTTCTCTGTTCTGCAATATGAAATGTTGTTGTTTTAATCAAGGATGTTGTGAGATGAGAAAACTTTATCCATTGCTTGCTTTTTATAGAAATACTTTAAAAAATGTAAATATAAATTAAATAATAACTGTTTTCCTTCACTCCCTTCAGGTAGAAACCTTGCAAATAAAGGTGAGGAAATATATCAGCACATGATTCTATGATTCTGTTCTAGGAGATCTGGTGTTATATGAGAGAGGGAGAAAATATTTTCTCTATCCTCTTTCTCCCTGCCTTTTATACAGATCAGTCATTTCTCATCTGAAACATGCCTTCCCTCTAATTTAAAAGCCCCAGAAATTGCCACTTTTTCTCATCGGGGAGTTGCTCCAGCTCCTCAAGGGCTGCCAGTAATGACCTCTAAATTGGGCAGCTTTAAAATGGAATGACACAAAATCACGGAATAGTTTGAACTTGCTGTTTCTTCCTCCCAGCTCTTCCTCCTTTCCTCGTGTGCCGTGTCCTTTTAAGCTGCGAGCCTGATATTTTCGCAAAAGAAATTACGCTGGTAGTTTCAGGACCGACAGAAGGAAGGGCTTCCTCACACAGTGCAAAGTAAAAACACAGAATTTGCTCCCACAAAATTTTGTGATGGCCACCGACTATAGAGGACCGTTACTATGGTGACAATTTTATCATTAGACTGTCTGCCAGTTTGCTTTTTCTTATGTTTTTCTTATGTTTTTATCACTGATGTTCTGTAATGTGTTTTTAATGTACACTGCCCTGGGATCTTCTGATCAAGGATGGTATATTAATTGAAATAATAATAATAGGTGAGACCAATTCACAGATGCCCACAAGTTGTGGTGTTATATGAATGCATGAGGAAATCTTCTCTCAATCCACTTTCTCCATTCCACACACCATTTTATACCCTCCCTTAAACTAGCCTTTTCTCTAAACTTAAGAAAGCCCCCAAACTTTGCAAGGTCCCTTCATTGGGGAGTCGCTCCGTCCCCTTGACCATTTTCCTACTTTTTTGTGGGGGTCCCTTTTCCTGCACCTAAATTTATTCTAAAGATAATGAATCCCCCCTCTCTCGCCCAACACCATTCATGCTTACACAAGCCTTTCTCTGTTCAGGCTGCCCCCCCCCGCCTGCCTTCGAAGACTTTTTCCTGAAAGTGCCCCACTTTGCAAACCGGGAGACTGTTTAGCCCCTGAACAAAGAAGTTTAAAAAAGAACTTGGACTGGCAGATCTGAACTGGACTCTCAATATCCGCCCAAGCCAGGCAAGCCCATTCAGTGCCTGGTGGAGTCAAAACTGAACAGAAATGGCCTCCGATCCAGCTGCCTCACCTTGGCACCGGGAGAGCGGGCACGGGCGGCCCTCCATTGTGGCACGGAGGAAGCTGGTGACAAAGCAAGCCTCCAAAGGACATAGGAAAATGGACCCAGCGAAATGCCAAATGACCCCCCCACTGCCTTTTCAAGTGCCAACTGAGCTATTTCCGAGTCCTTGGCAGACTCATCCCTCTCATTGGGGTCATCCCTCGCCACAGTGTGCCAAGAACATAGCGACAAAAGCGAAGGCTTCTGCAAAATGTTTGGCCCTCCCGCCGACCAGCCAGCCCCTGCCCTCTGGCAGGCTACTCCACTGCATCCTCCGCCCTCTCGGTTTTCTGTTACTTCTCCCCCACCCCAGTCTGCTGGTACTCCTTCTGCGCAGGGAAGGCTCGGGCCCATTGCCACTCACTCCGGAACATGGCAAATATTCCTTCCTCTCAGGGGGTTGGGCTGGATGACCCCTGGGGTCTTTCCAACTCTACAATTCTATCATTCTATGAAATACAGGGGGGAAGATAGACAGACAGAGAGGAGACCCTCCAATTTTCCAGGGACAGTCCCGGAATTACAGAAGCCATCCCGGTTTCTGATTTGATCCCGGAATGTCCCTGTTTCCCTTTTCCTCCATGTCTCGGAGGACAATTAAAAGTGGTTTGTGTGTAGGTGCACAAAGAGAGTCCTGTTTATACAGAAAATGAAATTCCTGCACCAAATGAAGGAAACAGTGAAGCTGGCATACGAAGCCCTTCCTATATTTTTGGAAGAAAATGTCACCAATCCACTTTAAATTCTTTACAGTGGTACCTTGGTCCTCAAACGCCTTGGCACTCAAACAACTTGGAACCCAAATACTACAAACCTGGAAGTAAGTGTTCTGTTTTGGGAACATTTTTCGGAAGCCGAATGTGCTCCATTTTGAGTGTTACGCTTCCTTTTTTGAGTGTTACACTGAGGTCTGTTTTTACTATTTATTTTGTGTTTTTGTTTTTGCAGCTCTCTCTTTTTGTTTCTGTGACCGTGTGGAACCCAGTTCAGCTACTGATTGACTGATTGTGTGACTGCAGTACATTGTTTATTATTTTCATTTTATGGATCAATGGTCTTGTTAGATAGCAAAATTCATGTTAAATTGCTGTTTTAGGGGTTGTTTTAAAAAGTCTGGAACAGATTAATCCATTTTGCATTACTTTCTATGGGAAAGCACGCCTTGGATTTGGAACGCTTTGGTTTTGGAACCAACTTCCGGAACGGATTAAGTTTGAGAACCAAGGTACCACTGTAATTGCAATGCTTCTGCAGCCAGCCATTTCCTAGGAAACGTGGGGAATGTTGATTCCTTTACTGCAAATGGAGCCTTGCCCTGTCTACTCAGAAGTAAGCCCCACTGTATTCAGTAGAGCTTACTCCCAGGTAACTTGGTCAAGACTGGGCTGCCTTACACTGTGATCCTAAGCATTTTCACTCAGAACTAAGTCCCACTGAGTTTAATAGGATTTTCTGCCTAGCATGTTTCTGATCCTTCTCAGTTTCATTATTATTATTATTATTATTATTATTATTATTATTATTATTATTTCCTGTTTTCCCCCTGACAGGGACTCAAGGCAGCTCAAATCCTATATCCTATTTCCTGCCATTTATCTGTGGAAGGTGTTGCACACAATCCCTTCCTTCACACATTTTTCCTTCACAACAACCTTGTGAGGCAGGTTCAGCGGAGAGGTTGGAGGTGGCTCAAGGTGACCAATGTTGATGTGCCCACGAGGTCTACGTGTGCAGGAGAAGCTTCCTGATGTAAAATAGGGTGTCCCACCTGAGAAATGTTGGAGGGTATGAGAAAGATAGATAGATAGATAGATAGATAGATAGATAGATAGATGATATAGATAGATAGATAGATAGATAGATAGATATAGATAGATAGATAGATAGATAGATAGATAGATAGATAGATAGATGATAGATATTGATATCTCAAGACTGGTTGGTGCATAAAAATAGAGTTATCTATACAGTGGTACCTCGGTTTTTGAACGTCTCGGAAGTCGAATGTTTCGGTTTTCAGATGCCAAAACCCCGGAAGTAAATGCTTCCGTTTTTGAGCACGCCTCGGAAGTAAAGGGCTTCTGCTGAGGTTTTTTTTTTTAAAAAAAATTCTCTATTGAATGTGCAGACCGCCCTTCGCGCATCGGTTTTCGAACGTTTCAGAACTCGAACGGTCTTCCAGAACAGATTACGTTCGCAAACTGAGGTACCACTGTATATATAAAAAGTTAAATCTTGATTTTAAAATATAAACCTGTTAACACTACAGTATGTAACACAATAGAGTTTTTTTAATAATAATGATATTTCGTAGTGATAAAAAAGCTAACCATTAGAAAATGGATTTTATACACAACCTGCTTTTTTAAAAAATGTTTTGTATGTAATTGCAATTAGGGTTTTTCTGTTCTTAAAATTGTTTTTACACATAATGCAGTTTTAAAAAAACTTATGTGTGTGTGAAATTATTGAACAGGAGTGCAGTCATTATGATTCTTAAATGAAATAAACAAACAAGGAAATCTCCTCTTGTTTTTCTTACTATAGTCCCGCTCATAGGCGGCCCATTGGAAACTTGGGTCCAGTAACTTTAATGTGTCTACTCTGAGTAAAACTTTGTTGGATACATCCCCTTTCCCACACACTGCAACTATGACTAGGACTTGGGAGAGACCCGAGTTCGAATCTGCCACTCAGCCACCAATCTCACTGGGGGAATCTTGGGGCCAGTCACTATATCTCTCAGCTTAACCTGCCTCACAAGGTTGTTGGTGGGAGAGGATAGAAAGGGCCAAGGACCTCTGGGAGAGTGCCTGCTCTGCATGCAGGAGGTCTTGGCTTCGAATCCCTGGCAGCATCTCCAGGCAAGGCTGGGAGAGAGGCCTGCCTGAAACCCTGGAGTGCTGCTGCCAGCCAGTGTGGGCAACACCAAACAGCATGTGCCAGCTTCCAGTGTTCCTAAGGATAGCTAAATAATTGAGGGGATCCATGGTCTGGAAGTGGGACGTGGGTGGCGCTGTGGGTTAAATCACAGAGCCTAGGACTCGCCGATCAGAAGGTCGGTGGTTTGAATCCCCGTGACAGGGTGAGCTCCCGTTGCTCTGTCCCTGCTCCTGCCAACCTAGCAGTTCGAAAGCACGTCAAAGTGCAAGTAGATAAATAGGTACCGCTCTGGCGGGAAGGTAAACGGCGTTTCCGTGCGCTGCTCTGGTTCACCAGAAGCGGCTTAGTCATGCTGGCCACATGACCCGGAAGCTGTACACCGGCTCCTCGGCCAGTAAAGCGAGAGAGTCGGCCACGACTGGACCTAATGGTCAGGGGTCCCTTTACCTTTACCTTATGGTCTGGAAATTAAAGCACAGTGGACAGGAAGTTTTCTGGAGAGAGTGGGCTATTATAAGAAGAAAAGGGAAAGCATCTAGTGAATGTCAACTATTAGATTTTCATACACGCAGAATGAAGGAAAGGAACTTAGCTTAAAAATGATAATTATTATCATGGACTGATAATTTGTTGATTAACCTCACTTACAGATATTGCAAATGTTAAAATATTGTACGTGCAGGAATTGGAAAGTGGATAGCTAATGGCTAAGGATAAGTTTAAAAACACACAAAAAGCCTATTGTAATATAAGGTTAATTGTAAGGAACGGAATGTGAATTAGAAATAACGAGGGAAACAATGCAGCAACAAGAGAGAACTTTGGAAGCATCAATAACGGAGTGCAGGAAATTTGGGGGGGGGGATTCGTATTAAATTTGTTTGAATGATTTGGTAAATATCTGGAAAATAAAAATAAAAATGATCTGGCAAAAAAGGGATAACTTAATAAATCCCACTAGCAGGACCCAAGTGCCACAGCAACTGGGATTCAAAGATAGACTCTACTTGGACATGGAGTTTCCACCAAGCTGACATATGAGTCATAAGGCTGTCAGAAATGTCCTGCTGACTCAGTCCAGCATCCTGTCCTCCTGGGGGCTGGCCAAGGGCCCCAATCCTAAAAGCAAGGCATGAGCAACACCCTCCTCTCTTGTGGTTTCCACCAACTGCTATTCACAGATCCTCCAAGTGTCTCCATTTTCCAGGGACAGTCCTGGATTTACAGAAGCCGCCCGGTTTCTGATTTGATCCCGGAATGTCCCGCTTTTCCTTAGGACATCCCTATTTTCATCAGAGAAACGTAGGAGGGTCTGGAGTTATGCAACCCCCGGAGCCAAGGAGATAAGTAACGAGACAACCTTTAGAAGACATCGGAAGGCAGCCAGCATCGGGAGGTTTATAATGTTTAATGTTTTATTATGTTTTTATACATGTTTGAAGAGTATTGGTTATATGTGTTGGAAGCTGCCCAGAGTGGCTGGGGCAACCCAGTCAGATGGGTGGGGTAAGACGGGGTCCCTGCCATGGGAGCATATTCACCCAGTGCTTGACCAGCTGCACTGGCTCCTGGTGGAGTACAGGGTCAGGTTCAAGGTGCTTGTCTCGACCCTTAAAGCCCTTTGTGGCTTAGGGCCCTCGTATTTACAGGACTGCCTCTCCTGGTCTTCCCTGCAGAGGACCTTAAGGTCCATGAATAATCCTAGTTTAGAGGTCCCGGGCCCTAAGGAAGTCAGACTATCCTCCACCAGGGCCAGGGCCTTCTCAGTGATGGCTCCGACCTGGTGGAATGCTCTGTCCCAGGAGACCAGGGCCCTGCAGGATTTAACTTCCTTCCACAGGCCCTATAAGACAGAGCTATTCCGCCTGGCCTATAATTTGAATTCAGCCTGATCTTCTATTACCCTTCCCTTCCCTTTTATGAAGATCACCCGCTCTGGGATCCCACAGCTAATTCTCCCCTGGCCTCCTCGCTGGCCCAAGTAGGACCAATTCAGCCAGCTAGCCCTGGGGATTATCTAACTGATTTTTGAATTTTATTGTTTTTCGTGTTTTTATACTGTATTTTATGCTGCTTTTATAATTAAGTGTTTTAAAGTGTTTTAAATTTGTTGTTAGCTGCCCTGAGCTGGGTTTTTGAACTGGGAAGGGCGGGGTATAAATAAAAAATTAATAATAATAATAATAATAATAATAATAATAATAATGGCCATTGGTGGCCCTCTCCTCCGTGTGTGTGTGTGTGTGTGTGTGTGTGTGTGTGTGTGTTGACACTATAGTTGCCCTTTTAAAAATATAAATCTAGGGCCAGAAGATTTAGCAGAGTGAGGTGAGGCCATGGAGGCTGAGGGAAGAGAGAGATGGCCCAACTAGCTGTTTTCTATTCTCAGTGAACTACACAGATCATAAAACAGCCTGTCCCCCCACAATTCAGACTCCAGACAGATCCATTGTGTTGCCACCTCTCCGACGGGCAGGTGGTCTTCTGGCTGTCAGGATTTGCGGAGAGTGGGTCCCGGGGGTTTGTGTGTGTTGGGTCTAGATCAGAGCAGCTGGAACGAAGTGTGTCTGTGGATAACGTTTTTATTCAAAAGGTCACAGGGCCTTGGAATAAAATTTGGGAAGCAACACTCTTAAAACCCACTTCGTAGGGGGAAACGCCTTGAGATTACTACACAGATGGCTTCGCACAGCTTTGCAAACCCTGGAGGTTCTTAAGGAGAGGTTGGGTACGATCTAGTGGAGATTCTTGCATTGCAGAGGGTTGGACTAGTGGAC
This sequence comes from Podarcis filfolensis, assembly GCF_964270895.1. Lineage (NCBI taxonomy): Eukaryota > Metazoa > Chordata > Lepidosauria > Squamata > Lacertidae > Podarcis > Podarcis filfolensis. Next base: position 2,234,876 of record NC_139622.1, read on the forward strand.
CTTGAGGACCCCTCCCAACCCCACAGTTGTATGATACTATGATTCCACTGGGACGCGGGTGGCTCTGTGGGTTAAACCACAGAGCCTAGGACTTGCTGATCAGAAGTTTGGCAGTTCGAATCCCCGCGACGGGGTGAGCTCCCGTTGCTCCCTGCTCCTGCCAACCTAGCAGTTCGAAAGCACGTCAAAGTGCAAGTAGATAAATAGGTACCATTGTGGCGGGAAGGTAAACAGTGTTTCCGTGCGCTGCTCTGGTTTGCCAGAAGCAGCTTAGTCATGCTGGCCACATGACCTGTACGCCGCCTCCCTTGGCCAATAAAGTGAGATGAGCGTCACAACACCAGAGTCGTCCACAACTGGACTTAACTGTCAGGGGTCCTTTACCTTTTATGATTCCACAGTTGATGCCATACACTTGATGCATATTCAACACGCACTTAAAGGCCATGGTGTCCCCCAAAGCAACTACAAGGGGTTGGACTAGAGGACCCTCAGGGTCACTTCCAACTCTAGTGAAAGAGGCTTTTAATTTGCAAAACAAACAAACAAACAAACAATTCTCATTTTACAGATCAGCCTGGAAGATTTTTCCTTTTCAGTTTCGTGTTGCTTTTTACAATTGACTGTTGTTCCCTTCCCGGGAATAGCTTCTGATGCTAGGATACGGAGAAGGTCTGTAATCTCCAGAAAATTAATGGCATTTGGAAGACGAGACCTTAAAGTGGAGCCTATTTTAAGATGTTCTTTCTGACTCATCGGCTTGCGCCTCTGTGTGTGTGTGTGTGGGGGGAGAGTCCTCCCTCCCACCTTCTGCCACCTGCACAAACCAGGAAATTGTTATTTAACTACCTTTGCAGATGGTCCCCAGGAAGATGATGCCCAAGTAAGATGGCGAAGCTGAAGGAGGGTTGGAGGAAGTTGTCAAATTGTTGGGACAAAACAGATCTTTAAAGGTGGGGAATCATTTTGGTCTGAGGGACGCACTCAGCGCATGAACAGAGAGGTCAAAGTCGCTGGAGCTCTAAAAGTGATTTGTTACCTTTGAACACTACGCTGGTTTCTATAAACACAGGCAGCAGCCCTCTCCACCCCCCTCCAGGCGAGTGAGAGGCGTGACCTGAAATTAAGGGCACATTCCTGCCTTTCCCGGGGTTGGGCTGGATGACCCCTGGGGTCCCTTCCAACCTTACAATTCCATGATTCTACGATTCTATGAAAAATAATAGCAGTAATAATAAATTATTACCGTATTTTTCGCTCTATAACACGCATCTGACCATAACACGCATGTAGTTTTTAGAGGAGGAAAACAAGGAAAAAATATTCTAAACGAAACAGTGGATGTATGATTTTTATGGTTCATGCTGTGGCCACAGACATGTGATCTGACAGTGAGTTTGGGGTAGCCCAATGCAAAAATCCTGAGGATCCATGTGGATCCATGCTTTGTAACGTTTTTGCGCCATTGCGGCCCCATGAAACAGTGGGTGCGTGTGTGTTTTTTGGTGCAGGCTATAGCCATGGAAATGCTATGTGATCTGATGGTGAATTTGGGGTGACCCAGTGCAAAAATCCTGAGGATCCATGTGGATCCATGCTTTGTAACCACGTTTTAAGTGGGGAGGGAAGGAAAAGAACTCAAGGGACAAGGAGCACGCGTGGGGTGTGTGGAGAAGGAGCTTTTCTGCGAGCTGAGCGGGGGGGGGGGGGAAGAGCACTGTTGCTTTAAAGGTATACTTAAGGTATTTGCCCTGTGCCTGGGTTTTTTTTCCATTTAACAGTTTGCAGCCTTTTCCTTCCGCTCCTTGTTTTGAGGCAGAATAGATTTGAGCAAGTGAGGAGGACTTGGATTGCAGGGGATTCGCCATTAGCTGTGTAAAAGCGCTCCTCCTTGCAGCCTGAATGATAAGCAGCCACCAGCAGCAATAGAATGGAGCACAAAAAAGCGGTAGGGGCACTAGGACCCAGACAATGCTCAAATCTATCCTGCCTGAAAATAAGCTGCTCCGTCCCGCGGATCAGCTGAGACGCGGGGGGGGGGGGGGATTTGCGAAGTTTCCCCCTCTCCCTCATGCCCTCCCCAGCCTTTTTTTTTACTTCCTGGTTTTCACTGCGCTGGCTCAGAGCTCGAGGTTGGTTTTATTTTGCTGCTGGTTGCTTAAATTTTATCTTTCCTGCCATCCCTCTGCAGCCTCACTGCTCTGTTTAGAGAGCGCACGGACTTTTGCTAGCTCCGTCCCTCCTCCCGTGTAAGCGGCTGCTGCCGGCTTTGCTGCCATGACTCTCCTTCCCTCCCTCCTCCCCGGCTCCAGGTCGCTTTAAAGCAAGCAAAGCGAGAGCCTCGTAGAGTGTGTAAGCGGCTCCCGCTTTGCTTGACTGATGGCAGCCATGGCTCCGATCCGTGCATTCGCTCCATAACACGCACAGGCATTTTCCCTTACTTTCTAGGAGCAAAAAAGTGCGTGTTTTGGAGCGAAATTTACGGTAGTTTTGTAACCAGGGCACTGAGTATGCTTTGATTCTATAGTAGTTTAAAAGGAAGGAAAAGTTTCCTTGTTTCAAAAGAAAGAAAGTTCTAGCTCTCAGTTTTTAAGAAGATAGGCTTGAAAGTGTCTGGGCCAAGCCAAATGATATCTTGCCAGCCAGGGAGAGCAAGATTTTGAAGCCTGGCACAAGCTCTCCTTGGTCATCCATCCCACAACTGGAATCCTAGAAATGTAGAATTGCAAGGCACCCCAAAGGTCATCCAGTCCAACCCCCTGCAGGAATAATTAGCAGTAATCTGGATAAATTAGGCACTTAAAAAAACAAACCTCCTGCAATTCTATTATTGCTGCTGCTGCTGCTGCTGCTGGTATCCATCTCTCTTGGGAGACAACGGAGGAGTGTGTCATGGGCCAGGAGTCGGCTTCACCTGCTGAGCAGCAGCCTGAAGGAGCAGAAGGTGAGGTGACTCCACCTGTTGCTCATCAGCCTTCTTGCTCCTGATGTGAACCAGCTGACTCCAGCTTTCTCAAGCAGAATTTCCAGCCTCAGTCAGCTACTGGAAACAAAAAATTGTTGTTTCTGACCAGACCTTGCTGCTTCTTGTGACCTTGGGCCCTTGGCTTTCTTGACCCCCAGTTCATCTGACTATGTGAACTGAGATACTCTGGACCTTAGGGCTGGGCCTTGCATTCGGACTTTGCCTCCAGGCAAGGACCCCCCTGAGACTTGGCTGGCTTCTCCCTCCACTGAGCTCTGCCACAGCTGGCAGCACAGGACGGCAACAGAGTGCACCTTTGGGGCTGTGGTCAAGCTGTTGGAAGGTTGCAGCGCTTGCTGTGGCCGTAGAGACCGACGCAGGAGAGACATGTTTTGTTGCAGAAGGGGCAGAGGACTGAAGACTGAACCATAGAATCCTAGAACTGTAGAGCTGGAAGGGACCCAAGGGTCATCCAGTCCATCCCCCGGCAATACAGGAACCTCAACTAAAGCATCCATGACAGATGGGACCTGGGACCTTCTACATGCCAACCAAGTGCTCTGCCACTGACCTGTAGCCCAGCTGCACTGTAGACTGCTGTCACGATCCACTGCTTTTCCAGGTAAAAACACACACACACAATTTCACAGAATTGCAGACTTAGGAGTGGGCAAGGGTGGGGCAGAGGAATGACTAATGCAACTGAGATGGCTCAGGCAGTAGAGCAGGACATTCTTAATCTCAGGGGGGGGCGCTCTCTCCTTTTCTCTCTCGTGAACTCTCCCGTACCCCCTCTTCTCTTAATCTCAGGGTCATGGGTTCAAGCCATTGGGCAAAAGATTCCTGTATTGCAGGGGGTTGGGCTAGATGACCCTCAGGACCCCTTCCAACCCTACTTCCACTGTCTCACCAGTGGTGCATGCTCTGGTTTTCTCCTGCTTGGACTACTGCCATGCACTCTACATGGGGCTGCCTTTGAAGGTGTCTCGGAAACTACAACTATTTCAGAATGAGGCAGTCAGACTGGTGATTGGGAGCGGCCACCGAGACTACATAACACCGGTCCTGAAAGACCTACATTGGCTCCCAGTATGTTTCTGAGCACCATTCAAAGTGTTCATACTAACCTTTAAAGCCCTAAACAGCCTTGGCCCTGAAACCTGAAGTAGCGTCTCCACCCCCACCATCCATCCCAGACACAGAAGTCTAGCTCTGAGGGCCTTCTGGAGGTTCCCTCACTGCGACAAGCGAAGCTACAGGGAACCAGGCAGAGGGCCTTCTTGGTGGTGGTGCCCACCCTGTGGAACACCCTTCCCTCAGATGTCAAGGAGATAAAAAACTACAATTGTACCTCGGTTTAAGAACAGCCCTATTTATGAACAATTTGGTTTATGAACTCCGCAAAACCAGAAGCTGTGTCCCAGTTTGCGAACTTTACCTTGGTCTAAGAACGGAATCCGAATGGTGGAAGGGCACTGGCGGTGGGAGGCCTCATTAGGTAAAGCGCGCCTTGGTTTAAGAACAGTTTCGGTTTAAGAACGGACTTCCGGAATGGATTAAGTTCGTAAACCGAGGTACCACTGTATGACTTTTAGAAGATGTCTTTAGGCAGCCCTGTAAGGAAGTTTTTAATGTTTGAGGTTTTATTGTGTTTTTATATCTGTTGGAAGCTGCCCAGAGTAGCTGGGGCAACCCAGTTAGATGAGTGGATTTTTATTATTATTTTTATTATTTTTATTATTATTATTATTATTATTATTATTATTATTATTATTATTATTGTACTCATGGTACCTTACAATTCTATTATTCTATTATCTAGTCCAACCCCCTGAAATGCAGGAATCTCAGCTAAAGCATCAATGATAGAAGACCATTTGAGGGACCCTGATCCGCCGTCCAACAGCTCTTACAGCCAGGATGTTCTTCCTAATAAAATTCCATCCCTGTTGAAAGCCAGCCAGAGGCGCTCAGACAAGCCCCATTCCCTGATGTTGCTGTTCCATTTTATTCATTTATATTTACCCCCAGCCTTCTAGTTCAATCCCATCCTTCTCTTTCAACAAGTAAGATTTTAACTGGCCGCCTAAGAGAAAACTCTTCCTCTACATCCCACAATAATGTGAAAGGGGTCACCTGCCCCCCCACCCCCTGCAACAATTCACAGGACCCTTTGCTGGAAGATGTAGACGTGGGGAGACATTTGCAAAAGCTGGGGTGCCCCGTCGAGTAGTGGGTGGGTTTGTACATTCGGTTTTCTAGCTTTATGACATCATATATACTCATACAGCTAGATAACCAAAGAGAAAAACCAGCCCTGTTGGGTAGGCCTTGCCCAAACAACTATGTATTTAGACCAAGGGGGAGAGGGAGAAATTCGATCTAGTTCACGCTTACATTCTGAGCTACCTGGTGCATGTTTTTGGACACAAGACGGGAGCCATTTTTCGAAACTTTGCCCCTTACCTGAATTTTGCAGTGTGTCCAGAATTTCGCAACATGGTGTGCCCAAAAATACATATATCCCTGGTGTAGTGGTTAGAGCATTGGGCAAGGACATGGGAGGCCAGCATTCGAAGCCCCACTCAGCTGTGAAGCTCACTGGGTGCGACCTTGGGGGGGGGGGCAGCCATTGCCTCTCAACCTAGTCTGCCTCGCAGAGTTGTTGTGTGAGGAGGGGGAAAGCGTGCAGCCCACCTTGAACTCCTTGAAGACAAAGCTGGGCTTTAAGTGCAGTGAAATAATAACCTGAAATATCGCAAAGGCATCCAAAAATAACCCTGCCGTCCAAACTGCCCTTGGAAGAGACACCCAAAGCGGCTTGCCCTCAAGGAATACCCCCCTTTTACACCCCCACAAATATGTGGCTTTGGAGACCTGCCGCCTCTTGCAGACTGCTCCCACTATAACAATATATATACCCCGCCAACCCCAGTCCAGGCCCAGGCATATCCCACTGAGACCCAAGTTGCACCTGCCTCTAGAGTAACCCTGTGTGCAAAAATTCTCTTCCCTCCCAAAGTTACTGGCTCTGCAGTTGCTGAGTCACGGACCCCAGGAGAAGGAAGACGTGGTCTGCGCATCTTAAAGGGACCGGCCATAATTCTCCTGCCTCCCCCTGCCTACGATGCTGATAATTATTCTGATTATTTTGTTATTATCCTCAGCCTCCACTCCAGTTCGTGTAAATCTCTGGATGCTAAAAGAAAACCAAATCATTGCACAGCTTCCCAGGATTTCAACACATTTCTCTCTCTACCTGTCTGCATGCGCCATCCCTTTGCAAATGCTTACAACCAGCACTACCAGCAAATTGCTTCGTTTGTTCCTATTTTGATCAAACCACAGTTCCTAATTTATTATTATTATTATTGGGGGGCCTTCCCCCCCTTCACCGCCCCCTACCCCACCCTTGGGTAAATGCCACCTCTGAAATTTCATTTGCAGGTTTCCAAAACCGAGTCCCTAGAAGCAAAGAGGGCTGTCCAAGGATTTCGCCCGGCGAAATCAGCATCCACAACTCGATTGGATCAGTTCATCGCCAAGTGCCTAACTCAGCTTGGCTACCCAACCCAAAGCCTGGAGGTAAGAGGAGGCAGAATTTTTATTTTTTATTTTAAGCAACAACAGCAACATGTGCACACAAAAATTAACACAGAAAACTGTTTCGCACGCTAGCAACCGGTTCATCTTGAACAGCTGATTAAGATTTGCAGGTATGGGATACTTTCAGCCCCACAAATGCATCTTTGGCCTAATTGATGCAAGACCCCCCCCCCCAACTCTTTAAGGATCTTCCCAAGTGAGTTGTTCTCAAGTTCCTTTGGGAGGAAGGAATGGATAGATGGATGGATGGATAAATATTAACAAAGCATCTCTACCAGTGTATGAAATGGCAAAATGAATCTTGGAAGAGCCCTCCAACCAGGTCAAAAGTGTTACAAGGGTGTCCTCAATTAAATTTGTAAAAGAAGAGGAGATAAAATAATCTCTTTTCTCTCTCAGGACAGGGTAGCTATTCAGCTGGCCTCACCTCTGAAGGTGAACCTACAAAATTCACAATTTCATTTCATTTCTTTTTTTATTAATCTAGATTTTCAAGATAGCCTACAAAAGAGAACCATAAAACAAACATAAAACAGATCAAAAACATCAGAAACAAAAGCAAATTGCCAGTTTTGAAAATATATATGGAAACCAGAAAACAGCTCCCTGTCAAAATTTGCACTTTTCTGAATTTTACAAGCCAGTTCTCCAGCCAAGTCATGCATATATATATATATATATATATATATATATATATGCATTATTTGACAGTAAAGTGTGGCTAAAATGCATGATATTTGCAAAAACAAGAAATTAGCGTTTTAGGAAAGATTCAGCAATGACGTTTCATGAGAACTTCCCCCCCTTAATAAAAATACAAATCACAAACTGCTGTGAAAAGGTAAAGAACTAAGCTAAAGACTGGGGAAACAAGAAAGAGTGAAATGGACAGATTTGCCTATTCCTACTAGTCCTTATTTAAAAAAAAATTAAAATTAAAATCCTACAGTTTTAACAAAAGGCAAGTCAATTATAGCCAATCCTACTCAAAAGTAGACCCATTGAAATTAGTGGCCATGACTTAGGACAATTCAAATGGTTATTTCCTCCTCCTACTTTCTATCTGGATTTGAGGCTCCAGATTTCACCCTGTGCAAAGCCTATTCCCCGAAAACGTCAAAACATTGCCCACAAGAGAGAGCCCATTTTCATTTCTGCAAAAGTTTGCTACTCACTCAGTCTCCTGCCCTGTCTCTTGCAGTCCAAAGTTGACGGCTCCGCCTAAATCACCACGTTTTGCCATTTCTGCGTTCCCAAAGTGTGTGATAAAGGGGGGTTGATGTCAAAAAGAGAGATTTCGGATGGGGAGAGAAAACTCAAAACAGACTCCCCCCCCCCGCCCTGCAAAATAAAAATCCTTTCAGCATATAAGTGTCCGGCTCCTCCAGCCTCTCCGAATGTGAGGAGTCTCCTTCTCTTCTCTAAACTTGATTGATTTTTAAAAACCGGCTCCGATGGGGCGGGAGAAAAAGATGGGAAAGGGTTGGGAGGGGGTGAACCTCTGAGAGCGACAGCATGGGAAAAAGAGGGGTGGGGGAGCAATATGGAAATGGAGGGACAATGGCCAGACAGGGGGAGAAGACGACAGCCTTTCTATGCGGGAGAGCCAGACAGGGTCAGAGGTCGTCCTCCAAAGCCACCAGATGATGCGAATGTCATTTAGGGGTGCCTATTCAGACACAGATGAACAAGTTTGCATGAGGCTGCCTCTGAGGTAGATGTCTGGTTTACATTTTTTTTTATATGCAAAACCAACAACCCTCCCTGGGCTCACACAATGCCTGACCCCCCACACGCTCCCTTTCTCAAAGTCGGGTCCCAGTTAAAAGCGGGAAACGTTTTTCCAAAGGGTTGGCTTCCAATGGGTGAAAAACGAGCCAGTTGGGTTGTTTATAATGCCCTTGCTGGATCCGGCTCAAAATATCCTGCACCCTGACTCGTGGTTTGGGGCTGAGCGTGGAAGCGGCAACCCCAGTTTGTCCCTGGCAGTGGCTGGGATTCAGAGTTGGGTGTCTTGGTTGGAAAAGGACAAAACCAACAACCTTCACAGGAGCTCACGTCATGCCCAATCCTGCCCCACTAGCCAAGAAACCTTAATTTAAAAGGTGGGCATCCAATCTGTATAACCAAAGGGGCAGAAGAATGACCCAGTTTGGCTGTCAATAATTTTTGCATATATTTGTGGTATTACTGAGCCACGTTCAAGATTCTAGCATGAACTGGCAAAATCCTGAGCAGCTTAGGTCAAGGATGCCTCTGTTGTCTCCCTTACATATCCCAGCTCCCTCAACATCGCTGGCTGTTCCCTGAGTCAACGAGGCTCATTTGACAACATCAAGGACACCAAGCCTTCACTGTCTTTGGCTTGGTCCTGTGGAACTCTCTGCCACTGGAGATTCAACGGGTGCCTTTTGTGGCAACTTTTAAATGCCTGCTGAAAACTTTTCTGCCAGGCCTACACAAGCAGTTAAGAATAGATCCTTCCGCAACTGTTAACTGAGATTTGTGTGGTTTTAAAAATGGTTATTTTATGGTTTTTATTGCTGTTATGGGCTTCTTTCAGCTGGAACTTGCCGAAACTTGGTTCTGGCGCCTCTCAGGAGGGTGCCATTGCTATTCTAAGAGAACAAGGGAGGTGCTCGTGGTGAGTTCTGGCACCTCTTTTTCTAGAGCAATAGAGTAATTTGCCTATTTTTTTCCTGATTGGATGATTGCTTTTATGAGCCCTGCAGGAAGACCTGTAGAATTTGACTTGTCCTTCCAGGCCAGCAACATGGGTATGAGATGCAAGATGCTGCAGGGGGTGGAAGTCTTGACTTGAGCTGAGTTCAAATTGTGCTCTCTCTCCCCCTCTCTCCCTCCTTCTCTGTGCCATGCCTACCTCACAGGGTGGTTTGAGGATACAATGGGGTGCAAGAGAGAACTGCCCTCAGCTTCTTAGGGAAAAGATAGGATAAAGAAACCAGTCATTTCAAACATTCACCCAAAAGGAAAGTGATGCCCAACTTGGTGATAGCAGAATAAATGATGCAAGGAGGGAACTGCAGCCCAAGATGGGGAAAGGTAGTAAGGGAACACCTAGCTACTTAAATAAATTCAGATCTCCAGGGCCTGATGAGCTGCATCCGATTTCAGAGCCTTTGTCTATGATCTCTGAGAAATTATGGAGAACAGGTGAGGTTCCTACAGACCAGAGGTGGGTAAATGTTCTCCCTGTCTTCAAAAAAGAAGACCCAGGTAATTACTGACTGGTGAGCTTGACATCAGCACCAGGGAAGGTCCTAGAACAGATCATTCAACAGTTGGTCTGTGAGCATTTAGAAGAGGATGCTGTGATTTCTAAGACACACCACAGGTTTCTCAAAAATAACTCGTGTCAGACAAACCTCGTTTCTTTTTTCCCTTTTCTTTTTTGATGGAATTAGAAACTTGGTGGATCAGGGAAATGCTGTGGACATAGTGTATCTTGATTTCAGTAAGGCTTTTGACAAAGTCCCCCATGATATTCTCACAATGAAGCTGCTAATATGTGGGTTGAATGAGGTAACTGTTATGTGGATTTGTAGCTGGTTGACTGATCAAACCCAAAAAGGACTCATTAATGGTTCCTCATCATCTTGGGAAAAAGTGACAAGTGAGTTCTGTCTTGGGCCCGCTGTTGTTCAATAGTCTTGGTTGAAGGAATTGAGGAGATGCTCATCTAATATGCAGATAATACCAAACTGGGACGGGGAGTTAGCAGCACAGAAGACAGAATCAGGAAGAACTGGGTCCAGGCTAGCAAAATGAATTTCAGTAGGGACAAATGTACTTAGGCAGGAAGAACCAGGTGCACAAATATAGGACGGGGGACACCTGGCTTACTAGCAGTCCATGTGAAAAGGATCTCGGGGTCTTGGTGGACCACAAGCTGAACATGATTCCACAGGGTGATGCAGCAGCATAAGAAGTGAATGCTGTTCTAGGCTGCATCAACAGAGCAAGGGAAGTAATGGTCCTACTCTGTTCTGCCTTGGTCACACCACGCTGGAAAACTGTGTCCAGTTCTGGGCACCACAATTTAAGAAGGATATTGATGGGCTGGAAGGTGTGCAGAGGAGGGTGACCAAGATGATCAAGGATCTGAAAACCAAGCCTGATGAGGAACAGTTGAAGGAGCCAGATATGTTTAGCCTGGAAAAGAGGAGACTGAGAGGAGATAGGATAGTCATCTTCCAGTATCTCAAGGACTGTCACATAGAAGAGGGAACAAGCTTGTTTTTTCCTGCTCTGGAAGGTAGGACTCGAACCCATGGCTTCAAGTGACAAGAAAGGAGATTCTGACTCAACATCAGGAAGACCTTTCTGAGAACTGTTCAACAGTAAACAGTCTCCCTCAGGAGGTTGTGGACTCTCCTTCCTGGGAGGTTTTTAAGCAGAGGTTGGGTGGGATGCTTGAGTTGAGATTCCTGCATTGCAGGGGGTTGGACTTGATGACCCCCAGGGTCCTTACAGCTCTACAATTGATTTTATGATTCTACTAATCTTTCTCCAAACTAAAAAGTCCCAAATGCTGCAACCTTGCTTCATAGGACACCTCCTTGATCATTTGGGTGGTTCTTTTCTAACTCCATAATATCCTTTGAGGTGAGGCAACCTAGAAGTCCTAACTTAGAGAGCCAGCTGGAAAAACAACAACCCACACTATGATCTAAAACTTAAAGTTTGCGTGTTCAGTTCAGACTTGAGGTGGGAAAGCTGACTGAGCACAGCAGGGCTTCTTTCTGTATAAACGTGGCCAGGATCCTGCTGGGTATTGGGACCAAAATGAGACTGGGAAACAAAGAAAGCAAATGGGATCCCCAAGAAACAGAGATGGTGGTGGAAGAAGAGCCTTGTCCGTGGTGCTGAAATATCCCTCCCTACTTTCTGCCAAAATCTTTTTGTTACTTCTAAATTTCAAAAGTTTACAAAGTGATAATGCTGCCATGTACACATCTGTTTCACGTTCAACTTCCCCTCCATGGTTTCCCCTTTAGTTTCTAAAGTTACTGCATATTATAAATATTCTATACATTATCTTTTCCACACTGCACTCCAACAAGTATTCAGCTGGTGTTCTTCATTCTTCATTCAAATCCTATGTTTACAATGATTCTTTAAATATTCAGCAAAAGGTTTCCACTCCTCCTTAAAGTCTGCCTCTTCTTGATCTTCAGTTTACATAGTTACCTTTGCCAATTTGGCAAGGCTTTCTGCCAAAATCTTAGGGTTAGGCCTGTTACCAGTCCTACTCATACAACTGCAAAGTTTGAGGGGACCCTGAGGATCATCCAGTCCACCCCCTGCAAGGTAGGAATAGGCAGCTGCCCCATGCAGGGATCACACCTGCAACTTTGGTGTTCCCAGCACCACGGTCTAACCAATGGAGCTATCCAGGCTGACAGTGGATCCATTGAAAAAGAATGGGCTCAAGAAACTTAAGCCCGTAAATTTAGCAGGTCCACTCAGAGTATTATGAAACTGGAGACAAACCTAAGTTCTGTGCACATTATACCCTTTTCAAGGGTCTTCAAAAACCCTTTGTGGTCTTCCTAGCCATATAGATTTTTTTTTAAAAAAACCACACCCTGTAATAAGGGGCTGTTTCTAGAATGCAACTGTTATTTAAATTTGCTCCACACATCCCTGCATGAGGAAAGCTAGCATGGAACGGGGAGACTGTCATAGCAAGTGGTTGGTGCCCAACAAAGTCATAGTCTGAGCAGACTGGCTGAAATTCACTGAGATGACTAGCGGAAGTCTCTTTAATTTCAAATAGATAACGATTTACCTCCGAGTGCCTTTATGAGCTTTTCCAGAGTCACCTGCTTTGAGGGCTCCCTGATAGTTTGTGCCCTGCAGCAGTGAGTTCCTGCAGTGATCAAAGTGTGCACCATGTCATGCAGAATCTGGCCCTGGAAATTTTATTTTTATTTGCTTTCTTTAACATCTATAGCACACCTTCCTTCTGTCATAGAAATCCAAGTAGGCAGGCGTGTGGTTTTCAAGCTCTGTGTGTCTCCCATGCAGAACCTGACCAGGCCCAGGCCTGCTTAGCTTCAGCAAAGACGTGGTCCTGTAAAACCATTTCTTCAGGATATTGTCTATGCTAAGGCCCAGGGGCCGGATCCAGCCCAATCGCCTTCTCAATCCAGCCCATGGACGGTCTGGGAATCAGTGTGTTTTTACATGAGTAGAATGTGTCCTTTTCTTTAAAATGCATCTCTGGGTTATTTGTGGAGCAAAGGAATTCGTTCTTTTTTTTTCTTTCCAAAATATAGTCCGGCCCCCCACATGGTCTGAGGGACAGTGGACTGGCCCCCTGCTGAAAAAGTTTGCTGACCCCTGCTCTATGCTCTGGTAACCTAGAGGTTAGATTGCTGCAGTGTGTTATACGTAGGACTCCCTCTGAAGATGGTTTGGAAACTTCAGCCAGTGCAGAATTCATTGGCCAGGTTGCTCACCAGAACAAGATGGTTTGAGCATATTGCATAGATCCTAGTCTGACTGCACTGGCTACCACTTAGTTTTCTGGCCCAATTCAAAGTGCGGGTTTTGACCTATACAGCCTTAAACGGCTCAGGACCACAATATCTCAAGGACCCGTGGCCTCTTTCCATATGAACCCACCCGGACCCTGAGATTGTCATCTGAAGCCCTTCTTGGTGTGCCTTCTCCATGTGAGGTCTGGAGGGTGGTAACTCAAGAACGGGCCTTTTCTGCAGTGGCTCCCTGTATGTGGAACGCTCTCCCCATGCTCTCTCACCGTTAGGTGCCAGGCAAAATGTTCCTCTCTGACCAGCCTGGGGCTGACTGACATCTGATGCCCTTTTAAAATGTGTTGCTGAAGGCATTGTAGGAGATGATATAAATAGACAGGATTGTAAGTTGTTTTTATATGCAATGACGGCAGCAAGAATATTATTGGCACAAAAATGGAAGCACGAAGAATTACCGACGAAAGAAGAATGGCAGATGAAGTTGATGGGCTATGCAGAATTAGATAAATTAACAGGAAGGATTCGAAACCTGCAGGACCAGAGATTCTTAGAAGACTGGAGTAAATATACGAACTATTTGAAAAGTAACAGTAATGAACAGATTATGCTGGTAGGATTGCAAGAAGTTTTGTAAGAAGGACTATTTGAAATATTGCAAGAAAGACTATGAGGAGAACTATTAGTTGATGATAATTAAGAATCATAGAATCATAGAATCATAGAGTTGGAAGAGACCACAAGGGCCATCGAGTCCAACCCCCTGCCAAGCAGGAAACACCATCAGAGCACTCCTGACATATGGTTGTCAAGCCTCTGCTTAAAGACCTCCAAAGAAGGAGACTCCACCACACTCCTTGGCAGCAAATTCCACTGTCGAACAGCTCTTACTGTCAGGAAGTTCTTCCTAATGTTTAGGTGGAATCTTCTTTCTTGTAGTTTGGATCCATTGCTCCGTGTCCGCTTCTCTGGAGCAGCAGAAAACAACCTTTCTCCCTCCTCTATGTGACATCCTTTTATATATTTGAACATGGCTATCATGTAGTAATATGGCTATCAAGAGTAATAGAGAAATTAAGAAATGCAGAATAAGTGATAAAGAACGAAAAATCATCAGAGGCGATGGAAGTCTAAAATATTGTATGATAGAAAGTTATGTTATATGATTGTTGGAGATGATATGTTAAAAAAACTAATAAAAATGCGTGTGTGTGTGTGTAGTGTTGCTGAAGGGGGGGCAGTTATTGTGTTGTTCATGTTTGCATTTTTCTTATTTTGTGATTTTATGTTGCAAGGCACCCTGAGATCTGCAGGTATAGGGCGATATACACATTTAATAAATCATAATCATAATATGAACCAACCTTCCAATCTGGGAGAAAGGGATCAAGCACAGGGCAGTGGGAAGGGAGCCCTCCACCATCTTTCTACTCTAACTACAAAACCAGGACTCAGACATGCCCCGTGGCTGGCAGCAGAAAGACCCCTGTGCCAAGCTACTATAATAAAGCAATTCATTGTTCATCATTTAACAGTGTGGCCCAGTGGTGGCTACAACCATCAGTTAAGAATCCTCATCATAGCTCAGTCTTGTATAGATTCCTACTTGGAAGAAATGTATACGACAGCAGCCTTTAGAAATATACTCCACAACACAGAGAGAGAGAGCTTTGAGAAGCACAGGTGAATTTTGCAAAAAATACCAGTATCTAAGTGAAAGCTGCCAAAGACCGTGATGCAATCTCCCAACATCTGTCCAATAACAGGTGCAAACATTGTGGGCTACATCCAATGACGTCCCACTCAGAGTAGGCTCTGATGACCCCCCTCCCAAGTTAGCCATGCCCATTCACTGCAATGGGACTGTTTTGTTTTCATTTTATAAAATTTATACACCAAAAATCCCTGAAAACACCCTCAAAGCAGTTTGCAAAAAGATAACACAATAAAATCCAGGAAAATCTGCAACAGTACTTTAAAACATGCAGAAGGTTAAAATACTAAAACAGATACTAAAACAGAAAAGTACAGGGATGGCATCTGCTTGATCTCAATAGGCAGGGAGTTCCAAAGTGTAGGCGCTGCCACACGAAACAACCAAGTTCTCGCAAACGTGGAATGTTTGTGACCTTCGTTCAGGTCAAGCATTTCTGAAATACTCACGGAGGTGTAATTATACAGGCTGGACTCTCCACACAGAATTAAGCCAACTCACAATTTAATCTCATCTACACGTGCCTGTCTACACATGGGAACAAGGGACAGGGCCTTCTTGGTGGTGGCTCCTCCCAGGTTTGGGGACTCCCTCCCTAGAAAGGCCAGCCTGGCTCCCTCTTTCCTGTCCTTCCGCCAACAGACCTTTTGGAACTGACTCTTTTTAAAGGAAAGGGTCCTGTGCTGCTTTGATTGTCTGCCTTTTAATAGCTCTGTTTCTTTAAGATTGTTTTTCATTCCATTAGAGCTTAATTGCTTTTTTAATGATTTCCCCTTATATGTTTTTAGCTTTTCGTATTGTATCTGTGGTGGTTTTAATTTGAGCAGGTCGCCATTAGTTCCAGTCTTGGGAAAATAATAGCAATATTCAGAAGGAGTTCTCATGGGGTCTCAAAATACGCAGGCAACAGGATTGTTCTGGGAGACGCTGAGCTCACTTCTGAGTACACATGTTGAAGTGGCTGCTTTTAAGTGATCCTGTGCACGTTTACTCAGAAGAAAGCCCCATCATGTTCAATCTAACAGCGCTGCAGTTTTTGCACACATATAAAATGGGTCATGTATCTGTCACACAGATATAGATGTATGTGTTTCGCATACAATGTAGAATTCACGCTTTTTAGCTGATTATTTTACTTGGAATATTTTATTTCTTGATGTTCCCAGGGTATTTTATTGGCTATGTTTTGCAATTTCAAACTGTCTCGTATATCTGCAGCAGATTTAAATGTTTGTTTTGATGTTTTTCATTGTTTCTTATAGAACGTGGAAATTTTCTGGTTTGTTTGTTTAAATTTAAATATGTTCCAACCTATGCTGCATATCCTCCAACATTTCTCTGATGAAAATAGGGATTTCCTAAATAATAATAATAATAAATAAATAAATAAATAAAAATAATAAATATTATTATTAATATACCCATCTGACTGGGTTGCCTCAGTCACTCTAGGCAGCCTCCAACATACGTATATAAACATAATAAAACATTTAAAACATTTAAAAACTTCCCTATGCAGGGCTGCCTTCAGACGTCTTCTACTTATTTATCTCCTTGACTTGGGGATCATATACCGTATTTTTCGCTCTATAACACACACCCGACCATAACATGCACATAGTTTTTAGAGGAGGAAAACAAGAAAAAAAATATTATAACGAAACAGTGGATGTATGATTTTTGTGGTTCATGCTGTGGCCACAGACATGTGATCTGACGGTGAGTTTGGGGTAGCCCAATGCAAAAATCCTGAGGATCCATGTGGATCCGTGCTTTGTAACCACGTTTTAGGTGGGGAGGGAAGGAAAAGCGCTCAAGGGACAAGGAGCCGCGAGGGGTGTGTGGAGAAGGATGCTGCTAATAATGCAGAAGAGGGGTATAAGGGGAGAAGGCTCCTCTCCTCTCCCGCTTTGTTCCTTTAAAGCAAGCAGGCTCTCTGTCCCTCTCTCCTCCCCACTCAGCGGCTCTTCTCCTGCTTTGCTGTTTCAAAGCGAGCCACAGAGGAGAGAAGAGGAACCATGGATCCTCTCCTCACGACTGTAGCAGATCCCCCCGCCATCCATAGGCATTTGCTCCATAACACGCACAGACATTTCCCCTTACTTTCTAGGAGGAAAAAAGTGAGTGTTATGGTGCAAAAAATACGGTAACTCCATACCCTCCAATGAAAACAGGGATGTCCTCTCATACTCTTCAACTGTTCTCCGATGGAAATGTCCTAAGGAAAAGCGGGACATTCCAGGATCAAGTCAGAAACTGGGATGGCTTCTGTAAATCCGGGACTGTCCCTGGTAAATAAGAGGTTTTAGGCTGTAAGCCACTTAGAAGAACCAGCCTGTGAAAAATCTAGACCAGAAGGCAGAGGAAGTTGAGACTGAGGTGGTGAACAGTTCTGGGCTGAAGACCGTCATGCCCATAATTGTCAGTAGGTCTCCTCTAAGTAGGAGTAACGCTGGCTGGTTACAACTTAGTATATTTGTTTTAAATAGATAGCAGAGTACTAAAACTGTGGCCATATCAGAATGTATTGTAAGAATATTGCAATATTGCCTTCCTTTCATTTTGGCTCTTCAGCAAGCCGTTAACTGATGATATGACATTGCTTTGTGATAAGCGGTTAAGAATAAAAACACAATGGCTAGGAATAAAAACAGATTGCTGTTAAAGGGATGTCTGCTCATTACATATGACCGCGTGATATATATGTAGATAGATATCATTTTTGTTATGAATTATTAATTATGCTTATTGTTATACCGTCATTATTATTACAGTTTATTTATTACCTATCCTTCACCAGGGCAGGTTACAAAAATTAAAACACACTATTATAAACACTTCAAAACAAAAAATCCATATTTGAAGAAGTGTACATGCACACGAAAGCTTATACTGTACCAGAACAAACTTAGTTGGTTTATAAGGTGCTACTGGACAATTTTTTACTTATTTTATTTTTATTTCTACTTCAAAACAAAGTCTCTGTAGTTCTGTCTATCTATATATCTATATCTATATATCCAGTGCTTTTTTTCTAAAAAAAAATGTTTAGGGGTACTCTCACTTTGACTCAAGAAAATCGCCATTTTATAGTTCAAATCGGGGAAAATAAATACTGTAAATGGACAAAAGTACAAAGATTCACAAAATATTTAGGGGGATGCGTCCCTCCAGAATAAAGCACTGTATTCATCCATATATCTATCTGTATGTGTGTGTTAATATTTCTGTATCTCTATATATCAATCTCACATATGGACACATGCACAGAATAAAAAAAACTATGCTTGTAGGAATCCCTATGGAACATTTGCAGTGCAAATATCTCCAGATCTATTCAGAAACAGCACACCCCCCAAAAAAAAGTTCAGTGGGACTTACTCCTAGGTAAGTGAGCTTAGGGCTGCACCCTCCCATTGCCCAGGGGTAGGAAAGGGAGTTTTCAGATTCCAGAGACAGAAAGGAGTGGGGAGTCAATATGATTTTGCTTTTGTTTTTGTTTTTATAAATATCATCCCTTCCACCAACAGAATCAAACGATGGAGATTAACAGGTTTCCCTGAAATGGATGATATGAAGTCAGCCTAGAAAGTTTCATGAAATGCAGAGAGAGAGAGAGAGAGAGGGAGGGAGGGAGGGAGGGAGGGAGAGAGAGAGAGAGAGCTGTAAATCTAAAAAAAGAAAATTATTCAGTGTCAATGTATTATTATGTTGAAATTTATTCTTCTTTTCTCTCATTCCTGGTGTCTTCAAAAAGGGCAGCACTGATTTTTTAAAAAAAATATTTGAGGAGTTTATTTTAGAAAGTAATGATGGTTGATTAATACTCTAATTTAAGTTTTTTTTTGGGGGGGGAGGGGTTGGGTGAGAGAGAATCTGATTCTTAAAAAAACCCATGTGAAATTTGCCAGGTGTTGGAGCACTCTGGGCAGAGATCCTGATCCAAGATAGCTTTTTAAAAAAATAAAATAAATCAGTTCAAATCCACAGTCGGAGAATATGCCTATCCAGGACATTTTAGAGAATTTCAGACATACAAAAGATGTTCAAAAAGGCGATTGACTGACTGACTGACTGACTGACTGATTGACTGATTGATTGGCTGGCTGGCACATAGATAGGATACTCTCAACAGATGCCTCTGGATTCACCACATAGTCAGAAGTCCCATAGAGTCCAATGACTGACAGAGAGATAGGATCTCCTCCTTTTTAAAATATCTTTATCAATAAAATAAAGTATATATTAATAGATGCCTAGAGATTCAAGAAATGTGAACAACTCAAGACCCATTGAATTCAATGGCTGATGGAGAGATAGATACTGTCTGTCTTAGATGAGACTTATAAATAAAAATGAATAAAATGTGCATTAACAGGTGTCTGTCTAAAGATTAGCCACACAGCCCAATCTTATTCTTGTTTACTTAGAAGTAAGACCCACTGAATTCAGTAAGACTTGATTCCCAAGAAACTTAACGATGCAGTTTGTTAATTTCTGGAGATCCTGAAAACTCTCTCTCTCTCAGTGTATATATGCCGCTATCCATTCATCAGTACCACTGAATGGGACTTACTCTTCAGTAAATGCTTTCTAGGATCGCAGCCTTAGCAGCAACAAGGTTTTGCAGACCTAAAACATTAAAATCAAAGGCAAATAAACCCCAAACCAGTTTTTAATTCGCATCTGCTTCCCTCCCCTGCTGATCCTGAACGGGTCACAGCGCGACCCTAACCATGGTCTACTCAGAAGCAAATCCTGAGAAATTCAGTGGGTTTACTCCCAGGTAAAACGGGTCAGGGTTGCATCCTGTATCCGAAGTATGTGTGCTGGGAGGCGGGGGAGCTGGTTTTTTTTTAATGGCTGGCACCTGGTAAAATGAGTCACTGATAGATAGATATGGGGGTGCCAACTTGAATAAAATATTGGGGGGTCCACCTCGCGTAATCTATCACAAGATGTGGCAAAGCCCATCAACTGGGGAGGGGGAAGCCCTCTCAAAAGGGACCTCCACCCCATGGAGTTTGATCCTATGGAGGAAGAGATAGATTGGTATGCAAAACTTCGATGAATAATTCTGCTCCTCCCCAGCCCCCTTCCTAATAATAATACAAAATCAATGTGACGGACTATATTGTAGTCTGGAGATGGGTTGGGTGGGTTTGTCATTCGCCCCAAAATAAAATAAACTAAAAAAATAAAATAGCAAGCTATGAACATATTATGCTCCATAATTTCTCTGTAGGCTTATTATTTCTTTAAATAAAGATATTGCTTGCCAAGGACAAAACACAACCAACCCCCCCCTCCCCATGACAATCTAACCTAAACAGGGAGACTGGATAAAATGCCTACGATATTCACGTTCGTAACAGGGATTCGTCTCCGAAACGGGTTGCAACCCCACTCTGCGCATCTTGGCTAGGAGGCGAAGCCCCATAGGGCTTACTCGTGTGTAAGAGGCTCAGGATGGCCGCCCTGGCGAAAGAGAGGAGACGGGGTGCGGGGAGGTGAGACCCCAGCCAGGGAAACACAGGACACCCCCTTGGGCACTCCCCCCCCCCCTGAGATGGGACCAACCATTTGGAAGAAGGTGAAGGAATTATCTGCAACCCCCCCCCCCCAAAAAAAAAAAAACCCCAACAACGACAGTTTCCTGTAGAGTTGTTCGTAATTTCCATCTCTGGTTTGGCCACAATTATGCAACGCATTTTAGTGCTTTAAGAAAAATGGTTAGTTTTTCTAAATGAGTTTATGGCTGTGGTTTTCTTTCTAAAACCACATTGAGAGCGTTTTTTTTAACCCTTAGAAACGGGGCTATTCGAAGCTCTTCCTACAGTACTACTACTAGTAGTAGTAGTAGTGATGATGATGGTGGTGGTGGTGGTGATATTATTTGTACCCCGCCCATCTGACTGAGTTGCCACTCTGGGCATTACAAGTTTGCAAACTGTGACTTAATTATTACTGGGTGTGTTTTTTGTTCATACATACGTATATCTTTAAGCCATAGATGGTACTATTCTGATATTATTACATGTAGGCATCCATTAAACACTTATTGCATCTCTGTTGGGTTGTGGTCAACGTTAGAGTAGACCTATTGCAATTAAAGGGCATCCCTTGTTGAGATCCATTCATTCCAATGAGTCTACTCTGAGTAGGACTTAGCAGGAGACAAGGCATAGCAGTCCTGAATACTGATAACAAAACAATTTATTTAATAAAAGTTAAACGGTGTACACCTAACCGCATCTACTCAGAAGTAAGGCCTATGGAATTACTTGGGGCTTATTCCCAAATAAGCAGAGCTAGAATTCCAGCCTTAATAATAAGAATATTTGTATTATTTATACCGCACCCATCTGGCTGGGTTTGTAAAAGAGGTTTAAAGACTCTCTCAAGGCAAATCTTTAAAAATGTAGTACAAACACTGACAACTGGGAAACATTGGCCTGCGAGCGCTCCAGTTGGAGAACAGCCTTTTCCAAAGGCGTCCTGGGCTTTGAAGACACTCGAACTCAGGACGCAAGGGAGAAACGTGCTAAGAGGAAGGCACGCCTGGCAAATCCACATCGTGATCAGCTCCGGACAGGGAACCAATGTCCCCAACTGTGGAAGGACGTGTGGATCCAGAATTGGCCTCCGCAGTCACTTACAGACTCATTGTTAAAACCGTGTTTATGGAAGACAATCTTACTCGGCTACGAGGGATCGCGGAGTAGTAATAAAATAGGTGTCAAAGACAAAGAAGCTAGCAGCCTTGAGTGATTTGCAAAGTGTGTATGTAGTTTTATTTCTGACTTTTCAAGATGAATCAGGGGTTGCGGAAATATTTCTAAATATTTACTCCCTTTGAGAGAGTAAAATCGACTATAATATTTAATAACATTTTTTGTAATATGTTATTTATTGTTATTATTGTTGTCGTTTTAGTCCCACGAATTATTCAATTTATTTATTAGTGTTATTAATAAAAAATAAACATCAGGAAAGGAGGGGTGGGAAGTCAAGAAGTTTTGTATGTATATAAAAAACCTGCATAAGATGTTAAGTGGTTTGAAATATATTTAGAGACTTAATACTATCTTTCTTTCTTTCTTTCTTTCTTTCTTTCTTTCTTTCTTTCTTTCTTTCTTTGCCACCACCGATGGTTGGAAAACAAATAAGGAGAAAACTAAAGTCTGAAGTATTTCTGAGCAGCCCAACCTGAGCCCGGCTACTCTGAAGGAAGCCCCGTTGGATCCAATAGGGCCTATAGGATCGCTGTTTCTCAGGCGGGGGAGACACCATCCCTCCCCATACCAATGGTTGGGAGGAGGGGGAGAAAAAAGATATAAAATCGATATAAAGGGAGTAAACAGACTTTTTTTCTCCTTTTTTGCTTAATATAATTTTACATTTCCTTTTTCTTTTTAGCGGAAGGAACGTTCAACATCAAAGGTTTGTGGGCGGGGAGCAGAAAGGAGGGGAGGAAGGGGGAAAAAATAGAAATGAAACAAAATAGAAATAAATAAAATAATAAATAAATAAATAAACACAAAATGAAAAATAAAATCATAAAAATTAAATTAAATTAAATTAAATTAAAATAACCCCCTTTACTAGGATTTCCTCCAACGGTGGTGGATTTCGTAAGTTGGCTTTTCCTCTCTCTCCCCCCTCCTTCCACCTCCATCTCACCTTTTGTAGGCCTAGCAACTTGGCGGCCGTTTTAAAATTATTTTCTCACGCACGAACAGACTCCGCGCCCCCCGCCCCCCCCCGCCCAGTCCCCGAAAGGCGAAGAGAGAGAGCGCATTAATAACCAGCACAGACGACGTCAAGTTCAACAGCGTGGGGCTCATTCCGAATTTCCATAAGAATTGAAGCAGCATTTCTATGCTCAAACAAGAGAGTGAGATGGGGGGGCGGGGGGGCGGCGAGTTTCATGAAAGCTTCCAGGAATGATCCAATCTATTCTCTCACACCCCCCCACTCCAGTGCTTTAAATCATCAGCCAACTAGTTTGGGAAAGCTGGGAGAAGCTTTTAAAAACATTTTTTAAAAAAATTAATAATTTTGCCATTCATCAGAAATAATGGTTTTTTTAACTTTGATTATTTGCAGTCAGGTCCTCTGCGACCACCATCAAAAGAAGCGGGGTGGGGAGGGGAGAGAGAATGATTTTTTGGGGGGTGAGGGGGATGCTTACAATGCAGGATTCCAAAACCAAACGTTGGCTAAAGTTTCCGCAGATTTCGTCATAAATACAGTTGTTATGGTTTTGCGTTTTGACACACTGCATCTGAAAAATCGGAATTGTTTTTGAAAATAAATTTACAAAGAAGAGGAAGGAAATTTTTTTTGTCTGTTTATATTTTTGTGAAAATTAATATTTTTTTAAAAAAATAAATAAAAATAAAAAGAAGAGGAAGGAAATTGATGCCTGTTGATGCATCAGCGCCAGAGTCTGACTTGCGGGCATCCTTAGACTTTAAGCCGTTTAATTATGGGATATATACACTTTGTGGAGTAGAGAGTGAGTCCATTTCCTCAGATGCGCATGGTGTATTTTCTGAGCTGGAGGTGCGCGCGCGTGTGCACACACAAACACGTGTTTTTTCTGTGGGAGGGGGCTTGGAAACAGCGGGAATTCAAATGCACGGGACGCTTGGGGGTTTTAATAGTAACTGGCTGCCCAGCTGCAAAACCAATCCATAGAAACCTGGGCTGCAGAAAATAAAATCTGAGTGGCTCAAGGTCTCTGCCAGAGATGCTTCCAAAGCGAAACTTGATGCCACGATGCATATTTTTAATTTTAAAAATTAATTAAAAATGGTATATTGTCTCCTCTGGCTTCCCCTAACACAGAGGGAGAAGCTGTGTGTCGCTGCGGGAGGGTCGATCTAGCTCACTCGAACCCTTTCTGCGGGTCTACTCAGAAGAAAGACCCGAGGGGGAAAGCGACGGGGGTCTTTTAACAGCCACACCTGACACGTGTCTGCTTCTTAGGCCAGTGGGGAAATACTGTTCAGGTTTTACGTCTTTTGGCTAGGTTTGTTTCAAGAAAAAGCCGGCCCATCTGAGCGCAGCAGGATTTACTCCCGGGTAAAGTGGACCGAAACCTCACGCTTTTCTCTCTCCTAGAGCAATAGTTTAATTTGGTTTTTTGGCGCGGTCTCCAAAGGGCTTGAACTTGAGCTGGATCGGGACCCTCAGCACTTCCCACTACACGCTCCATTTTCTCCCCTTGCTTCCCTCCATCCCAGGTTATCTCCCCACGCTCCCCGCCCCCCCACAATCCAGAGTAAAAAGTAAATAAATTCCAGCACTTACTTGGTCGCTTTCACGGGCGCGCCTCTTCCCTCGGTCTGCTTGCAAACCAAGCATATATATTTTGGGGGGGTAGGAAGAGAAGTGCAAATATTCCAACCTCCTTGAGGATGGGAATGGTGAGGAGGGGGATTGCGAAGGAGCTAAGAAATTCGAGCCTCTTTTGCAATGCGGGGGGGGAGCCTCCCTCCCCCCGCCAAAAAACCCCCACCAAAACTTCATCAGAACGCCTGCTTTGCAAAGTTTTCTTTCCCCCCAAAATTATATATATCGGTGGTTGCTTTTGCTTGGCTGGGCTGCAAAAGGAGGCGAGTGGGTGGTGGGTGTGAGAGACGGGTTATTCCCCCCCCCCTTTCTCCCCTTTCCAAGTCCAGACAAATTTTCTCACAGATCCAAGGCGTGAGGAAATGGGGGGGGGGAGAGAGTTGAGGCTGGACTAAGCGGGGGCTTTTCTGCCCCCCTTTCCTAAACCACCTTCCAACGTGTCTTGCAAACCAAACAGAGAACTCTTCCCCCCCAAATAAAGACCCTCCCCAAGAGGGCATTGTCTGCAGTTTGAAAAGAACCCGATTGTACTCCTGAACGCTGCATGGACTGAAAAGAGGCGGGGGTTTAGGAATATATATATTTTTCCATCCGGGAGCTCCCTCCCACGCTCCCGAAAATAGAGGGGTGGGGGTGCGCACCTCACCAATCAGGACTCCTTAAAACCTTCCCCGCCCTGCAAGAGAGAAGGCTGGGCGGGGGAGGGAAAATAAAGCAACAACTCAGGAAAAATATACGAGGCGCTCAGCGCTACGGATTCATTCCGAAGAGAAGCACAGCGGGAGACGAGGCGTAGATTGGAGGGGGGGGGCGTCAGAGGGTCCTGGAGAAGTTTCAAGTTCAAAAACTTCGAGGGAGGGGGGAAGCATCGAAGGGTTAAAAGAAGCGAGGGAGGCAGCGCCACTCATTTTTTTAAAAAAAATTGAAATGTGTGTGCGCGCGCCCACCCACAAAACGCACACATCTTTTCCTGAGGTGGTCGCTGGAAAGAAAAGATGATGATGATGATGATGGTAATAATAGCCAGATATCCTAGAGTCCAGCTCTCCAGTCATCAAACGCTTAAAGGAGCGCGCATGTTGTGTAATAATTCCGGGCATCCCTCCCAGAGCCATCCGATTCAGCCGCATCCTTTCAACTTGGGTACCACTTTTGAGCCCAGAGAAAAAAACATGCTAAGATGCTTTCTGGAGAAAGATACTGCTTCTCTGCGAATCTCCCCCCGCTTAGCAAGGATGCTTCACCGCAAAGAGGCGCAGGGCTTAGATCCGGGAAAGCCTCTGAAGTGAGAGAGGCGAGCAATTCTGGGAGATATGATGGAGGGAGGAGGAGTTACGTGGGGTTAGCGACGTCTGAGCCGGGTGTTGTTGCTACATAAAAAAGAGGAATATATATTTATATATGGCTGTAGTCCCTGCGAAATTGAGAAGAGGGGTATTTGGTGCTGCCTCAAGTTCCCACCCTCCCCAGCCCCTCAATAAATCTATTTTACAATTGCAGAAATCTCCCCCGCCTTTTTTTTAAGAAGAGAGGGATTTTCTTCATATTTTACCACGCAAAGGCATGACGTCCTCACGCCCTCATCGTTGGATAGGCTGCTCAATTTTATTTTATTTTTAAAGATTTATTTCACGCACACACAAACACATCACTATAGGCATGTGTATTCACGGAGGGGGAATCCCCGGGAAAGGAAAATACGAGCTTTTTATTTTTTATTTTTTAAAAAATCAAATCAAAATCTTTATTATGGCCATAGACCAGCATAAAGTGAAAGTAGAGCATGCTAAATAAGCGATAGGGCAACTATAGAGGATGGGGTACACATATTTATTCTTTCAATTACGATAGTCCAGAATAAGTATTTTTATTTACTTTAAAAAGTTAAAACATGCCAAAAGCGGCAGCGGCGAGGAACCCACAGGACTGTCTCCTTGCCTCTATTAATTAAAGTTAATTTATCCTTGCCCAAGCTTCTGAGGCTTGCAAATCCGCCTCGAGACCTACTGATGGAGGGCACTATACAAATGTAATAAATGAAAATAAAAATAATAAGAATGATAAGAAAATAAAAAGACATGCAGTATAATCCTATGCATGGCTGCTTTTTGAAGACCCCCCCCCCCGAATTTGCCAACGTTGGTCCTACTCAAGAGTCTACTCACTGGAAATCTATTAAGGAACGTTGGTTTCAGTGGGTGGACTTTGGGGCTGCAAATCCTAACTCAACTTAGTGGGGAGTAAGTGCCATTGGATTCCACAAGTCTTACTTCCTCGTAGCATTAGCTGGTTATCAGCAACTGAGATCAATTGCTTAGTCCCAAGTAAGAGGGTTTAGCATAATAGAATCATAGAATTGTAGAGTTGGAAGGGACCCTCAGGGGTCATCTAGTCCCAAACCCTGCACCAGGGGTTAGGACTAGGTTTTAACCTCTGCTTAAAAATCTCCAAGGAAGAAGAGTCCACAACCTCCAGAGGGAGACCATTCTACTGTCTAACAACACTTGCTTCAGAAAATTTTTCCTGATGTTTAGTCAGTTCTTGTGACTTGAAGTCATGGGTTTGAGTCCTACCCTCCAGAGCAGGAGAAGACAAGCATGCTCCCTCTTCCATGTGACAGCCCTTAATATATCTGGATCTCCAAATCCTATCTCCTCTCAGTCTCAGTCTCTTTCCCAGGCTAAACATCCCCAGCTCCTTCAACTGTTCCTCATCAGGCTTGGTCTCCAGACCCTGGATTATCTTGGCTGCCCTCCTCTACCCACCTTCCAGCTTGTCAACATCCTTCTTAAATTGTGGTGCCCAGAATTGGTCACAGTATTCAAGATGTGGTCTGACCAAGGCAGAAGAGAGCGGGACTATTATTTCCCTTGACTGGACGCTAGACTTCTGTTGATGCAGCCTAGAATAGCATTCGCCTTTGTTGCTGCTGCATCACCCAGTGGACTCATGTTCAGCTTGTGGTCCACCAAGACCCCTCGGTCCTTTTCACATGCACTGCTAGCAAGCCAGGTGTCCCCCATCCCATATTTGTGCATCTGGATCTTCCTGCCTAAGTGCAGAACCTGACATTTGCTTCTACTGAAATTCATTTTGCTAGCTTGGGCCCAGTTCGCCAATCTTCTAAGGTCATCTTGAATGCCGATTCTGTCTCCCCCTCCCAGTTTGGTGTGAGATGCAAACTGGAGTCTTCTTCTGCAGCCCCCACAGAGAGGGAGTTGACTTGCTTGCCCCCGGAGGAGCTTGCTGGTTGCACCCCTGTTTGAGTCTCTGCTCCGTCTCTTCCCACCAACAGGCTGCTTCCTTACAGGGATTAAATGTCTCTGCTGAGCTAAACTGGAACATTCAAGTTACTCCAGGTGCAGAGGGGATGCTGTCGCATCTCTGCATGACCCTGTGTGCTGGGTTCGCCTCCTTCTTGTCACATCCTTTTCACATGTCCTGCTAGTAAGCCAGGTGTCCCCCATCCTTTATGAATCATAAAATCATAGAACCACAGACTTGGAAGGGGCCCCCCAAGGGTCATCTAGTCCAACACCCTGCAGCCTTCCTAGGAAGTAAGACCCCAAGGAAACCTGCATTATCTTCTCCTGTGTTCTAATGGGCTATTGTTACATTGCAAAGCCGCCCCAAGTCACAACAATAAGAAGAAACTTGATTCCTAGGAAAATGTGATCCCACAGTTGCAAAGTTTCTAAGTCTCGTGTTATTTGCTTCAATGATCTATAGAGCACAGAGTTGGAAGGGAGCATGAATCTTTTTGCCCAACGTGGGGCTCAAACCTACCGGACTGCCTCTCCTGGTTTGCCCCATGGAGGACCTTAAGGTCCACAAATGACAACACTCTAGAGGTCCCAAGTCGCAAGTTAGATTGGTATCAACTAGGGCCAGGGCCTTTTCAGTACTGGCCCTGACTTGGTGGAACGCTCTGTCACAAGAGACCAGGGCCCTGCGGGACTTGACATCTTTCCGCAGGGCCTGCAAGACAGAGCTGTTCCGCCTGGCCTTTGGACTCAGTCTGACCCTTATGTTTCCCTTCCCTTAGGGTTTTAATCTATGGGCTACTTTTCAAATGAGGCTGCATTTAAAATTGCATTTTAACCTGTATTTTAAATTGGTTTTGTTTTCCTATTATGTTTTTACTGTAATTTTACTGGTATTAGCTGCCCTGAGCCCGGCTCTGGCCAGGGAGGACGGCATTGAGATTAAGGGTCCCATGTTCTGCTGACTAAAGGTAAAGGTAAAGGTACCCCTGCCTGTATGGGCCAGTCTTGACAGACTCTAGGGTTGTGCGCTCATCTCACTCTAGAGGCCGGGAGCCAGCACTGTCCGCAGACACTTCCGGGTCACGTGGCCAGCGTGACAAGCTGCATCTGGCGAGCCAGCGCAGCACACGGAACGCTGTTTACCTTCCCGCTGGTAAGCGGTCCCTATTTATCTACTTGCACCCGGAGGTGCTTTCGAACTGCTAGGTTGGCAGGCGGTTCTGCTGACTAATCTATTCCAAGAGATAAAATCACAGCTTTACCATGAAATAAGAGAAAAAAACAAGAGGCAGATTCTGACTCAGCATCAGGAAGAACTTTCAACAGTAAGAGCCTTTCAACAGGAGCAGACTTCCTTGGGAGAAGGTGGACTCTCCTTCCTTGAAGGTTGTGAAGCAGAGGTATGTGGCCATCTTTCATGGATGCTTGAACTGAGATCCCTGCACTGCAGGGGGTTGGACTGGATGACCCCTGGGGTTCCCTTCCAATTCTACAATTCTATGATTTTATAAGATCAATAATGCAGCCTGTGGCAATAAAATTTACCATCAAATGAAACAAAGTTGCTTAAAATAAAAGGGGAAGGTTGAGAAATCAGCAAATTAAAAAGACTTGAAAAGTCTGGTATCTCGATTCTACTGACTGGGAAAATTTGAATTCCGAACAGCAGGAGTTGGATCAATATATTCACAGCTGATGGATGAAAAGAGGGGGGTGTGACATTAAAAACTGCATAAAAGCAGCCCACCTCCCCCCAATTGGGGGCTAGAAGACCCCTCACCTCTCAACCTGACTTAAAATATTCAGATGATTTAGTAATCCAAAGCAAAACTCCCTCATTCACTGGCCAATTCAGATTGGTGGTTGAAATCAGCGACCTCTAGTGGGATAAAGGGACATTGGTCCAAGCTCGTTTGGGCTTAATTCACTCCAAATATTGCACAGAGTTTGGTTAGAAAGTCTCAAAGGGAATTCCTCCTGAAGAAATCATATTTTATTATAACACTTATTTCCAACCAGGGCGTATGGGGTGTTTAGGGGAATGGTAGTACCCCTGGGGGGGAACACATTGTGCTCCTTCTGGGGTCGTTTCCCACCTTTGGTCCCCACCTGCACCCAACTCTCACCTGTGGCTCCCAGATGCTGTCAGTAGGCGACAGCGGCCACAATGCTGGGAGCAGCTTCGATTGGCTGGCTAAATTGGGTGAGGGGAGCCAATGGGTCTCAAACCCTCCGTGAGTCAGGGGCTTCCCCTGCATGCGAAGCCAGGCTCAGACGGAGGGAGTGGACGAGACCAAGAGGGAGTCCAGTGGTCAAGAATGTGGTTTCTGCATGTGCTATAGAGGGGAGTGAGGGGCAGGTGGGTCTCGTCCACCTGGGAAGGGAGCCCACCCAAGAGAAGGAAAACTCTGATACTAAACCTCCACTGCCTTGTGGGATCTCTTCAGGGAAGCAAAGGCCAAAGATTAAACCATGGGTAGTTCGAAAGCACATCAAAGTGCAAGTAGATAAATAGGTACCACTCTGGCGGGAAGGTAAACGGCGTTTCCGTGGACTGCTCTGGTTCGCCAGAAGCGGCTTAGTCATGCTGGCCACATGACCCGGAAGCTGTACGCCGGCTCCCTCGGCCAATAAAGTGAGATGACCACCGCCACCCCAGAATCGGCCACGACTGGACCTAATGGTAAGGGGTCCCTTTACCTTTAGGTAAACTAAGGCCCAGGGGCCAGATCAGGCCCAACCACCTTCTAAATCCAGCCCACGGATGGTTTGGGATTCAGCGTGTTTTTACATTAGAATGTGTCCTTTTACTTAAAATGCATCTCTGGGTTATTTGTGGGGCATAGGAAATCGTTCATCCCCCCCCCAAATATAGTTTGCCCCCCCAAGGTATGAGCGACAGTGGACTTGCCCCTGCTGAAAAAGTTTGCTGACCCCTGGATTAAACCCTACACAAATCCAGACTGGGGTCCCTAAGGCAGTTGGAGAGTGTCTTTTCCTTCTGGCAACTCCCAAGCTGGTGCCCAACGTCTTGCTCTGCTTTCCTTTGGGCCCCCTCATCCAGGCAGCCCAGGACCCCCAGACACATGGCCCAGGCTTGCGCTCTGGGGGGGCCACTATGGTCCTGCTAACACAGTTGTTTGACTTCATCCCCGGAGGCACTCCATTGTCTCTCGAGACAGGAAGATGTCAACAACGTTCCCCACCTTTCTTCCAGAGAGCTCAAGGTGGTGTGTACAGGATTCTAACCCCTCTCCATTTAACCCTCACAACCACCCTGCGATGGAGGCTCAGCTGAGAAGTCACCCACAGAGCTTTATGGCCAATTTATGGCTTCCCAGGTCCTAGTCCAAACTCTAACCAGGCTGGTTCTAATTAGACTTGAGCTCTTTTGCTGCTGTGGCAACGTCTCATTGTGTTCATTATCTTAAGATGTTGACAATGTGGACTAGCAACATATTCTTTAAAAAACAAAATGTCAATTGTATTTAGCGGTTAGGATACCAGAGGGCTTCCACCCATTTTTTTGTTGACAATATAAATTGTTTGATCGTATTTAAAACCCTCAAATCTACCAGCTTTCCTTTTGCATTCAGTTCAGCCGCAACAAAAACAAAACAAATGATAATTTAAAAACTTCTATCAGGGTTGTTTGCTGGTTAAAGACACTCTGGCTGGTTAACTGTAGGTGTTTTAATGGAGCAAATCTGGAAATGGAGAAGCAAGGTTAGAGGATCCCCAAAGGGTCCAAGCCACAGCAGATTTAGGGAATCTTTAGCTTCTGGTTAAAAAATATCCAGTAGCAGAGAGTTCCCCACCTTCCATTCTACTGTGGAACAGATCGCACTAGCAGGAAGTCCTTCCTAATGTTTAGGGGGAAATCCACTTTTTAAACTCCAGGCTGGCCTGCGGAAAGGGTCCCTTCCACAGCTCCAAGGAGATGCTGCCAGTCAGTGCAGGCCATACTAAGCCAGCTGGACCAATGGCCTGACTCAGAATGGAAACCAGCTTTTTATGTTCCAGATTTGATATCATTTAAAATTAAAAACAAAACAAACCACAGACAAAGAACTGATAGCAAGATTTAGCTTCGATGTAGTGCATTTATGCAGAAATTGTTGTTCGAATAGGGTTTCAACCTCACAGTTCCTCTTACACACACACACACACACACACACACACACACACACACACACTCTACCTTGACTGTGAACCTCTCTTCGGTTCTATTCAAAACCCGCTGGTTGCCATAGCAAACCCAGACTTCACGCAAACAACCCCCAGCCAAGAATTGTGCAGTCTAGGAATGGCCCAATTTGCATATATGCTAATGATAGCATGGCAATCAGCAAACCCTCTCTAGAAAACAGGAGATGCCCTGCTATTATTCAAGGCAATTGGCTGGTCGAATTCTCTCTCCTCTTTGTCATTTCTCCAGGTGTGTACCAGAGGTTTATTTCCCCCCAAAGCATCCCCCTTCTAGCCATTTTTTTCCCTTAGGGGGTGGAATTGATTTCATAACATTTACACACCTCTTTATTGTTTTAAATAAACCTCAAAGAGGTTTACAAGAAGATATTCAATAAATGCATTTCTGGTGTTCATCGCTTCCTTTGAAAGCAGGCTGAGTTTCCAGACCCTTGATCATCTTGGTCTCCCTCCTCTGCCCACCTTCCAGCTTGTCAACATCCTTCTTAAATTGTGGTGCCCAGAATTGGAAACAGGATTCCAGGTGTGGTCTGACCAGGGCAGAATAGAGTGGTACTTTTACTTCCCTTGATCTGGACACTAGACTTCTGTGGATGCAGCCTAGAATAGCATTAGCTTTTTTTGCTGCTGCATCACACCGTGGACTCAACATTAAGCTGGTGGTCCACCAAGACCCCTCAATCCTTTTCCCTTATACGACTCGCAAGCCACCTGTCCCCCATTTTATATTGTGCATCTAGTTTTCTCCAGTCTAAGTGCAGAACCTTACATTTGTCTCTGTTGAAACTCATTTTGCTACTTTTTACCTAGTTCTGTTAAGGTAATATTCAATTCTGATTTTGTCTTCTGCGCATAGGAGCCCACTCCTAGGGGCCGAGGTCCCTTCGACGCCCCCCCCCAATATTTGAGGGGTCTGGCCACCCCCAAAGTTGACGGGAATTGCCATCCAAATAGTGTGTGCATGCTGCGTCATGTGATTATGTGGGGTGGGGCTTACCTGTGTTTCTCCCCACAGCACAAGACATTTGTTTGTTTATTTACTACATCCACAGACTCCAATGCAGGACACACCTGCAATGTTCAAGATTTACATCTTCAGTCATTTATTTATTTACTTTTGGGATGGGTGCAATCTCTTCGCCGTGTTGCAAACTGGCCCTGGTTCGAGGATTCCCCTCCTGGCTCCCTGGTCTTCTCCCTCTTATCTCAAAAACAAGAAAACTTACCAAAGGCATCGTCCATTGTATTCTGAGGTATACTGCCCTTGTACAGTGAGGTTCCATTTAGCTGCCAGTGATAGTCCTTCCCTTTGTGGATTTCCTCTCAACCCTTTTTCTAAGCCAGGGGACCTCGCCAGAGCTTGCTGCCAGTAATTTGCAAGTGATTTATACACAACGGGGTGAAATAATTTGCTTTTATAAATCCTGAAATCTGCTGCCAATCCCTTTTTATTTTTTTTTTTGAGGGGGGACTTTCCTCCCAAATCTCTGGAGATTTAGATGAAACAGGTAGTGGGGAAACAACGATCCCATCTTTTCTTTCAGTTGATTTCCCAAATTGCCCCACCTATGGGTGCCCACGAGGGGGGGCAAGGAGGGGAAGTGACGTCTCCCCATGAGCTGTAACCTCCAAATCCCCAGCTTTCATTTTAAAATTGGGAGCACATTACTAACGTTTGCCAGAGCTGAGATAAGAGGCAAAATGTCCAGGCTACTCAGAGTAAATCCACTGGGCTTCATCCAGCAACTTCCTACTCAGAGTCGACCCCTGCAATTAATAGAACAAAGTGAGCCATATCACATAGCTGTCAACTTTTCCCTTTTCTTGAGAGGAATCCTATTCGGAATAAGGGGATTTCCCTTTAAAAAAGGGAAATGTTAACAGCTATGCATATCGATTCATTTCAAAGGATCTGTTCTGAGGAGGAGGAATATTGGCTGAAACCCCTTGCAATTAAAAGACATGAATTACTTATTTGTATTAATGCCAATGGGTCTACTCTGTGTAGAATATCATTGGCTAAACAACCCACTGGCACTGTTTTCATTTTGTGCATGTGAGAAACTAGCCTGCTCCCCCAAATCTGGGATAATTTGCTCCCCCAACTCCTTGGAGAACACTCCCTGTGAACGCACAAGCCCACAGAAAGTCTGCTCTCGCACATTCACACAACCACATTCAGGCAGATGCTCCCTGGCTCCATCCGTACATGTGAACACGCTGAGCATGCCACTATCTCTGCCACTCATCCATGGCAGGTTGTGGGCGACGTGTGGGGATGCCGGGGTGCCTCTGCTCGTCTGCCAGAGGGCGGGAGAGGAGGAGAGAGTAATGGTAAGCCTTGACGTAGTCGTCTCGGGAGTGTAGGTCCATGGGGACATCAGCGAGTGAAGGGCGGGCGCACTGAGAGGCCTGGGGGCCAGTCGAGGCACATGGGGCCGTCGGGGAAGCCCGTTCGGACTTGACACTGATGGGCGGGCGCAGGGGAGGCGAGCCAGAGACTAGCGCAGGCTGATCGCCGATTCGACCCATTGCTCTGCAGGGAATACAAGAAAAGAGAGGGGGGAATGATAGCGGTTCCCAACATTATTATTTGGAAGGCAAGCAAAGCACCTTGTATCATCAAGCCTGTCCAGATTTAAAGAACTGTTTTCCAAGAACTTCGTCTGTTGGCTTTCTGGATTGCTGGTCCCTAAGAACCGTATGTTCTGGGGTAGACTGCTCTTGCACATGGAGGCTCCCATGCAGCTTTCGTGGCTAATGGTCACTGACGATTGGGCCTGGCAGTGAAGGGTTGGTTTCCATTCTTGGTTCTAATCAGAGCACATGGGCAGAGATGAACAGCTTCGGCCTGCTCATTTCAGGGAGGGTACTCAGAGTGAAGTGAGGGACGCGGGTGGCGCTGTGGGTTAAACCACAGAGCCTAGGACTTGCCGATCAGAAGGTCGGCAGTACGAATCCCCGCAATGACGGGGTGAGCTCCCGTTGTTGGGTCCCTGCTCCTGCCCACCTAGCAGTTTGAAAGCACGTCCAAGTGCAAGTAGATAAATAGTTACCGCTCTGGCGGGAAGGTAAACGGTGTTTCCATCCACTGCTCTGGTTCGCCAGACGTGGCTTAGTCATGCTGGCCACATGACCCAGAAGCTGTATGTCGTCTCCCTTGGCCAATAAAGCGAGATGAGTGCTGCAACCCCAGAGTGGGTCACGACCGGACCTAATGGTCAGGGGTCCCTTTACTCAGAGTGAAACTTGGCCGGATGAAAGCTTCTGGGTGCTGCCACCCGCCCCCCCAGCCTGCAACTTCAGCTCCCATCCTCAAACGCGCAAATAGCTCCAAAGACACACATAAATCTCAAGGGGTGTCGCTGAGAACTGGCCCTTCTCATTTGTGCCCCCTGGCAGCTCAGAAAAAGAGGATGCATAAACAGGCATCCTCAAAAGGCATCGTTGAACAAAAGTGCCGCAAGGTGGCAGCAAAACCTCGCCCAAGAGGGCACTCCTGTCTCACTGACAGGGAACGGAGAGGTCGGTTTTTTGCATGCTTGAGATCATAGAATCAGAATTGTAGAGTTGGAAGGGACCAACCCGCTTCAATGCAGGAATGTGCAGCTGTCTCTTACGGATATTGAACCTGCAATCTTGGTGTTATCAGCAACATGGTCTAAGCAGATGAGCTTTCCAGGCTCACAGAGGCGTTTTGAGAACTTTACCTGTGGTAGACTTCCACATTTCGTTGGTCCAGGGGTATTCCTAAATTTCTCACTGAATTGCAGAGTCATCTCCCC